>NC_056732.1:678736351-678761351 GCF_019279795.1 Protopterus annectens | reverse complement strand
ACATGTAGTACCGCATTTTTCCCAGCAGGACAATGGATGCCTGTGTCATAAGTGAAGCGGTGAGGCATATTTTAATGTAGCTATGTACTATGGGTATGCATATAAATGAGTCAGAACACCAAACGTATAGTGGTTACAGCATCCGGCCAAAGTGAATGCAGTCCCGGTTCAACTACAACTACAGCACACATAATGTGAAAGTGTAATGAATGTATCTGTGCTGTACAGACAGTTAAATATGTAAAGGTGAACGTGTGTTTCGCATACGTCCATTAACCGGATTACAGATAATATACTGGTACTGTTACAAGTAATAAAGCCCACGTAAGCACAAAGACTTAGTAAACATATGTAACACACAATAAGGATATGCATGCGCGCCTGCGCGTAACCCACAATAAGGAAATGCAAGTGCGCCTGTGCGTGTGTGATCCGCTCACAGCATAATAGTAAATGAATGCTGTTTCCCCCACGTTAGTTATACATGGCTCAAACCTGTTAACCCCGTAAAGTATGAAACCAGACAAAGGCATGCAAACTACTGGTACAAATAGGGACAAACCCCAGATATGTGCCAGAACAAACATAGAAAGTGGATAGAATAACAGGTGTGTCAGTAGCATGGATTCTCTGAAGGGTATGCAGTCGTAATCTGAACTGCTTGCCAGTATTCCCCACTGTAAGTCTCAAATGAAATGCCACTACATTGCCAGATAGACACAGGTTTATGTAAAACACACCGAAGATAAAGAGGCAACCAGCTGTATACTCTGCAACAATCTGTACAGTGGAAAGGTATGGTATGGATATAGATATATGTGTATACACATAATCCACAGACGTAAACCAAAGCAAGTTATGAAATGAGGATTGTACATGTATATATGTATACACAACAGACATATGTCCTGTAGATATGACATATGTACATAAATAGGCCACGTTATAGCTAATATGGGTAGACAAACAGACATGCACGAAAGGTGAATAAACCACTGCATTCCAAACCATTGGCCAGAAAGTGACAGTCCAGCAAGTTCTACACTTTAAACATGCAGATAGGTGTCCATTGCAGGACCCCAAAAATTGATTAATACGTAGTGTCAACCGGCATTGACGCAAAATAAGTGACCTCAGCAAATATGATATAGCTGTACATGTAACAGTAGCAGGTGCAAGGGTGATGACACATGTGTCGATAGAATGTATGATATACGAACTGATATCCGGAGAGTGGGGAGTGCATATAAGTGTCTCCACACTTCAGTACTGCACACATTAAACATGTGTAATGGGTACTGTAGAGGGTCGTCAGGTATGGGAATCATGGGTATGCAGAAATGGGCCTAGGTGTTGTTTGGCAGAGATTTCATAGGCCCGCCCTGTGGGAGTGATGTGGGTATAGCACACGCCTATATTCTCAATAATGGGGCAAACCATCCACTGGATATTGAGTAAACCATTTTGGCAATATGTAGGGCCCTATATCAGTGTCATGTAGGCGATTATCATGGATGGACATGCGTACGACCAAGATGGTACCCATAACTGGCAAACTGTCAGAATAACACAGCTGCACTAAGGCATAGTACATGAAATACAAATAGGGACTATATTAGATATACCCCAGACAAAGTCAGAACATTGTGAGAATACTGGCGTAGCCAGGAATACATATGTTATGAGTGTTACTAATCATGTAATGGAAATGTCAGTCACTATTATCTAACCACACAGTTCATTATGCCTTGCCAGCAATTTACCAGAAAGGCAATTACTATGACAAATGTAACAAGGGCAAAGGTCAAACGTCAGGGCGTTTACCCATAATGTGTACAGGTTAGGGGTATGAAGGTAACCTGCCCAAAATACATGTACAGAACTAATGATACTAGGTGGACAGGTGAGAAGAAAGACATCAGGACAAATGAGAAAACATGTACAAGTCATACGCATGTACTCTGACAAATGTGAATGACAACGTATGCCTTGTGAATGTCAATGTGGAAGGTTAATAGACACAAAAGTAATGTGTCCCTCAGTGTGTCATGCAGTGTCACCTTAACAATGTCCAGTCCCCCATGCTCGTACGTGAGCTCTGCCACTGACGGAAAGCGCAAATACCGGCGCACACATACGGTACATGATAGACCAATTAATGTGGATAAGCAGCTGTTGGCCTGTGTGAGGAATACAACTGTCTGGGTGGGTGTGTCCTGCAATATAAATGTAATGGCATGTGGCCTGTGATGCCGCCATACAGTATGTGTATTGGTGTCAGAAAGTTGATATCTTGTATCAGACACATACTCCGCAACTGTACAGATTTACGTAGAATGTGCAGAGTTCTGCCTCATATGTTTGGTGTGTTCCACGTAACATCAGTAACATTCTGGCACATTCCTGATAACTGAAGTCATGAAATAATGACAAACATGTGATTAAGACACCAAATCCAACAGAAAAGGCATACTAATGCAAAACCTATTATTGTGTCAACTATCTACGTTTGTAAAAGCAAGATGTCAATACTGCCCCTATGTGTCCCACTATCAGATAAGGCCTTGTCCAGAAATTTGCTCTAGGAGGTGGAGTGGTATGATCAGAAACAGATACATGTGTGAGGAAACAGCAATATCGACTGCAAGATAACGCAGAAGGTATGAAATGCGCTGCAGTAGGACGTTCAGTACTGTCCGTAGGTATGTGCTGACATGTCAAATGACACAGCAGTCTACATGAAGTACCTATAGGGCTGTCACCTTTACAAATGATGATAGTGGGACATACCAACAGCCATGCACACAGCACAAATAGACATACACACAGCAAAACTAGGCCATGATACATGAAGCCTCCGGCGTGAGAGTACAGCAAGGATAGATGTCTGCCAAGATATACAGCAAACGCCTGTAAGGGCGTGTAACACCACCCGTAACACGGACGTTGCATGGACAATGTTGAGATTTGCAACATACCCCATTGGTATGTGAAACCTATGCAAATATGCGATACATGAAACAGTCAGCTGTCCATGCAAGAGCAGAGTTATGGGCAGAAAATAGATTATATATACATATATATATATATATATATATATATATATATATATATATATATATATATATATAGAGAGAGAGAGAGAGATACAGACATACACACACACACAC
The DNA here is from genome assembly GCF_019279795.1 of Protopterus annectens. NCBI lineage: Eukaryota > Metazoa > Chordata > Ceratodontiformes > Protopteridae > Protopterus > Protopterus annectens. The sequence goes on along the minus strand of NC_056732.1, from coordinate 678,758,181 downwards.
ACATGTGGCAGGGCTGGTAATTGAACCTACACACTACTACCCTATCACACTACAGCATGACGCATTTACAGAACACGCTACCGAGATTACTAAACACAGCAGACACACAGGCATTCTACTAGGTGCGTGTCAACATCTGCAAAGACAAAGACGTCAGCAGGATATATCTGTGTTGAGAAGCGTCTAAAAGCATAACCTGAGTCCCCAGGTGGACAGGAGCATGCACACACACACACACACATCTGGCAGGCCTGGGAATTGAACTTACACCTAACTACCCTATCACACTACAGTATGACGCATTTACAGAACACGCTACCGAGATTACTGAACACAGCACACCCAGTGGCATACTTCTAGGTGGGTGACATCATCCGCAAAGGCAAAGACGCTGATAGGGAATGTATGTGTTGTGAGGCAACTAAAAGCATTACTCTGTCCCCAGGCAGCTGGAAACACACACACACACACACACACACACACACACACACACACACACACTTGGAAGGGCTGGGAGTTGAACATACACCTAACTACTTTAACACACTACAGTAACACACTACAGTATTATGCATTTACAGAACGCGCTACCGAGATTACTAAACACAGCACTCCCAGAGGCATACTTCTAGGTGGGTGACATCATCCGCAAAGGCAAAGACGCCGATAGGGAATGTATGTGTTGTGAGGCATCAAAAAGCATTACTGTGTCCCCAGGCAGCTGGAAACACACACACGCACACACACACGCACACACACACACACACACACACACGCACACACACACACGCACACACACACGCACTTGGCAGGGCTGGGAGTTGAACATACACCTAACTACCTTATCATACTACAGCATTACGCATTTACAGAATGCGCTACCGAGATTACTGAACACAGCACTCCCAGAGGCATACTTCTAGGTGGGTGACATCATCCGCAAAGGCAAAGACGCCGATAGGGAATGTATGTGTTTTGAGGCATCTAAAACCATTACTGTGACCCCAGGCAGCTGGAAACACATACACACACACACACACACACACACACACACACACACACACACACACACACACACACTTGGAAGGGCCGGGAGTTGAACATACACCTAACTACTTTAACACACTACAGCATTACGCAGTTACAGAACGAGCTACTGAGATTACTGAACACAGCCCTCCCAGAGGCATACTTCTAGGTGGGTGACATCATCCGCAAAGGCAAAGATGCTGATAGGGAATGTTTAGAGAGTGAGCAGTCTTAAAGCATATTACTGTCGCAAGGTAGACGTACACAAACACGGCAGTGCTGTCATCGGGCCAACTAAATATCTACGGAACACTACAACACTAAATAGATACGGGATGCGCCACAGACAGTACACCCTTCGAGAGAGCAACCAATGTGTTCAATGTAGGCATCCATTGTGACATTGAAAATGGACATCGGTTGCCTGGATGACCACCATAGCTATACAGGATGTCAATGGCCATGCCCACACGCTTAGTATCACATGTCTGTTTGGAATGTACTGTGTGTCCATCTACACAACAGCATACTGGGCATGCTCACACACTTAGCAGTTGCAAAGGGCCATCTTGCATGCACACGGAGTCTAATCATGGAAGGGCTCAATGTGGAATGTTCTGTGTCCATCTACACAATGGCGTACTGGGCATGCTCACACACTTAGCAGTTGCAAAGGGCCAATTTGCATGCACTCGGAGTCTAATCACGGAAGGGCGCAGTGTGGAATGTACTGTGTGTCCATCTACACAACAGCATACTGGGCATGCTCACACACTTAGCTGTTGCAAAGGGCCGTCTTACATGCAGATGGAGTGTACACACAGAAGGGCACAGTACAGAAGGGCACAGAAAGGTATAACTGTCCTCACGCACAGGGCAGTCACACATGCAGTGACCTGTACACACACAGCTGCCATCACAGCTGTCACAGGTGCAGGTCACACATGTACACACTGCAGTGTACACTGTAGCTGTCAAGTCAGCACCATGTCATCGGTGCAGCACTACACAGCCTTACGTTCCCACAACACCATGTGACACATGACCACTGGGCTATACAGCGGTGTACACCAGCTGTGCAGAGTACACATGTACCAACAGGGATCCAACAGGTGTTATGCATTGCAATGATACCAGTATACATGAACAGGTCGGCTCAACACATACCATGGCCCTTACACAGCTGTGACACCTGACTGTTGCTGTACACCAACGTCTGGATATGTCATACATGTGATTGTGTGGATGTGTGAATGGACTGCACACACAACACATACATACATAGCCTTTGATGTACCACATGCATAACACTGGCCTAATCAATGCTACACACACGAATGGAAGGTGGGCCCATATCTGTTGAATGCTCACACTACAGGGGGTAGCAGTGTTGACCAGGACACATACCCTTGTACTAGTCACCTGTGACACCCGTGATATCATACCGCAGTCCATGTGTTATGTATGTCAACACACATGTCCAACAATAGCAAAGCATACAAATATGGCAACAGGAGACACATGTGACATCTGTACTGTGCATGCAGCAAGCATGCATGTGCAGTGGCCAATGCACATGCATGGTTGCTGCATGCAGCAACCATGCAGCAAGCATGCATGTGCAGTGGCCAATGTCCGTAACATAGTTGCACCTACCTACGACATGCAGACGCAATGCAGACCCATCATTGACACCTGTATACGGTGACATACAAACAGCACGTATGGAGGGTTGTGTGTACATAACATGGTGAACCACCTGTCTAGATGTATGTGTGCAGGGGGTGGCTCACAGTTGTGTCACGCACCATCCTATCATGCCATGTGCAAACAGTACGCTATGTCGCTGTTACGTGATGGTGCTGACATAATGCATACACAGCGGTCAGGTGTTAACAACTATATGTCACATGGCATCTGTAACACCTACAACCTCCCGTGTGCGTATAGCAGCACATCTGCCAGATATAGCGTTGGTACACATAATGCAATCAATACCACTGCATGTCTATCAAACGTGTCGTCATATGGCAGGTGTATCATTCCCAGCACTGCCATGTGTGTCTGAATGTGTGACCAGGGATGCCACATATCACGGGGAATATGTCCCAGTTGCTACACATCCCTGTACACCATTGTAGAGATCTGTACATACGTCAGTGTGGGAAGCATGACGTTGGCCGGTGTGGTGCATCACACACGTCGGCTGTCCGTATACACATGTGTGATCACCACAGTGCGTGTGTGTCTGTATGTATGTCTGGTGCTTGGTGTAAGGGTTTATGCTAATATACGGTGGGAAATGATCACTAACCCCACGTGGTGATTAACCCGTAATGGTGATGCATTGCACAACCCTGTTGATGCCATAGGTCCCAGCCATACTGGCTACCTGTGCATGTCTCTTCTCTGTGACACATCGTGTGGGTGCATAGTACTGTGAGGGTGATGACCACACAGGCAAGGGTCCCCGCCTGCACACTATGGGGTGTGCGTTATAGTGGTGTACACCCCATGAATGCGGCCATGTTCCCGTACTGTTACAGGGTCCTACTACTGCACAGTGTGGCCTCCAGCTACCAAGTGACACCTCACATCATCATTGGCCAGGCCACTGTGCACAACCCCTGCACCATGTCACCATACCTGTAATGTGTCCTGCTATGTATGTCACGTCTCTGTCCAGTGTAGCCTGTGGCACCGACCACATGCATCAGGTGCAGTATATGTGCGGACATCTGTGTCATGTTGGTGTGTCCAACAATCAGGTTGAGGGTACATGTAGCATGTGATATTGCCAGACATGCCTGTGAGTAATCCACAGTTACACGTGGGGGACTGCAAACACTGCTACCTGTAGGCACATGCAAGTACACCATAGGAGGGAACCAGGGTATCACAACCAACATGGTGCTACAGATGTAACCGAGACACATACCGTGAACACATCACAATGCATGCTGCACCTGCACTGCATGGTATGACTGGTGCATGTCGACAGTACACAACCTATGTCACATACACATCTCTCAGTATTCATACACAACCACTGCAACATACACATCCCTCACTATGCATACACAGGTAATATTACATACACCTTTCACTATGCTGTTCACCCTGTGCATCAGAATATTTGTGCATAACCCTGCACCGATAGTGTGGATGACAGGGATGCGGCACAGGCTTCATCATATGCACAGGGTGATATGTTTGCCAGGGGCATAGGCTCCACCAATGGATAATATCATGTGTGTGTGTAAGGGCCAGTGAGTTGACTGGACATGTCTGTGCAGAATGCATGTGGATGTTGTGAAGCCCTACAGTTGTGTTTGCTTTGTGCGTGTATGTGTGTACACAGTTCTGCCATTTGTGATGCCTACACGGGGTATAATTGACAGCCCCAGATTGTACAGAGCAGGTTGTACAGCTCACTGTGCCCGTCCACGGCCACGTGACCTGTGCCTGCCTGGGGTTGCACGGGCACTACCAGGTGGAGGTACAGAGTGGCTACTGTCCGATGACACATGTCCGCTGGAACCATGGCCCTGCTGAGACTGTCCAGGGCCATGTCCACATGGCCTGCTGTGTCCTGGTGTTGACAGCGCAGCACCAGCTGCACTGCTACTGCTACCGGCACTATGGGAGCAGGCATGTGAGGTGGCACACTCATGTCGACCTACACTAGGTGGTGTTGCTGGCCTACGTCCACATGGCCTACACCTCACTCCTAAAAAGTGTTCCAGCACAGACAGCTCCCACTCGTGGATTGCCATGCCTCGGTCAAGGATTCTGACCATTTCACCTAATCGCCTATCCAGAACATTAGCAATCTGCTGTTGAGCATTTGCCAATGCCTGGATGTTGTCATTTAGGGTATGGATAGCAGCCCTCTGCAGCCTCTGCCCTTCTCTGTTCTGCCATTCAGCACGTGCCTGTGCCGCCATGACAGTCTGGAACATGCATCTGGTGATACCAGCTGCTGCGCTCTGTCCTGCAGGTTCATGTCTGCCATAGGTCCTCCTACGAGCAGCACCGGCCACATGCCTGTGTGGCATATCTGCAGTCATTGCACTGACACCATGGTGTGTAGACATACCTTCAGTAGCCACCACACGTTCCTGTTCCACGCTAACAGACGCTGACTGTCCTTACTCTATGGCCACTGGTGATGCGGTATGTGTTGGCAGCAGAACTGTGTGCGGGGAAGAGGGGGACATAGCTGGGATGGTAACCATTGGCACAGATTCAGCCCCTGACAACCCTGCCTGTACCTCATGCATATGTTCATCACCGCTAGTATCTGTGGGGACACTAACATCAGATGGACCGCAGGAGGGTAACGCACCTACATCACCTGTGAATGCAAAGAAATACTGTAAAGTACAATAGACACAGACACTCACACAGAGACACACACACACAAACACACACACACACACACACACACACACACACACACACAGACACACACACACACACACACACACACAGACACACACACACAAACAGACACAGACACACACACACACACACACACACACACACACACACACACACACACACACACACACACACAAACACAGACACACACACACAAACACAGACACACACAGACACACCATGCATGTGATTTGACAGATGGCATGCGATACAGCAGAGGGCATGCAGCTCAGACATTAATAGTGTTAGTAAGCATACCTCCCTGGAGTGCACACTATAGCAAGCATGTGTCATATCAGTAGCCATGCAGTTCACACAATCATGGTAGTATGCATGCATCCCAGTGATACACCATGTGGCCCAGAACAGGATAACAGTACACATGGCTGACGTGACCTTGACATGTAATCTGCTGACATGTGCATTAACATGCATGCATGTTTGACACAATGGTGTCCTGACACATGTACAGCATCATAATGGGCTTCACATTGCAATGTTCTGTGTATGCCCTACACATAGAATGCATGTTTAGTAAATGTGCATGAGCATGGGAGGGTAGTGTGAGCCATCTACATTGCTATACAGTGTGAAGTACAGACACTGTGCCATTGCATGGCAACATGAGGCATCTACGTTGCTGTAGAATGCATAATATGTACACATTGCATAGCCATAACTGCAACACAGTCGTGATGTTCAACAGATCATATATGGTAGACTTCAGTTACACCTCCAGTAGCTGTGCACAGGCTTTTAGGTTGTCCAGTGTACCACATCAACTGTATAATCGGTCAACTAAGGCTATAATTGGACCATGTGTGGACAATATGCAACAGGGTGTATACACATCCCAAGTACTGTGTGGCTACATGTCTCTGGCCATCCCCATGGCCATGTTTGCACATGTGTTGGCCAATTGTGTGTTATGGGCATCTTTTCCACATGTCTGTGTTGTCCCATATGACATACACCCATAGATGTCTGATATGTCACAATCCACAGGGCTATACAGACAACAGGTTGTATGTTTGGTATGTGGGGTATAGGTCATACGATAGTGTGACAATATTGCAGACAGAACACTACATGTTTGGGACATGTCAGGTGGCATATCACAATGTATGCACCCAATGCAGGGGCATATGACACAATGGTGACACCTGTGGGCTGCCCATATCACAGTTTACTGTGTGGTACTGTGTGCGTACCACACATGTTGTTCCAATGCATACTACATATGCCTCCATTGTAGAACACCTCCACCGTTGTATGCACAGCTGACCACACATGTCACAATGACAAGTACTGTGGTTTCAAGTTGGTGTATCATTACATTTGTATATATTGCACATGGGTGGCGTGTGTGAATGAAGGGTGGTGCGACCTGCATATCGTGACTGGAACAAACATCAGGTGTGCAAGAGTTAACTGGCCACATGGCAAATAGATCTACACTGTAACATGCCTGATACTGATGACAGTCTCACCTGCAACGGACCCATGTCTGTGCGGCATGCCAGAGGTACTTGTATAGGGGTGACACACCAGTATGAACATTATCCATGACTGTATGACAGCCACAGGTTGCACTGAGCATGTGAACACATTCACCTGTGTAATAGCATATAGTATGCACATGTGTGCATACACAATGTAGCATACTGTAGTATGCAGCATGTGTGTCCACATACCTGGCATATGTTGTTACTTTACATAATGTACAGTGACACATGCAACTACATGGGATATAATAGCCATATGTGCAGTACTGACTTACCAAGCAACTCCAGGCTCATTGGTTGGGAGACACCCACCTCCACGATGGCAGCTAGTGTTTCTGGATGCTGTTCCCTGGGTGTCCCCAGACTGGCCAGTAGCTCCTTGGTGTGTGTGAGTGGGGGCTGGGTTGGTGGCCCACCACCTGTTCCACCTTGTTCCCTGGCGATTGCAGTGGCACGCTGTTTTGTATGTTGTATCAGGTCCATGCAGTGTCTGCGCACCTGCTGGTAGGTGCGGTTATGGCCACCCACATCGTTCACCCTACTGCGTAGATCCTGCCACAGGTCATCCCGCTGCTGGGCATGCTGTGGCACATGGCTGAACAACAAGTCATAGTTGTCATGGAGCTGTGGGATGAGGACATCATCCTCCAGCCGGGTGTATGCTGGGAGGCGTGTACGGGGCATTATCTGTAAGACATAATGATGGTGACAGGTCACAGTTTCAGAGATGTACAGAGATACTGCTGCACATACATTTCTATGAAATCTACTACGTCTGCACAGTTATCTTTGCAAAGCATCATGACACTGACATGACTGATGTGTTTGTGTCACACATGTCACACCCATTATGCATTGGATATCATCACCATATATGTGTGTCACCTCATTACAGTGTTCATACTCCATGTAAATGCTGTCTTGCTGTGGGCATGTCTATTTGCCTGCACTTGTGTTCTTACCTATCTGCACATGCCTCGATGTGTCCACGGTACTAATGTTGACCTGGATGCTGTGTATATGTCACATATCAACACAGACACAGCCATAAAGGACTTGAGCAGTGACAATGCACACATACACATGGACACCTGTACATGCATGTGTTTTGCCATGTACATCTACACAGCACTGTACAACTGTTCAACATCCTGCCACGGATCGCTTGTATTGCACATGTGATAGACATGGGACAATGGCTAGTCAGACGACATTCGCAGGGATGGTCATCAACCATAGCATGTGCGGGCACGGTTTCCAAGCTGTAACAGACAGCCATTGTGCCACTGCAAGGTGCATCAGTGCCACATTACTGATCCAGTCAGTTGATAGTACATCTACCATGCGGCCATCACACCATGTATGACTGGGATGACATGTGCAGCTTTGAAGGACAGGGTTGCATGGTATGGCAGGAGTATGTCACATATATGGCACAGGGATCTGTCCAGCCTGTGGCAATCCTAGTATTAGGACGGTGGCTGTCCATGGCATATGTCATATAGATCAGGATATGGACATGTAGCATGTCCATCATCATGGTGTAGCAAATGTCCTTCTGCAAGGTAGACAGCATGCTGCATAGTGGAGGTGTGGATTGTGAAGGCTGGTATCGCACATCCATGCATAGCCATTACCCCTTACAGGTGGTATGTGATCCAATATTGGTCACCACAGTGCTGTATATGCCTGTCCAGTGATCTCCGTGCTCATGGATGGCACCCTGACATGACATGGGTACCTCATATGACTACCTAAGGGGCCTGGAGACGTCACCATGTCGGGGGGGTGCACTTCACAGCACCATCCCTTACACAGTGTCCATAATGTTGACCACAGCCTAGGTAGTAGTTTATGGGTACAGGAATGTTCACCTAGCGGTGACACTGCTGGTATCATCCATCAGACTGTGCACATATGTCACACACCTCACCCACACAGCCCATTCTGTATGTTGTTCACAATACTGACACAGCTATACTGATAGGTCATGGCCATTCACAGCCTTACATGCACAGATGCCTAACATTTGTCTGTGTGGTATGGGCTACAATGAGAGTGGGGTACAACACATTAACCCTTTTCTACTGTAGCTGGCACTGATGTGCTGTGCACATGTCACTCTTGCACCTTTTGTAGTTGTGAGTCTGTCAACAGCCACTGGTGGAACACTCCTGTGACATGCAAAGGTATGTGTAATCAAATATCCGTACTGTCTTGTACATCTGTACTGCTAACATCTACAGTGCTAATTGTTCATGGACATGCACACCATACTCAGCAGGGTTATAGTGCGGTGCCACCCTAAATGACTGTCATCACCACTTGTGGGTTGATATTATCCAACACCCTATCTGTATTGTATGGTCATGCTAGGCACTTGTTCAGAACTTGTGAGCATGTCATGAGCTACTGATTACTATAGCGCCCATTCCACACCATTTCCCACAGGTACACTGGCTGTCCTACACTTCCCAGCTTGCTTAAGGTACGACAGCTGTTGTACACATGTAACGCACATATCCTGTGGGACATGGTTGTATATACAGGCATGTCCAACTGTCACATTACCAGTGCTACTGCCTGTCTATATGAGGGATATGTCATACATGTGGCAATAGAGCAATTGTCTCATGTACACATTCAATGCTCACCTCCCAACATACGGCACTACAGCCTGTGGGGGATGCACTTCTGCAGCCGTGCTGGGCCCATAGCTCTCAGGTGTACCTCATTACGAGGAACGTACCTCATTTGGGGTTCTAAAAGGTGCATGTTCCTCAAGGTTCCACATTGGAAGGGTCTGTCACACATTCATTGTTGTAAATAGTTTACCTGCTAGCCATGGCTAAATAAATGGGAATCATATTAATTCATTGGAATATCTTTTTTATATGTAAGACCAGCCTATTTTAGCCATTATATGCCCTTCCTAGTTGACGCTGTTAGTAAGCCAGTTGTAAGTGTTCCACGTTTTGCCCATTTGTCACACAGTATGAGGGCTAATGTTCCTCAGTTTGGGGACAGGAGGCTGACAGCTATGGCTGGGGGTAATGCTGTCGCCAACCCTGACTGCACCTGACAGTCATTTGGGGATGTGTAACATTCGCAACACACCCCACCCATCACATAGTCTCACATGATCTACACCACTGGCCATACCTACGAGGACAACTTGTGCAGTACATCTCCATACTCACTGTAGGCACCAGAGGTAGCCCCCATCATGGAAGACAACATCACCAGCTTATAGCCCACAGACTCATGTGTGCCCATCACATACAGCCAATAGTGAGTTATAACATTCACAACACACCAGTCATAGCTGACTCTGTAGGGAATCACACTGCAGTTCCACACAGCAGGCTACACAAGGCGTTAGTCGCTTACATCTTGCTGTCGGGTAACTGCTTCTGCAACATAACCTATGCACCCATGCAACACCTCACCAGATACGATATGTCTGTCATTCGCCATGTTAGTGTGACTGCCCTGTGATGCCACTTCACAGACTACGTGTGCAGGGACATGCAACAGCTCACCAGTCTTATAGCCCTGAGGGTGTGGGACTAGCCCTGGGGAGCATTTTGCATTCGTCCGGACACGATACCACTGTACAATGACCGACTGTGTCACTTCAACAGTTGCCTATGCTCCTATTGTCATTCCACAGGCATGTGGTATCTGTCCGCTATGACTGTCCTGGTCAAACACAATGCTGTGGCACAGATGACTTGCACCTGTCATCCCTGGGAGTACAGCTCACATGTAAGGCTCTTGCTGCTTCTATACTGCCTGTCTTGCACAGTTTCCAATAACTGTCACCGGCAGGGCGGTAACTGGCAGGCACGACATTGGGTCATGTGACACAATGATTGCATCTTCCTCTGTGATGCACGCAGGCAAGGCACACCTTATAATGCACCACTCAAACATCTCTGAAGTGACTGGGACCTGCCTCTGGGCTCTGCAGAGCACACCTGCAATGACAGGTTATAGACAGACCATACCTTTCAGGCACATACCTGGACCGGCACACCCACAGCTGAGGGGTTCCCATATCCCACTATGTTTTGCACACATCCTGGCAAGTTGCTTAGCACAATGCATCAGAGGTGCTCCATGTACAACTAACTGTGTCCGGGACCGCTATACACATTGCAACAAGCGACAGAGTCAACATCATACCCCACAGGTAACATACCTTCTATGTTGGTATAGTGGACAGTGGGCCTCAGACAGCTACTACTGATGTGTGACTGACACTACCCCACACTTCATTGGGATAGCCATTCATGTACCGATACATCCATGAGTCATACCCTCCGCTCTGCTGGATCAACCCATACACACCACCTCCAAGACCTACATTACCCTTGGCATGAACACTACCACCTTGTGACTGGTGTTACACACCTGGGGTTATCCCCTCATTGGTGGATTCCGAGCATATGCTAATCGACCTTGTTAGCCACATCCTGGCAACACACCCATCACAGCATACACAGTACATGTGTACTACAACACCTACTACAGACGTCTGCTGACAGCGGTTGTTAACATCATGACACCCGTGCAGATGGACAATGCACATACAAATGCTGACACATACCTCAGTGCACTTCATTAGCATGTACACAACTGCATGGATCATGCTATTCCACACAGAGCCATGATGGTACACACCAGATAACAGACGCCACTCTGGTGGTCATGTTCCATGGACATATGATGTACAACAACAGGTGTAGGCTGTTGCACAGTGGTGTACATTCCCATGTGTGGGGTGGCTCACTGGTCAGCCGTGGTGGGGCCACAGGGTCCCTCATCACATACTCCAAGACTAACTACGTAAACATGACTGCCACACATTCCGGGGTGTACCACCAGGCATTATGGTGGTATGTCAGTATTCGATGGCAACACCCACATCTGCTGTCACATACAACAGTCACTCAGGAACATTGCAGACCCAGGTGTTGTTGGAAACATGCTGGAGGATGGATTCAATGCTGACAGTACACCCTCTCACTCACTACAGGGCCGCAATCCATACATGAACATTGTGGTGTCCCTGTGGTCACACCTACACAGTACTGACCTACACTCTATATGTCCTGGGACACTGGCCCCATGTCACCTTCCAACGTCCCAGGCTGTGATGTCCACCAACCTCTGAATTACATGTCTCCCCACTAGGCCACCATATTCAGTAATAGCCTTGTTTCAGACATCGTAGCCCCTGAATGGCACACAGCAGCATTTATCACACTACACACAGGTGGCACCGCATTGCACGAGTGGGACTATAGTCCTACACACCTGACTGGACTGTTCTGCATGGCTATGGGGCACATCATCAAGGACGTCATTCACAGAGACATTGTTGGGCTCCTGTCCTTTGCTGCCACCCGGGTTGGGCTTGTTAAGGCCAGAGCATGGCCCCTACACATGGTGGACTCCTTTCATACAGTTACCAGGGTAGTTGCTGATGGTACGGGAGTCCACACATTCTACATTGTCCTCTCATTGCCTTTCAGCACCATTCCCCATTCTGGTATTGACAACATACACATCCACCTGCACATCATACCCTGTGTCTCAGGATGTTATGCTATGTGGCTCATGGACAGGACACACAGTGAGGCCAGCATACCATAGTACCTACTACATGTCAGGTACATTTGGCATACCACGGTCCTCAGTCATAGGGCCCCTCATGTTCAGTATATGCTTCCCTGCGGGACAGGCTGGCACAGGGGACTTTCCCTGCCTAGCTTTCAAACCCCTACATACCAAGCGCCATGATTGCTCCACCAGCTGATACTGACTCCAACCATACTGGTGTCGCTGTGACAGATACATAATATGACTATCATGGCATCAAGCTGCATGACACAAGGTGCATGCACATCACCTTTGCATTACACCATTTACCCACTGACTATCACATGGATGGTGGCCCACTACATACATATCACATTGTACATGTTTGCAGTACACACATATGTCGCACCCACTCGTGTGGTTACCGTATTTCCACTGTGGCATGGATATCCTTCTACGTGGCCACACCTATCTGTACTTGGTGTGTATCTGGTACATAGGCACCCATTGTACCACTGAACTCAAGACATCTACACACATTCAAGGGTACACCACCCCATTTAGGGTGTACCTTACACAACAGCTGCAGCTTTACATGCCACAACATTAACACGCCATGACGTTTACTGAGCTCCGACAGTTTAAATATGCGGCTGCACTACGGACACCACATCTGTACACATTTGCATATTACATACTCAGGGGTGACCTCTGCTGATCAGACAGGGCCCATGTCCACAACATTATTGATGGATATACTCCTCATACGTGACATAAGCAGAGGCCACTGTGAGCAACATGCTCATGGATATGTGCACACACACCACAATGAGTGGGATGTGCTTCTGGGTTACATTCCCAAACCGGACACTCACCATGCTGTGGAACATAAGTCCTATGTACATCACGCAGGGACACTCAGTAGCACTGTTCATGTGATACCTCCCTTGGTGGTTGGGAGACACATGTAGGCCTGGGATCACTGCAGTGGCTGTACTGTGCAGAGGTGCAGGTGACACCTGGCTCTGCTGTTCACAGGACACTACCCTGGAGAGGTGCCACTAGTGTGAACACTGTAGTTGTGCTTACACACGGACTTGCCAGACTGCATAGTACCCCACTATGCACCTGTGCAGCTATTACATGTCCTTTGTGCATGGTTACTTGGTAGCCCTTCCATTTAGATTAGCTATCATGCTATTACTATGTCCCATACCTACAGGCCATATGTATCCTGTTATTGTACATACCAATAGATGATACCTGTGGTATGCATGATATGCCTGTTATGCCGTGTAGAATATCTGTCATATCTACCTATAATACTATACATTACACATATTTCACATAGTATCCCATAATGCAAAGCATACTTGCACAGCGGGACCACCTTACACATGTCATTAACGTTATATGCCCATACACATGCGTGCTGTGCCAGTATATCAACATATACTATCCCCTGCTATGGTACATCCTTGTTGGACATACCCTACCACTGACGGCGGGTTGTATGGCATTGTTCTGTTTAATGCCCTCATGTAGCATCCCTTGTGGTGTCTGTGCTGTGTACCTTGTGTCCCACTACTGGACGCACAGTTTCTACAAGCGTTAGTATGCTCAGCAAGACATCACTATATAAATACCTTTCCCCACTTTATGCATTGCAGACACGTTTAATTAATGTAAACCAGGCTATACATACAGTAAAACTAATTAATACAGATCATGCTATACATAACCTTACATATCGGGCGTTCTACATACCTTGTTGTCGTTACGGCATTTCATTTCTATCTTTCTCACAGTGTTTCAACTGTTATTCAGTATGAGCATACGGTTTGAATGTCTGGCAAGTCATCCTTATATACGTCGATACCTGAAACATGTGGATTCATCCCGCCAATTGGTGTTCCTGAGTGACTAATTACTTGCATATCAGCTGTGCAGCTACTTCATTTGTCAATTACGCTGCGACAGTGGGGTATAATTGGATTCTCCACTTGGGCGTTGCCTATTTGCCCTACCTTCGGGGAGACGGTCTGTATTGTGTTTTGTTATGTGTAACTGCAACTGCTATGCATGGAGACAAGTATAGTTTGGATTCATGTCCCCCGTGGATTGTGTGTGACAGGTAGAGTATTTGGTTCAACATGTGGGTACCTGTAAGTTAAATTTTTAAGAAATGGGATGAAGTAATGGCCAGAGAGATTGAAACAAAGTTAAGAAATGCTCCTAAATGGAAAACTCCAGGCCCAGATGCAGTACCTAACTTCTCGTTAAAAGTATTAACATCTTTACATGAAGATTTAGCCATGAGTAAAAACTATTTATAGGCGCACCCAGAACAGACACCAGCCTGGTTAACAACAGGAAAAACAATACCTCTACTTAAGAGTGAACCTGCAAGCTATCCTAAAAACGTTAGACCAATAACTTGCCCTCTGACGACTTATAAACTATACACTGGAATTGATGCCGACAGAGTTTATAGTCATTTAGAAGAAAATTCAATAATGGCAATAGAACAAAAGGGTAATACAAGGAAGTCATATAGATCAAAGGATCATTTGTTGTTAAATAAAGTCATAGTGGAGAACTGTAAAAAGCAGAAAAATCTAAGTATGGCATGGATTAACTACAAAAAAGCATTTGATAGTTTCCCGTATTGATGGATAAAAGAGTGTTCAGAAATGTATAAGATATACCCTACACTGATCGACTACAATACAGTGACAATGAAACAGTGGCAGACCACTTTGCAGCTAAGCTATGATAAAGGGCAAATTATTATTCGAGGGATAAAAATTCAAAGGATATTCCAGGGTGACTGTCTGTCACCACTGCTATTTTGTATTGCCCTTAACCCATTAAGTTGTCTACTTAACAGATTAGGTCATGGCTATAATTTGGCTCCCAGAAAACAACAAAGTGTAAAGACGTCTCATCTTCGTTTTGTAGATGATTTAAAACTGTATAGTTCACCAGATGAGGAACTGAAAACAAAACTGCAAGTGGTCAAAACTTTTTCAGATGATGTAAGGATGTCATTTGGTCTTGATAAATGTGCAAAAACAACCTTTAAAGCAGGGAGGCTGCAGCACCAAGAAAACATCACTTTGAGACAGGAATGTGATATAAAAGAACTTGAGCAGGAGGGAGTGTATAAATAGTTGGGAAGTGATGAAGGATCAACAATAAATATGAACAAATGTGAATACAACTTACTAAGGAATTTTTTAGAAGACTTAAATTAATCCTGAAAACAGCACTGACATCTAAGAAAAAAGTCCAGGCTATAAACCAATTTGCTCTTTCTGTCCTAACTTACACTTTTGGGGTGATTGACTGACCCCAAAAGGTGTTGTATAGGTTGAACAGGAAAACAAGAAGGATGCTTTATGCTCATCAAATGATTTATAAAAATCAGTGCATACCAAGATTATACATTCCCCATTCTGAAGGAGGGATGGGCCTCCTTGAAACTGATTACCTGTATAGATCTGCAGTTGTGGGACTGCATACATATTTGCTGACCCAAACGTAGTGAAGGTTTTGAAACATGAGGAGAATAAGTCTAAGATAACTTCCCTGCTTAGTTTAGCAGAAGCATATCGGCATCAAGTGGGAATGGAAATCAAACCAGAAGTGGATAAAAATCAGGCTAGTGAATGTGCTAAAAAAACAAAAGAAAGAATATAAGGTGAACAATCAGATAAGAAGGCATGAAATGTGGAAAATTCATAAATATAGTTGTAAGTATAAAAAACTCTTGGAACAAACTCATGTCAATCAGAATCAAACGCAGGAATGGTTAAGGAGAGGTGAATTTAAACCAAAAGACAAAAGGTTAATATTGGCAGCCCAAGATAGTGGACTACATATATGTTGGTTTACAAAGTCCATTGAACATGTAGGAGAAACAAATGCAGGTTTTCTAAAACGTAATTGGACACAGTTGCAAATCTTGTTGCTGGATGTGATATACAAATGGTAGAAGGCCTGTATACTGAAAGGTATAATAATGTGGGAAGTCTGCTGCACTGGGGATTGTGCGAACATTATAATACTGAAGTAGCTTGTAGCAAGACTGTTGCAGTGGGGATTGTGCAAACATTATAATACTGAAGTAGCCGAAAAATACTGGAAACGAGCCACAAAGCGTCATAGAAAAGGATGAAGTTTATATCACATGGGCTCATTCTTTACCAACAGTTCAAAAAATAGACGTGAGAAAACCAGATGTAGCAGTCCATGAAAAGAAGACAAAAGTAGCATTGATCATTGAAATTGCTACACCCAGTGACTAAAGTGTGTTATGTATTGAGAGAGACAGTCATAAAATACCAAGATTTGCAGGCAGAAACTAGGGCAATGTGGAAGAAGGACACACTGACAATTCCAGAATTAGTAGCAACCGGTCTTATAAAAAAGAATTTACAATCGTACTTAGATATGTTACCAATACATATAACTCCATACGAATTGCAGAAGGAGTCATTACTGGGCACATTGCAGGTGCTGCAATGAGCCCTTCTTGCTAACATCAAAGATTGAAACAATACTAATTTCATGAACTTTAATCATACTTTGACTTAGGAATGGGGTCCATTCCCATAATGGTATTAGAAACCCAAAAGACTTGGAGAAATTAAAACAGTAAAAGACGATAATGCATTTTTTGCATTGAGTTTAAGACCATGACTTTGGCATCAATCATTGGTTTGCATAAATCCTTCTTGTAGAATGTTGACATCATTTGGGGACTCAATGACTGCACCCAGTCTGCAGTCATCAGCAACCTTTGTCAGCCACAGACCTTTTGTTTTTGCCTGTACTTCTGAGAAGTAGATTCATAGGTTCATAGGTTCATAAGTTCATAGGTTGGTACTAGCCTATACAAGCCTAGCCATAACAATTCCCTGGCTATTTCTTCCCACAATATTTACTTTCCTGGACCCCTATCTAGCAGGGTGACTGACATGATCCCCAGGGTGAATTTCCTATCTCCCATCCAATCATCAAGGTTCCTTTTAAAGAGGGCCAAAGAGGCCCTCTGTTTGACATGTATGGGCAGTCTATTCCAGAGTCTGGGGAGTCTCTGGGTCAGGAACCTATCCCTCCAGCATGTTTTTAAACAGCCCTTGCTGTTCTTGAAATCAGGACCCTGTACACTATAGTCACAGCAGTTAACCACTAAACCATCACACATTCCAAACAATAGGGACCCCAGCACCAATCCCTGTGGAACACCATTGGTAACAGCTCTGCTGGTGGAGGTAGAATCCCCCATTTTGACTGTATGTGTTCTGTCTGTGAGCCAGTTTGCAACTCACCTGAAATTATATGGGTTGATCCTCAGCTGGGTGAGATTTTCAATGATGCCTTAGTGGGGGATTGTGTCAAAGACCTTGGTGAAGTCTAGGTAGGCTGTATGCACAGATTTGTCTTCACCCAGTGCTTTGGTGACAGTCTTGAAGAAGTCCACCAGGTTCAACAGGCAGGCTCTCCCTTTAACAAAACCAAACTGGGTCAGGTCAAGTATTTGAAGGTCTCCTATATCCTGCTTGATAAGGTCCATGATAATTCTCTCTATGGCCTTGCAGTTAAGGCTGTTTAATCTAATGGATCTATAGTTCCCAGAGTCGGTGGATGCACCCCCCTTGTGCAAGGGGATGACAGTAACTGTTTTCCATTCAGCAGGGACAAAACCAGTGCTTAGGCTGTGGTTGAAAAGCGTACCCAATGGTGTTCCTAACTCCTGTTTTAAACCATTGAGAATGCAGCCTGGGATGTTATCAGGTCATATAGAGGCATAGCTCTCAATTGTACAGATTTTCACAGAATGTCCATATTTTTGCCTCATATTCTTGGTCTATTCCTCATAAAATGTATGGTTTTCTAGCAAATCACTAGGATGATCCACAGATTGAAGTCACTAAATAATGACATGCATTTGAGTTTCTTACTTCATATCCTTTAGAAACATGCATGTTATCACAAATCCTGTTATTGTAACAACTTTCCAAGTTTATAAGAGCAATATTTAAAATCTGTCCTATGTCCCCATTATTTCAGGCTTTGTCTAGATTTCTTGTGCTAAGAGGTTGAGAGGTAAGCATAGAGGCTGTGTTTTTAGCCTTGGAGAGAGCAGTTAAGACCTGCTCTTTAGAGATACTAGGTGGAGAATAGGTTTTCCTTTAAGATTTCGAATGTAGCTAAAGAATGCCTTATGGTTATCCTTAGCTAGGGATGCTAATCTAGATTCATAGTTAGCTTTGCAAGACTTTACAAGATGTCTTATTTGCTTGTGCAAGCTGAGAAGGGTGAGCTTCCAATTCTGAGATTGCTCCTTCTTGCTCTTAGACTGCAGTTTCTTCCTCTTATTATATAACCTGTTTCTGGTGGATGTCCACCACGTAGGCTTGTTTTTTCTTGAGGATCTTTCTTCGGTCCTATCAGGTGCAGCTGAGTCATTACAATTCTATAGATGTTTATGCAATGCACTGGTGTATATCCCAGTATAGGTGTCCTTGCTGTCACTGGGGACAGGAGCTTTGAAACTATTAATGCCTTCTTATAAGAGGCTGTAGTTGGCTTTGGCAAAGTTTTTTAGCCTAATTTCTCTGAGGGGGGGGTCTGATGCTATCATTATTTTGAACGAGACTGATTTATGATCAGACTTCACTAGGGAGGTCCACACACTTGTAGTGGTCCATCGTTCTATCATGTTGGTGAGTACCAAATCTCTGTTTGAGCACCTTGTGGGGGTGCCAACTCTCTGCTCAAAGGCATTTGAGTTAAGAAAGTCCAAGAACCTTTGGATGAGTGTGTTTGTACACATAAAATTTACCCAATCTATGGATGGGTAGTTAAAGTCACCCTTAACCAGGGTGTTTAGCTGCCTTTTGAGCAACTCAAGTAGATCCAAGTAGGCAGTGTGGATAGCATGGTTCATGGATGGAGATCTCTAGCTGATGATAACTTGGAGAGGGGTCTTTCCTATAGTTATTTGCACATGGAGTAACTCTAGGGAATCATTCTGTTTAACCAACCTCGAGGTGTATTTATCTTTGATGAATATTGATACACCTACTCCTTTCATTTTCACGTGTTCATTTTGTAGTCTGAATGTGTGGAAGGCATTGTATCCCAGTATGGCCAGGGTGCTCTCTGCGGCCTTGAACCATGTCTTTGTGACTGTACAGATGTCTGCATTCTCCAAGGTGAGGAGTGTTTTCAGTGAATGCAGTTTCAGATTTAGACTCCTAGCATTTACCAGCATAACCTTAAGGTCATATTTTTGAGGATAATTTTATGTTGGAAATTTTGTTTTTGTAACATTGCCTAAAAAAGTCACTATGGGGAGGCAACAGCCTTAGCCAGTAGCCAAAAGCCCAGAGGTGACAGGTGGAGACCATCTCTGGCAAAGCATCATGGTCTATCAACCATATCATCCCACTCTGACAGGTACTGGATCCCCTTAAAATGACACTAGAAACTGAGCCAGTTGTTAGACAATCATTTTTTGTCTGCATTGAGGCATCATTCTAGGTAAAGGTAGAATGCTGCTTAAGGCTAGGGACATACCCACCTGGGATACATAATCAGAAAGTGCAGTCATGTCTCTCTTCATATAATCCAGTGAGGTATGTCTCAAGTCATTCACACCAACAAAGACTATGACCAGGTATGGCTGAAGGACAACAGTAAGTTATAAACTGTGAGGTGCTTAATGGGTAAGACTTGTGGAGGAGCCTCAGAGGTCAGCCGAGTGTCTAACCAGGCAGTGAAGCACAACAGTAAGAAACCTCTGATGGAGCACAAGCAGCTGACTGAGAGAACATTATCTAAGACTTTGCATCTATAACTGCTAATAGTATCTGCCACTGCACAGTAGTGGGTGGTTGTCATGAAGGTGCATGCCGCACAAACACAGGCAACAAGTAGCAATGGCATTAAACTGATTTCAAACACTCTAACCAATAGTAGCACACTAGACTGGGCCCTGGGCCAACAATCACCACTCAGATAGCTTCTTAGCTGCACTCTACTCTCACTAGGGTGTAGGGGAGGCCCTCTTTTGTGGAAGAAAGCTGAATTAGTGCTCAGAAACTGTAAAAACAGACTGGGTCCAGCAAATATGAACCAAGTCTATGCTAGTCTAAAAGTGCAGGAAACAGCAAAAATACAGCAAAATGCAGTTCAAAAATAACAGCACATAGTAAAATACAATGCAAGAAGTGCAGCTCAGGTAAAAATGATACTTATTTTCAGTCGCAGGCAGGGGATGCTTCAGATAACACAGGATATCGATTGCTTGTTGCTAATCTCTGTGCAGCTCTGGTAAGAAAATTAAACTGATTTCAAACACTAACCAATAGTAACACAGGGCCAACAGTCACTACTCTGATAGGTCCTTAGCTATACTCTGCTCTCACTAGGGTGTAAGGGGAGTACAGTGCAGCTCAAAATCAAAGAAGAGGGAATTCTCCCAAATGGGCATCTCTGCCGGCCCAACCTGCTGGTAGTGATTTCCTGTGGAGGAACTCCAATCGTTAGTGAGGTGAACCTTGTGCAACTGAAGATTGAGCATTAAATCTTCGTCCATCAGTAGGGTAAGGGTCTGCATCTTCATGCAAGTGTCTATATTTTCTCTATTAAATGGTTTTCTTTCATTTATTTCTCTTGGGAAGCATACACAGCAACGTTAACAGAAAAAAACAGTACCTTTAGTTTTTCTGATCATGATTTACTTGTTTTTTTTTTGTCAATTTCCGTGTTTAAAAATGTCAAATGTCTGCATGCTGCTTCAGGTTTAAACTAGATACATTGTGCAAAGCTGTATAATTTTAATTCTCATGTTCTGGGCATTTTTCTAAAGCAGTTAAGGCTGTAAATACAGAGAGTAATGCATTTCATGTACTTTTGTAGGGAGTGCTACACAGCAAACTTAACAGAGCAAACAACAGCTTCAGTTCTAAACAAAATGTAAGTAGTACTCATTTTTTTTTTGTCTTTCTTTTACGTTGTCACTTCATGTTTAACCTGCATATACTGGGAAAAACAGTCCCACTTTCTTTTCATGTGACTGGAGAAATGATTGTTGAGCATTTTTGTAAAGCAGTTAAAGCTGGAGAAATGGAGAGTAACTCATTTCATTTATTTTTCCAGGGAAGCCTACACAGAAAAGTTAGAAAAAACAACAGGTTTGATTCTTAAGAACATGTAAGTATTACTGTTTCT
>NC_056732.1:678656351-678733851 GCF_019279795.1 Protopterus annectens | reverse complement strand
AAAATCGTGTGTCCGTAATGTACTGCACTGTCAGTTATACCCAGTGGAAGTGAAGTGCATCATGTCAGCGCGCCGCCAATACACACGTCTAGCCCCATGGGCATGGTCACCCTTGTAGAAATGTGATAATTTGCAGGATAAAACATACCCCCGGCCAGTGCAAAGGACAGAATTACACTTGTATGCCAAGATAAAAGCTTATTCTATAGCATTTGAATAGCTTATGCTATCCCAAATAATAGTTATGTGTACCAGATACAAAATACCTGTATCATGCAACTAGTAAAGAAAATAAGAAATATATTTTTGTCTTAAAATCACAGGACATTTGCCATGTCTTAGGCTTTGTTGCAGGACACAACTGTCCAAAGTGGGACCTCCGCTCGCAAAGAAGAACAAGTGGTAACCCTACTCCCCACTGAATTATCGACAGTATATATTCAACTCAATCACATACCGACACCACCTCTCAACCTATTATAGCAACAAAATCTGGACAAAGCCTAAAAGGATGGGTGGACAAATAGGGACAGATTTAATTACAGCTCTCACAAACTTCAAAAGTTCACAGAATAATAGTATGTACATAAGAATGAAATGTTGTGAAGGATGTGGGGTAGTCCCCAGTATTACAGAGGTCCGTACATTTATACTGTAACAAACCGTCACATATGTTCACTGTACTACTGCATACCTGTAGTTAATTCATGGTTAAGTCATGTGCAAAATAATAATCCTCGTAAGAATGAATACAGGAAATAGTCAAATGTGAATGGGAACACCACTCACCGTGGATTATGTATTGTAACCACCCCCACCCATATTATGTATTGCCAACATTATAAGCTGCTGACAGGTGCCCAAACACCTGTGTCTGTAAACACAGATAAAATGTTTAAAATGGACAAACCCTGTCCATGTGCTTTGTCTGACATTTGAACATGGTCAGGGCAGTTCCGTTCACCAGGCGGACAAGCCTAAACCCAGATCACCACATGAACAACCTGACAATTAAAGACCTGTATGTGTCAGGACTATAAGCCTTGGGGTTCTGAATATCCCTGCAGTGATTAAATATGCAACTTGGGTCCAGAGCAGTAGGGAATAGGGAATGTGTAACATGTAGTACCACATTTTTCCCAGCAGGAGAATGGATGCCTGTGTCGTAAGTGAAGCGGTGAGGCATATGTTAATGTAGCTATGTACTATGGGTATGCATATAAATGAGTCAGAACACCAAACGTATAGTGGTTACAGCATCCGGCCAACGTGAATGCAGTCCCGGTTCAACTACGACTACAGCACATATAATGTGAAAGTGTAATGAATGTGTCTGTGCTGTACAGACAGTTAAATATGTAAAGGTGAACGTGTGTTTCGCATACGTCCGTTAAACGGATTACAGATAATATACTGGTACTGTCACAAGTAATAAAGCCCACGTAAGCACAGAGACTTAGTAAACATATGTAACACAC
Organism: Protopterus annectens; assembly: GCF_019279795.1. Classification (NCBI taxonomy): domain Eukaryota; kingdom Metazoa; phylum Chordata; order Ceratodontiformes; family Protopteridae; genus Protopterus; species Protopterus annectens. The sequence continues at coordinate 678,732,373 of NC_056732.1, read as the reverse complement.
AATAAGGATATGCATGCGTGCCTGCGTGTAACCCACAATAAGGAAATGCAAGTGCGCCTGTGCGTGTGTGATCCGCTCACAGCATAGTAAATAAATGCTGTTTCCCCCATGTTAGTTATACATGGCTCAAACCTGTTAACCCCGTAAAGTATGAAACCAGACAAAGGCATGCAAACTACTGGTACAAATAGGGACAAACCCCAGATATGTGCCAGAACAAACATAGAAAGTGGATAGAATAACGGGTGTGTCAGTAGCATGGATTCTCTGAAGGGTATGCAGTTGTAATCTGAACTGCTTGCCAGTATTCCCCACCGTACGTCTCAAATGAAATGCCACTACATTGCCAGATAGACACAGGTTTATGTAAAACACACCGAAGATAAAGAGGCAACCAGCTGTACACTCTGCGACAATCTGTAGAGTGGAAAGTTATGGTATGGATATAGATATATGTGTATACACATAATCCACAGACATAAACCAAAGCAAGTTATGAAATGAGGATTGTACATGTATATATGTATACACAACAGACTTATGTCCCATAGATATGACATATGTACATAAATAGGCCACATTATAGCTAATATGGGTAGACAAACAGACATGCACGAAAGGGGAATAAACCGCTGCATTCCAAACCATTGGCCAGAAAGTGACAGTCCAGCAAGTTCTACACTTTAAACATGCAGATAGGTGTCCATTGCAGGACCCCAAAAATTGATCCATACATAGTGTCAACCGACATTGACGCAAAATAAGTGACCTCAGCAAATACGATATAGCTGTACATGTAACAGTAGCAGGTGCAAGGGTGATGACACATGTGTCGATAGAATGTATGACATATGAACTGATATCCGGAGAGTGGGGAGAGCATATAAGTGTCTCCACACTTCAGTACCGCACACATTAAACATGTGTAATGGGTACTGTAGAGGGTCGTCAGGTATGGGAATCATGGGTATGCAGAAATGGGCCTAGGTGTTTGGCAGAGATTTCATAGGCCCGCCCCATGGGAGTGATGTGGGTATAGCACACGCCTATATTCTCAATAATGGGGCAAACCATCCACTGGATATTGAGTAAACCATTTTGGCAATATGTAGGGCCCTATATCAGTGTCATGTAGGCGATTATCATGGATGGACATGCGTACGACCAAGATGGTACCCATAACTGGAAAACTGTCAGAATAACACAGCTGCACTAAGGCATAGTACATGAAATACAAATAGGGATTATATTAGATATACCCCAGACAAAGTCAGAACATTGTGAGAATACTGGCGTAGCCAGGAATACATATGTTATGAGTGTTACTAATCATGTAATGGAAATGTCAGTCACTATTATCTAACCGCACAGTTCGTTATGCCTTGCCAGCAATTTACCAGAAAGGCACATTACTATGACAAATGTAACAAGGGCAAAGGTCAAACGTCAGAGCATTTACCCATAATGTGTACAGGTTAGGGGAATGAAGGTAACCTGTCCAAAATACATGTACAGAACTAGTGATACTAGGTGGACAGGTGAGAAGAAAGACATCAGGATAAATGAGAAAACATGTACAAGTCATACGCATGTACTCCGACAAATGTGAATGACAACGTATGCCTTGTGAATGTCAATGTGGAAGGTTAATAGACACAAAAGTAATGTGTCCCTCAGGGTGTCATGCAGTGTCACCATAACAATGTCCAGTCCCCCATACTCGTACGTGAGCTCTGCCACTGACGGAAAGCGCAAATACCGGCGCACACATACGGTACATGATAGACCAATTAGTGTGGATAAGCAGCTGTTGGCCTGTGTGAGGAATACAACTGTCTGGGTGGGTGTGTCCTGCAATATAAATGTAATGGCATGTGGCCTGTGATGCCGCCATACAGTGTGTGTATTGGTGTCAGAAAGTTGATATCTTGTATCAGACACATACTCCGCAACTGTACAGATTTACGCAGAATGTGCAGAGTTCTGCCTCTTATGTTTGGTGTGTTCCACGTAACATCAGTAACATTCTGGCACATTCCTGATAACTGAAGTCATGAAATAATGACAAACATGTGATTAAGACACCAAATCCGAGAGAAAAGCCATACTAATGCAAAACCTATTATTGTGTCAACTATCTACATTTGTAAAAGCAACATGTCAATACTGCCCCTATGTGTCCCACTATCAGATAAGGCCTTGTCCAGAAATTTGCTCTAGGAGGTGGAGTGGTATGATCAGAAACAGATACATGTGTGAGGAAACAGCAATATCGACTGCAAGATAACGCAGAAGGTATGAAATGTGCTGCAGTAGGACGTTCAGTACTGTCCGCAGGTATGTGCTGACATGTCAAATGACACAGCAGTCTACATGAAGTACCTATAGGGCTGTCACCTTTACAAATGATGATAATGGGACATACCCACAGCCATGCACACAGCACAAATAGACATACACACAGAAAAACTAGGCCATGATACATGAAGCCTCCGGCGTGTACTAGTACAGTGAGAGTACAGCAAGGATAGATGTCTGCCAAGATATACAGCAAACGCCTGTAATGGTGTGTAACACTGCCCGTAACACAGACGTTGCATGGACAATGTTGGGATTTGCAACATACCCCATTGGTATGTGAAAGCTATGCAAATATGCGATACATGAAACAGTCAGCTGTCCATGCAAGAGCAGAGTTATGGGCAGAAAATAGATTATATATACATATATATATATATATATATATATATAGAGAGAGAGAGAGAGTTACAGACATACACACACACACACATGTGGCAGGGCTGGTAATTGAACCTAAACACTACTACCCCATCACACTACAGCATGATGCATTTACAGAACACGCTACCGAGATTACTAAACACAGCAGACACACAGGCATTGTACTAGGTGCGTGTCAACATCCGCAAAGACAAAGACGTCAGCAGGATATATCTGTGTTGCAAAGCATCTAAAAGCATAACCTGAGTCCACAGGCGGACGGGAGCATGCACACACACACACACACACACACACACACACATCTGGCAGGCCTGGGAATTGAACTTACACCTAACTACCCTATCACACTACAACATGACGCATTTACAGAACACACTACCGAGATTACTGAACACAGCACACCCAGAGGCATACTTCTAGGTGGGTGACATCATCCGCAAAGGCAAAGACGCCGATAGGGAATGTATGTGTTGTGAGGCAACTAAAAGCATTACTGTGTCCCCAGGCAGCTGGAAACGCACACACACACACACACACACACACACACACTTGGAAGGGCCGGGAGTTGAACATACACCTAACTACTTTAACACACTACAGCATTACGCATTTACAGACCGCGCTACCGAGATTATTGAACACAGCACTCCCAGAGGCATACTTCTAGGTGGGTGACATCATCCACAAAGGCAAAGACACCGATAGGGAATGTATGTGTTGTGAGGCATCTAAAAGCATTACTGTGTCCCCAGGCAGCTGGAAACACACACACACACACACACACACACACACACACACACACACACACACACACACACACACACACATACACACTTGGAAGTGCTGGGAGTTGAACATACACCTAACTACTTCAACACACTACAGCATTGCACATTTACAGAACGCGCTACCGAGATTACTGAACACAGCACTCCTAGAGGCATACTTCCAGGTGGGTGACATCATCTGCAAAGGCAAAGATGCCGATAGGGAATGTATGTTTTGTGAGGCATCTAAAAGCATTACTGTGTCCCCAGGCAGCTGAAAACACACACACACACACACACACACACACACACACACACACACACACACACACACACTCACACATGCACACACTTGGAAGGGCCGGGAGTTGAACATACACCCAACTACTTTAACACACTACAGCATTACGTATTTACAGAACGTGCTACCGAGATTACTGAACACAGCCCTCCCAGAGACATACTTCTAGGTGGGTGACATCATCCGCAAAGGCAAAGATGCTGATAGGGAATGTTTAGAGAGTGAGCAGTCTGAAAGCATATTATTGTCCCAAGGTAGACGTACACAAACACGGCAGTGCTGTCATTGGGCCAACTAAATATCTACGGAGCACTACAACACTAAATAGATATGGGATGCGCCACAGACAGTACACCCTTCGAGAGAGGAACAGTGTGTTCAATGTAGGCATCCATCGTGACATTGAAAATGGACATCGGTTGCCTGGATGACCACCATGGCTATACAGGATGTCAATGGCCATGCCCACACGCTTAGTATCACACATCTGTTTGGAATGTACTGTGTGTCCATCTACACAACAGTGTACTGGGCATGCTCACACACTTAGCAGTTGCAAAGGGCCATCTTGCATGCACACGGAGTCTAATCATGGAAGGGCGCAGTGTGGAATGTACTGTGTGTCCATCTACACAAGGGTATACTGGGCATGCTCACACACTTAGCAGTTGCAAAGGGCCAACTTGCATGCACATGGAGTCTAATCACGGAACTGCGCAGTGTGGAATGTACTGTGTGTCCATCTACACAACAGCATACTGGGCATGCTCACACACTTAGCTGTTGCAAAGGGCCGTCTTGCATGCAGATGGAGTGTACACACAGAAGGGCACAGTACAGAAGGGCACAGTAAGGTATAACTGTCCTCACGCACAGGGCGGTCACACATGCAGTGACCTGTACACACACAGCTGTCATCACAGCTGTCACAGGTGCAGGTCACACACGTACACACTGCAGTGTACACTGTAGCTGTCAAGTCAGCACCATGTCGTCGGTGCAGCACTACACAGCCTTACGGTCCCACAACTCCATGTGACACATGACCACTGGGCTATACAGCGGTGTACACCAGCTGTGCAGAGTACACATGTACCAACAGGGATCCAACAGGTGTTATGCATTGCAATGATACCAGTATACATGAACAGGTCGGCTCAACACATACCACGGCCCTTACACAGCTGTGACACCTGACTGTTGCTGTACTCCAATGAACACACGTCTGGATATGTCATACATATGATTGTGTGGATGTGTGCATGGACTGCACACACAACACATACATATATAGCCTTTGATGTACCACATGCATAACACTGGCCTAATCAATGCTACACACACAAATGGAAGCTGGGCCCATGTCTGTTGAATGCTCACACTACAGGGGGTAGCAGTGTTGACCGGGACACATACCCTTGTACTGGTCGCCTGTGACACCCGTGATATCATACCGCAGTCCATGTGTTATGTATGTCAACACACATGTCCAACAATAGCAAAGCATACAAACATGGCAACAGGAGACACATGTGACATCTGTATTGTGCATGCAGCAACCATGCATGTGCAGTGGCCAATGTCTGTAACATAGTTGCACCTACATACGACATGCAGATGCAATGCAGACCCATCATTGACACCTGTATACGGTGACATACAAACAGCACATATGGAGGGATGTGTGTACATAACGTGGTGAACCACCTGTCTAGATGTATGTGTGCAGGGGGTGGCTCACAGTTGTGTCACGCACCATCCTATCATGCCATGTGCAAACAGTACGCTATGTCGCTGTTACGTGACGGTGCTGACATAATGCATACACAGCGGTCAGGTGTTAACAACTATATGTCACATGGCACCTGTAACACCTACAACCTCCTGTGTGCATATAGCAGCACATCTGCCAGATATAGCATTGGTACACATAATGCAATCAATACCGCTGCATGTCTATCAAACGTGTCATTATATGGCAGGTGTATCATTCCCAGCACTGCCATGTGTGTCCGAATGTGTGACCAGGGATGCCACATATCGCGGGGAATATGTCCCAGTTGCTACACATCCCTGTACACCATTGTAGAGATCTGTACATACGTCAGTGTGGGAAGCATGACGTCGGCCGGTGTGGTGCATCACACACGTCGGCTGTCCGTATACACATGTGTGATCACCACAGTGCGTGTGTGTCTGTATGTATGTCTGGTGCTTGGTGTGAGGGTGTATGCTAATATACGGTGGGAAATGATCACTAACCCCACTTGGTGACTAACCCATAATGGTGATGCATTGCACAACCCTGTTGATGCCATAGGTCCCAGCCATACTGGCTACCTGTGCATGTCCATTCTCTGTGACACATCATGTGGGTGCATAGTACTGTGAGGGTGATGACCACACAGGCAAGGGTCCCCACCTGCACACTATGGGTTGTGCGTTATAGTGGTGTACACCCCGTGAATGCGACCATGTTCCCGTACTGTTACAGGGTCCTACTGCTGCACAGTGTGGCCTCCAGCTACCAAGTGTCACCTCACATCATCATTGGCCAGGCCGCTGTGTACAACCCCTGCACCATGTCACCATACCTGTAATGTGTCCTGCTATGTATGTCACGTCTCTGTCCAGTGTAGCCTGTGGCACCGACCACATGCGTCAGGTGCAGTATATGTGCGGACATCTGTGTCATGTTGGTGTGTCCAACAGTCAGGTTGAGGGTACATGTAGCATGCTGATATTGCCAGATGTGCCTGTGAGTAATCCACAGTTACACGTGGGGGACTGCAAAGACTGCTACCTGTAGGCACATGCAAGTACACCATAGGAGGGAACCAGGGTATCACAACCAACATGGTGCTACAGATGTAACCGAGACACATACCGTGAACACATCACAATGCATGCTGCACCTGCACTACATGGTATGACTGGTGCTTGTCGACAGTACACAACTTATGTCACATACACATCTCTTAGTATTCATACACAACCACTGCAACATACAGATCCCTCACTATGCATACACAGGTAATATTACATACACCTTTCACTATGCTGTTCACCCTGTGCATCAGAATATTTGTGCATAACCCTGCACCGATGGTGTGGATGACAGGGATGCGGCACAGGCTTCATCATATGCACAGGGTGATATGTTTGCCAGGGGCATAGGCTGCACCAATGGGTAACATCATGTGTGTGTGTAAGGGCCGGTGAGTTGACTGGACATGTCTGTGCAGAATGCATGTGGATTTTGTGGAGCCCTACAGTTGTGTTTGCTGTGTGCGTGTATGTGTGTACACAGTTCTGCCATTTGCGATGCCTACACGGGGTATAATTGACAGCCTCAGATTGTACAGAGCAGGTTGTACAGCTCACTGTGTCCGTCCATGGCCACGTGACCTGTGCCTGCCTGGGGTTGCACGGGCACTACCAGGTGGAGGTACAGAGTGGCTACTGTCCGACAACACATGTCTGCTGGAACCATGTCCCCGCTGAGACCATCCAGGGCCACGTCCACATGGCCTGCTGTGTCCTGGTGTTGACAGCGCAGCACCAGCTGCACTGCTACTGCTACCGGCACTATGGGAGCAGGCATGTGAGGTGGCACACTCACATTGACCTACACTAGGTGGTGTTGCTGGCCTACGTCCACGTGGCCTATGCCTCACTCCTACCAGGTGTTCCAGCACAGACAGCTCCTGCTCGTGGATTGCCATGCCTCGTTCAAGGATTCCGACCATTTCACCCAATCGCCAATCCAGAACATTAGCAATCTGCTGTTGAGCATTTGCCAATGCCTGGATGTTGTCATTTAGGGTATGGATAGCAGCCCTCTGCAGCCTCTGCCCTTCTCTGTTCTGCCTTTCAGCATGTGCCTGTGCCGCCATTACAGTCTGGAACATGCGTCTGGTGATACCAGCTGCTGCGCTCTGTCCTGCAGGTGCATGTCTGCCAGAGGTCCTCCTACAAGCAGCACCGGCCACATGCCTGTGTGGCATATCTGCAGTCATTACACTGACACCATGGTGTGTAGACACACCTTCTGTAGCCACCACACGTTCCTGTTCCACGCTAACAGACGCTGACTGTCCTTCCTCTATGGCCACTGGTGATGCGGTATGTGTTGGCAGCAGAACTGTGTGTGGGGAAGAGGGGGACATAGCTGGGATGGTAACCATGGGCACAGATTTAGCCCCTGCCAACCCTGCCTGTACCTCATGCATATGTTCATCACCGCTAGTATCTGTGGGGACACTAACATCAGATGGACCGCAGGAGGGTAACGCACTTACATCACCTGTGAATGCAAAGAAATACTGTAAAGTACAATAGACACAGACACTCACACACAGACACACACACACACACACACACACACACGCACACGCACACGCACACAGACACACACACAGACACACCATGCATGTGATTTGACAGATGGCATGCAGCATGCCTGCGATACAGCAGAGGGCATGCAGCTCAGACATTAATAGTGTTAGTAAACATACCTCCCTGGTGTGCACACTACAGCAAGCAGGTGTCATATCAGTAGCCATGCAGTTCACACAATCATGGTAGTATGCATGCATCCCCATGATACACCATGTGGCCCAGAACAGGATAACAGTACACATGGCTGACGTGACCTTGACATGTAATCTGCTGACATGTGCATTAACATGCATGCATGCATGTTTGACACAATGGTGTCCTGACACATGTACAGCATCATAATGGGTTTCACATTGCAGTGTTGTGTGTATGCCCTACACATAGAATGCATGTTTAGCAAATGTGCATGAGCATGGGAGGGTAGTGTGAGCCATCTACATTGCTATACAGTGTGAAGTACAGACACTGTGCCATTGCATGGCAACATGAGGCATCTATGTTGCTGTAGAATGCATAATATGTACACATTGCATAGCCATAACTGCAACACAGTCGTGATGTTCAACAGATCGTATATGGTAGACTTCAGTGACACCTCCAGTAGCTGTGCACAGGCTTTTAGGTTGTCCAGTGTACCACATCAACTGTATAATCGGTCAACTAAGGCTATAATTGCACAACGTGTGGACAATATGCAACAGGGTGTATACACATCCCAAGTACTGTGTGGCTACATGTCTCTGGCCATCCCCCATGGCCATGTGTGCACATGTGTTGGCTAATTGTGTGTGATGGGCATCTTTTCCACATGTCTGTGTTGTCCCATATGACATACACCCATAGATGTCAGCTATGTCACAATCCACAGGGCTATGCAGACAACGGGTTGTATGTTTGGTATGTGGGGTATAGGTCATGCGATAATGTGACATTATTGCAGACAGAACAATACATGTCTGGGACATGTCAGGTGGCACATCACAAAGTATGCACCCAATGCAGGGGCATATGACCCAATGGTGACATCTGTGGGCTGCCCATATCACAGCTCACTGTGTGGTACTGTGTGCATACCACACATGTTGTTCCAATGCATACTACATATGCCTCCATTGTAGAACACCTCCATCGTTGTATGCACAGCTGACCACACATGTCACAATGACAAGTACTGTGGTTTCAAGTTGGTGTATCATTACGTTTGTATATATTGCACATGGGTGGCATGTGTGAATGAAGGGTGGTGCGACCTGCATATCGTGACTGGAACAAACATCAGGTGTGCAAGTGTTAACTGGCCACATGGCAAATAGATCTACACTGTAACATGCCTGATACTGATGACAGTCTCACCTGCAACGGACCCATGTCTGTGCGACATGCCAGAGGTACCTGTATAGGGGTGACACACCAGTATGAACATTATCCATGACTGTATGACAGCCACAGGTTGCACTGTGCATGTGAACACATTCACCTGTGTAATAGCATATAGTATGCACATGTGTGCATACACAATGTAGCATACTGTAGTATGCAACATGTGTGTCCACATAACTGGCATATGTTGTTACTTTACATAATGTATAGTGACACATGCAAATACATGGGATATAATAGCCATATGTGCAGTACTGACTTACCAGGCAACTCCAGGCTCATTGGTTGGGAGACACCCACCTCCACGATGGCAGCTAGTGTTTCTGGATGCTGTTCCCTGGGTGTCCCCAGACTGGCCAGTAGCTCCTCGGTGTGTGTGAGTGGGGGCTGGGTTGGTGGCCCACCACCTGTTCCACCTTGTTCCCTGGCGATTGCAGTGGCATGCTGTTTTGCATGTCATATCAGGTCCATGCAGTGTCTGCGCACCTGCTGGTAGGTGCGGTTATGGCCACCCACATCGTTCACCCTCCTGCGTAGATCCTGCCACAGATCATCCCACTGCTGGGCATGCTGTGGCACATGGCTGAACAACAAGTCATAGTTCTCATGGAGCTGTGGGATGAGGACATCATCCTCCTGGCGGGTGTATGCTGGGAGGCATGTATGGGGCATTATCTGTAAGACATAATGATGGTGACAGGTCACAGTTTCAGAGATGTACAGAGATACTGCTGCACATACATTTCTATGACATCTACTACGTCTGCACAGTTATCTTTGCAAAGCATCATGACACTGACACGACTGACGTGTTTGTGTCACACATGTCACACCCATTATGCATTGGATATCATCACCATATATGTGTGTCACCTCATTACAGTGTTCATACTCCATGTAAATGCTGCCTTGCTGTGGGCATGTCTATTTGCCTGCACTTGTGTTCTTACCTATCTGCACATGCCTCGATGTGTCCACGGTACTACTGTTGACCTGGATGCTGTGTATATGTCACATATCAACACAGACACAGCCGTAATGGACTTGAGCAGTGACAATGCACACATACGCATGGACACCTGTACATGCATGTGTTTTGCCATAGACATCTACACAGCACTGTACAACTGTTCAACATCCTGCCACGGATCGCCTGTATTGCACGTGATAGACATGGGACAATGGCTAGTCAGACGACATTCGCAGGGATGGTCATCAACCATAGCATGTGCGGGCATGGTTTCCAAGCTGTAACAGACAGCCATTGTGCCACCGCAAGGTGCATCAGTGCCACATTACTGATCCAGTCAGTTGATAGTACATCTACCATGTGGCCATCATACCATGTATGACTGGGATGACATGTGCTGCTTTGATGGACAGGGTTGCATGGTATGGTGGGAGTATGTCACATATATGGCACAGGGATCTGTCCAGCCTGTGACGATCCTAGTATTAGGACGGTGGCTGTCCATGACATATGTCATATAGATCAGGATATGGACATGTAGCATGTCCATCATCATGGTGTAGCAAATGTCCTTCTGCAAGGTAGACAGCATGCTGCATAGTGGAGGTGTGGATTGTGAAGGCTGGTATCGCACATCCATGCATAGCCATTACCCCTTACAGGTGGTATGTGATCCAATATTGGTCACCACAGTGCTGTATATGCCTGTCCAGTGATCTCCGTGCTCATGGATGGCACCCTGACATGACATGGGTACCTCATATGACTACCTAAGGGGCCTGGAGACGTCACCATGTTGGGGGGTGCACTGCACAGCACCATCCCTTACACTGTGTCCATAATGTTGACCACAGCCTAGGTAGTAGTTTATGGGTACAGGGATGTTCACCTAGCGGTGACACTGCTGGTATCATCCATCAGACTGTGCACATATGTCACACACCTCACCCACACAGCCCATTCTGTATGTTGTTCACAATACTCACACAGTTATACTGATAGGTCATGGCCACTCACAGCCTTACATACACAGATGCCTAACATTTGTCTGTGTGGTATGGGCTACAATGAGGGTGGGGTACAACACATTAACCCTGTTCTACTGTAGCTGGCACTGATGTGCTGTGCACATGTCACTCTTGCACCTTTTGTAGTTGTGAGTCTGTCAACAGGCCACTGGTGGAACACTCCTGTGACATGCAAAGGTATGTGTAATCAAATATCCGTGCTGTCTTGCACATCTGTACTGCTAACATCTACAGTGCTAATGGTTCATGGACATGCACACCATACTCAGCAGGGTTATAGTGCGGTGCCACCCTAAATGACTGTCATCACCACTTGTGGGTTGATATTATCCAACACCCTATCTGTATTGTATGGTCATGCTAGGCACTTGTTCAGAACTTGTGAGCATGTCATGAGCTACTGATTACTATAGCGCCCATTCCACACCATTTCCCACAGGTACACTGGCTGTCCTACACTTCCCAGCTTGCTTAAGGTACGACAGCTGTTGTACACACGTAACGCACATATCCTGTGGGACATGGTTGTATATACAGGCATGTCCAACTGTCATGTACCAGTGCTACTGCCTGTCTATATGAGGGATATGTCATACATGTGGCAATAGAGCAATTGTCTCATGTACACATTCAATGCTCACCTCCCAACATACGGCACTACAGCCTGTGGGGGATGCACTTCTGCAGCCGTGCTGGGCCCATAGCTCTCAGGTGTACCTCATTACAAGGAACGTACCTCATTTGGGGTTCTAAAAGGTGCATGTTCCTCAAGGTTCCACATTGGAAGGGTCTGTCACACATTCATTGTTGTAAATAGTTTACCTGCTAGCCATGGCTAAATAGATGGGAATCATATTAATTCATTGGAATATCTTTTTTATACATAAGACCAGCCTATTTTAGCCATCATATGCCCTTCCTAGTTGACGCTGTTAGTAAGCCAGTTGTAAGTGTTCCACGTTTTGCCCATTTGTCACACATTATGAGGGCTAATGTTCCTCAGTTTGGGGACAGGAGGCTGACAGCTATGGCTGGGGGTAATGCTGTCGACAACCCTGACTGCTCCTGACAGTCATTTGGGGATGTGTAACATTCGCAACACACCCCACCCATCACATAGTCTCACATGATCTACACCACTGGCCACACCTACGAGGACAACTTGTGCAGTACGTCTCCATACTCACTGTAGGCACCAGAGGTAGCCCCCATCATGGAAGACAACATCACCAGCTTATAACCCACAGACTCATGTGTGCCCATCACATACAGCCAATAGTGAGTTATAACATTCACAACACACCAGTCATAGCTGACTCTGTAGGGAGTCACACTGCAGTTCCACACAGCAGGCTACACAAGGCGTTAGTCGCTTACATCTTGCTGTCGGGTAACTGCTTCTGCAACATAACCTATGCACCCATGCCACACCTCACCAGGTACGATATGTCTGTCATTCGCCATGTTAGTGTGACTGCCCTGTGATGCCACTTCACAGACTACGTGTGCAGGGACATGCAACAGCTCACCAGTCTTATAGCCCTGATGGTGTGGGCCTAGCCCTGGGGAGCATTTTGCATTCGTCCGGACACGATACCACTGTACAATGACCGACTGTGTCACTTCAACAGTTGCCTGTGCTCCTATTGTCATTTCACAGGCATGTGGTATCTGTCTGTTATGACTGTCCTGGTCAAACACAATGCTGTGGCACAGATGACTTGCACCTGTCAGCCCTGGGAGTACAGCTCACATGTAAGGCTCTTGCTGCTTCTATACTGCCTGTCTTGCACAGTTTCCAATAACTGTCACCGACAGGGCGGTAACTGGCAGGCACGACATGGGGTCATGTGACATAATGCTTGCATCTTCCTCTGTGACGCACGCAGGCAAGGCACACCTTATAATGCACCACTCAAACATCTCTGCAGTGACTGGGACCTGCCTCTAGGCTCTGCAGAGCACACCTGCAATGACAGGTTATAGACAGACCATACCTTTCAGGCACATACCTGGACCGGCACACCCACAGCTGAGGGGTTCCCATATCCCACTATGTTTTGCACACATCCTGGCAAGTTGCTTAGCACAATGCATCAGAGGTGCTCCATGTGCAACTAACTGTGTCTGGGACCGCTATACACATTGTAACAAGCGACAGAGTCAACATCATACCCCACGGGTAACATACCTTCTATGTTGGTATAGTGGACAGTGGGCCTCAGACAGCTACTACTGATGTGTGACTGACACTGCCCCACACTTCACTGGGATAGCCACTCATGTACCGACACATCCATGAGTCATACCCTCCACTCTGCTGGATCAACCCATACACACCACCTCCAAGACCTACATTACCCTTGGCATGAACACTACCACCATGTGACTGGTGTTACACACCTGGGGTTATCCCCTCATTGGTGGATTCTGAACATATGCTAATCGACCTTGTTAGCCACATCCCGGCAACACACCCATCACAGCATACACAGTACATGTGTACTACAACACCTAATACAGACGTCTGCTGACAGCGGTTGTTAACATCATGACACCCGTGCAGATGGACAGTGCACATACAAATGTGACACATACCCCAGTGCACTTCATTAGCATGTACACAACTGCATGGATCATGCTATTCCACACAGAGCCATGATGGTACACACCAGTTAACAGACGCCACTCTGGTGGTCATGTTCCATGGACATATGATGTACAACATCAGGTGTAGGCTGTTGCACAGTGGTGTACATTCCCATGTGTAGGGTGACTCACTGGTCAGCCGTGGTAGGGCCACAGGGTCCCTCATCACTTACTCCAAGACTAGCTACGTAAACATGACTGCCACACATTCCGGGGTGTACCACCAGGCATTATGGTGGTATGTCAGTATTCGATGGCAACACCCACATCTGCTGTCACATACAACAGTCACTCAGGAACATTGCAGACCCAGGTGTTGTTGGCAACATGCTGGAGGATGGATTCAATGCTGACAGTACATCCTCTCACTCACTACAGGGCCACAATCCATACATGAACATCGTGGTGTCCCTGTGGTCACACCTACACAGTACTGACCTACACTCTATATGTCCTGGGACACTGGCCCCATGTCACCTTCCAACGTCCCAGGCTGTGATGTCCACCAACCTCTGAATTACATGTCTCCCCACTAGGACACCATATTCAGTAATAGCCTTGTTTCAGACATCGTAGCCCCTGAATGGCACACAGCAGCATTTATCACACTGCACACAGGTGGCACCGCATTGCACGAGTGGGACTATAGTCCTACACACCTGACTGGACTGTTCTGCATGGCTATGGGGCACATCATCAAGGATGTCATTCACAGAGACATTGTTGGGCTCCCATCCTTTGCTGCCACCCGGGTTGGGCTTGTTAAGGCCAGAGCATGGCCCCTACACATGGTGGACTCCTTTCATACAGTTACCAGGGCAGTTGCTGATGGTACCGGAGTCCACACATCCTACATTGTCCTCTCATTGCCTTTCAGCACCATTCCCCATTCTGGTATTGACAACATACACATCCACCTGCACATCGTACCCTGTGTATCAGGATGTTATGCTATGTGGCTCATGGACAGGACACACAGTGAGGCCAGCATACCATAGTACCTACTACATGTCGGGTACATTTAGCATACCACGGTCCTCAGTCATAGGGCCCCTCATGTTCAGTATATGCTTCCCTGTGGGACAGGCTGGCACAGGGGACTTTCCCTGCCTAGCTTTCAAACCCCTACATACCAAGTGCCATGATTGCTCCACCAGCTGATACTGACTCCAACCATACTGGTGTCGCTGTGACAGATACATAATATGACCATCATGGCATCAAGCTGCATGACACAAGGTGCATGCACATCACCTTTTCATTACACCATTCACCCACTGACTATATCATGGATGGTAGTCCCCTACATACATATCACATTGTACATGTTTGCAGTACACACATATGTCGCACCCACTCGTGTGGTTACCATATTGCCACTGTGGCGTGGATATCCTTCTACGTGGCCACACCTATCTGTACTCAGTGTGTAGCTGGTACATAGGCACCCATTGTACCTCTGAACTCAAGACATCTACACACATTCAAGGGTACACCACCCCATTTAGGGTGTAGCTTACACAGCAGCTACAGCTTTACATGCCACAACATTAACACGCCATGATGTTTACTGAGCTCCGACAGTTTAAATATGCAGTTGCACTACGGACACCACATCTGTACACATTTGCATACTACATGCTCAGGGGTGACCTCTGCTGATCAGACAGGGCCCATGTCCACAACATTATTGATGGATATACTCCTCATACGCGACGTAAGCAGAGGCCACTGTGAGCAACATGCTCATGGATATGTGGACACACACGCCACAATGAGTGGGATGTGCTTCTGGGTTACATTCCCAAACTGGACACTCACCATGCTGTGGAACATAAGTCCTATGTACATCACGCAGGGACACTCAGTAGCACTGTTCATGTGATACCTCCCTTGGTGGTTGGGAGACACATGTAGGCCTGGGATCACTGCAGTGGCTGTACTGTGCAGAGGTGCAGGTGACACCTGGCTCTGCTGTTCACAGGACACTACCCTGGAGAGGTGCCACTAGTGTGAACACTGTAGTTGTGCTTACACATGGACTTGCCAGACTGCATAGTACCCCACTATACACCTGTGCAGCTATTACATGTCCTTTGTGCATGGTTACTTGGTAGCCCTTCCATTTAGATTAGCTATCATGCTATTACTGTGTCCCATACCTACAGGCCATATGTATCCTGTTATTGTACATACCAATAGACGATACCTGTGGTATGCACAATATGCCTGTTATGCTGTGTAGAATATCTGTCATTTCTACCTATAATACTATACATTACATATATTTCACATAGTATCCCATAATGCAAAGCATACTTGCACAGCGGGACCACCTTACATATGTCATTAACGTTATATGCCCATACACATGCGTGCTGTGACAGTATATCAACATATACTATTCCCTGCTATGGCACATCCTTGTTGGACATACCCTACCACTGATGGCGGGTCGTATGGCATTGTTCTGTTTAATGCCCTCATGTAGCATCCCTTATGGTGTCTGTGCTGTGCACCTTGTGTCCCACTGCTGGACGCACAGTTTCTACAAGCGTTAGTATGCTCAGCAAGACATCACTGCATAAATACCTTTCCCCACTTTATGCATTGTGAGCACATTTAATTAATGCAAACCAGGCTATACATACAGTAAAACTAATTAATACAGATCATGCTATACATAACCTTACATATCGGGCGTTCTACATACCTTGTTGTCATTATGGCATTTCGTTTCTATCTCTCTCACAGTGTTTCAACTGTTATTCAGTATGAGCATACGGTTTGAATGTCTGGCAAGTCATCCTTATATACATTGATACCTGAAACATGTGGATTCATCCCGCCAATTGGTGTTCCTGAGTGACTAATTACTCGCATATCAGCTGTGCAGCTACTCCATTCGTCAATTACACGGCAACAGTGGGGTATAATTGGATTCTCCACTTGGGGTTTGCCTATTTGCCCTACCTTTGGGGAGACGGTCTGCATTGTGTTTTGTTATGTGTAACTGCAACTGCTATGCATGGAGACAAGTATAGTTTGGATTCATGTCCCCCGTGGATTGTGTGTGACAGGTAGAGTATTTGGTTCAACATGTGGGTGTACCTGTCATCCCGACGTCTGATAATGGAGTATTGCAATCAAAACCTGCAACATGGCTGTTTGTTCCATTATACAACGCCTGCAATTTTGCATGACGCCTTTAATTGTGTCTCTCACACGGTATGTTGAGGGTTCTGCAGATGTAATTGACTGACTGGATGTTTGTGCTGCTATTACAGTTTGTATTGCTTTAGTTTCTAGTGTGGGGGATGTTGGTGGTTGTACGTAACATATGAGGTTTGTGGGCCTTGCATTTCTACATAATCCGTATATATGTGTGTGGGCTCCATCCCGAATTAGAGCGCTAACAGTTAGTAGACTTATTTTATGGATTGTACGTTGGGCCGTTGTTAATTGGTTTCTATATCATCTGCAGGTGAGCTTGATACTTGTATACCTCCGTAGTTGCAGCGATGTATCAGGGGATATGTGTAAGTGACAGCTATCCCTTGTATTTCTGTCCCAGATATTTGCAGTCATTGTGGTTGTGTTGTTAAAAGAGCCTGTTTGCCATGGGTTGCCACCTTTTCATATGGTCATAGTTGGACACTTGCGGGACACAAAGCGGTGTTTACAGGCCAACACATAGCCACGGTCAGTACACAGGTAGCACATACTTTTATCCTCACTACATACCTATTGTTGTGTGGCTTTGGCTACTTATCATATTGCATGTAACATTTAAGTTTCTTACATACAGGCATAACTATTAAATACGACTGTTACATTATATATGGGACATATTTATGCCCTACCATCTCGGACATTTGCCCTTTGTACTGTTTTATGTCAGGACACACCTGCCCAGGGTGGGGCTGTCCCTCCTACTGTGGGACAGGTAGTAACCGTATGCCTACAGCTAGCTATACCCACACCTACCGTACTGATCTGCCTCTGACTTGGCATTAACAAACACATGTTGTGGACACACACACACATTACAGTCACACAGGGACACACACGGCACCCTCAACACACACTTACACAGACTACGGCACTCACAGACACAGTTGAACGCAGTACCTATGTGGACCGCGACACCGGCAGCGGTGACTAACTGTCCCTTCATATCATCATACTATTACTCGCGGATGTACTGTTCCATTACTGTGTTCTGTCGGTCTTTCAGCCTCGTGGTTACGCATGTCGGTATGTTACACATTCCATGGTTGGCGGTATCCTATTTATTTTTACCTCCAGGATGTTATGAATGTCGTTGAAGTATCTATTATATTTGCAGATATCGCTGAATCCATCTATATCACCATATATCCCTCTATTGCCCTTTCTATCTGTATTATATATATGCATATGTGTACATATATATATATATATATATATATATATATATATATATATATATATATATATATATATATATATATCTGGTGGGGAACGTGACAGGCACACAGCACCACCATATGCTGTAAGACTCATGTACTGTTCAGGTGTTGGCATTCCGTGTTCCACTGGCTGTTGTGTTTACAATGTTTGAGGGCTGCCTATGTAGGAGTCACACATTGGGCCACCTATACATTACAATTTACAGGTGGTCATGTTTGTGTGCCATCCATTTTACTGTGTGTGCAGGTGGAGAGGTGTCAGTCCGTAGGGGCCTACACTGTCAGAGTATGTGCTATACGTTCCCTCTTTGCCAAGGCGTAAGCATATTGGGCAGGCTTCCGTCTGCCTACTGGGGCTGGCACAGTGTGTTCATGGTCTGAATCCCTCTGTGCCTGTAATGGCCTTGGCAATTGCGGTGGGCTATGAGGGCCTTCACCATTTTGTCCCTGCTGCAGCTGCTTCCACAGGATCATATTATGTAGCATGGCACATACTATGACGATGTGGGCACACGTGCCTGGAGAGTACTGCAAGGCTCCACCAGATGTATCCAAGCACCGGAACTGTGATTTCAGCATTCGGAACACACGCTCTATGATGATTCTGGTTTGTGCGTGTGCCTCATTATGGCGTTCTTGCATGGGTGTGTGTGCATTTCTGATGGGAGTCATCATCCACGGTTCCAGTGCATAGCCAACATCCCCCACGAGATGGTCATGTGGGATGTCCCCCCTGACAAATACCTGATACAGCTGTGAGGCATGCCAGATATGGGAGTCATGGTAGCTTCCAGGGCTGCCAGCACACACATCCATGATAATGCCCTGGGCATTGCACACGACCTGGCAGTTGATGGAGTGGAATCCCCTGCTCACCGGGCGGTGACTTGATTTGTATGTGCGTGCAGTCTATCACACCCAGTACCTCCGGGTATTGTGCCACATGGTGGAAGTGGCTCATATTGCTGGCCAACTCCTCCTGAGTTCTGGGGAAGTATATCTGCTCATTGGCATGTGGTAACATGGCTTCCAGGAACTGGTGTAGTACCCTGGATGCTGATGCCTGTGAGATACCCATTATATCTCCAGTTGGCCTTTGAAAGGTACCTGTGGCCAGTATTCGCAGGCTTACACATACCTTCGTGTCCACTGGGATGGGTTCCCCTCTGTTGTTTCTGGTTCTCAGGCGTGGCCAGCACAGCTCCACTATTTGCTGTAAGATGTCCCTGTCCACCCTGTAACGCTCTACTATCTCCAGGTCATGTAGCCCCTGGTAGGTTACCCTTGGTCTGAACACTCTCTTTCTCCTCCGAGGCCTGCGGTGGTTGTCGGCATCATCCTCCACAACACTGTCAGTCTCTAACACATGCTGATGAATCACAGCTATGGCAGCTCCCAACATGTACATTTTAAAAGTTCCCCGTGTGTTTACACCTATGGTGCGGTGTTTGGGAATACACAGGTGTGTGTTGGGTGCTTTCACACTTTATACTATTGTGCTGTGAACACCGATGATGTCATAGGGTGTGTATGTATGATCGTAGCTACAGGTTATCTTATGTGTTTTACTGCCGGAACTACTATAGTGGTGCCTTTGGTGTTGAATTAAATTTGCCTGCCGTGGATTACCTCTTGACCTTCCCTTCACATTTCTGCGCATTGCACCTACCATTTTCTGGCAAGCGTCCTGCAGCTTACTTTCATTTGTACTTTCCTGGACCTGGTGTATCTTGCGTTATGTGTGCTACTGCTGGTCTGCTGTTGGTTTGCTTTGCTCTGCTGTGTCAGGCCTCCTATCTTTGCAAACCAATACCTCCCCTCCTTTCTTTGCATTCAAATGCCTCCCCTATCCTGTTTTGCAAGTTTCTGCAAGCAGACTTGTCAGCTGCCGTCGATTGGCCTTCGTGGGTTGATTGGGGTTGATTGCTCATTAGTACTCCAATTACCCTACTTCTGCATTTCCTTCTTTTCTTCCCCTGACCTTCCTGTTTCTGCTATTGTTTGCGGTGCGTCCGATTACTGGGTTTCGGGCACGTTTTCATCCTCGTACACATGCGCTTTTGGCCACCATGTGTGCTCTCAGCTAAACGATTCCTCCCCACCCCTGTCCTGCAGCTTTGCTTAGCAACGGACAGGCCAGATTTGCAATGCTCCAATGTGCTTACTGCTACAGTGGCACACCCCTTTGCTGATGTCATGTATCTCCTCTGAGCCACTCCTCGGTGTTATACCACTGCGCCGTATGGTACAACCTTCATCTGGCGGGACATTTGCGATTCAGTATTATCTGCCTCATTTGCATGGCATTGACTACTAATTCATAGTTACCGCGCCGAACACTATCGCAAGCCCTTAGCAACCCTTGCACCTTGGTTGTGGTGTTCCATGCCTACCATTGTGTATTATGCTGTAAACCTGATTTCTATTACGTTGCGATTTTATGACCTTTTTATATTATTTCTTTGTTACAGCTTCCGCACACATGCCCTGCGGTTGTGCTGTGCGTTACTGTGGACATGACATTAAATGTTGTTATTTATGTGTTGTGCATCTTTTCTTATGCCATTGGCTGTGTATTTCGCCATTGGCATATGTTAACGTTGTGATACCTGGGTCTGGCCCTCTTCCATAGCTCCGATGTTCTGTTTGGGAAAATGTAAACCGTGTTTTTGGTTTACATTTCCGTGGGCTTACGCTACGCCTGCACCACTTCATGAATCACTATATGCCTTCATTTGCATGGTGCGACACTGCACATGGGGTGATTAGCATACCTACACCGGGGGCTGCGCAGATCTGGCGTACGTTGGTAGTGCACGTGGAATTGGATCGTACCTGAATCGCTCGACGACCATATTTGGCATTATAATGCCTACGCTATGCATGCGCCTGGCGCAGGCTTCATGAATCCCGGGGATTGCCTTTGTTAAAATCATTAGTATCATGATCTAGTCTTTTTCTTTTGTATAAGAAGTCTTTTTTTATATAATACTATAATATCAATCAGTTCACTCAGCATTACATCGGCCAGTTCAGTGTTGGCTAAGTTATATAGCTGTTTTTGTTGTGTTTTAATTTTATCCACCAGCTCATACTCATTGGTTTAAAAAAGTCTATTAGAAGTTTAAGATAACTAAAACTTACTTCCAAGATGAGCTTCTGCCATCTTGCTAACAGTTCAGGATAAACATCCCCGTATCTGGGCATTTTTAAAATCCTCAGTCCCCTCAGCACCACTCCCAGCTGCAGGCATGCCTCAAAATGAAGCTGCTGTAATTGAAGGCATTTTTAGGTGATACAGGTCATTCTCCAGGGTGCGTATTTTAAAACGAACAGCCCTCTCTGTCTCCGCTCCATCTCCAGCTCGTTTCCCCAACCAAGAACCTATTCAACCAGCTACTACCCAGGCTCAAGACTCCATTCTCCATAGTATTCTCTCTGTTGGAACTCTCTGTCATGTCCCTGAGTCCATAGTGTCAAAACACAGTGCAGAAACACAGCTATGCACAACTTAGATAGACCAGGTGCAACAAACAACCAAAAAGTGTGTCAACACAGTCCACAAAAGCATTGCACTAGGAACAACACAGGCAGTTTACACAAGTAAACAAGGATAAGCGCTTTCACAGAAAATAAAAACTCTGCTTTATCAGATCCACCATATTGGACTTAATTTATTTATTTTTATTTATTTATTTATATTTGTTGACCGGGAGTGTCCGACTGGACATAGGTCCATTTTCAGCTGCGGCCCGGGGAGAAAAGCTCCACAGTTAAAATAAACAGACAGTAGTTACATTGTATTACATAGCGATTAACAATTTACATAGCAATTACTTACAACGTATTTACAGATGAAGAACATAGTACATCAGTAGACAACTAGAATCTTTATCTGTGAAGTACATAACAGACATTAACAAATGTTACAATAAGAAGTTCCTGCTGTATAATAAGTACTAGACTTATTAATGTTATTATTAATGTTAGTCGCCACCTTAGATCTGATAGAGGGCGACCATGCTTTTCTAGGAAATATAGGGAAGAAAATTTAGAACAGAAAGAGGAACCACTTAGATGCTTCAGATTGCCAATAACATATTGCAGTAATATTGCAGTAAGAAGCATTGGCCGGTCCTGCTAATGGATGACAAGATTAGGGCTATTGTGGGTGATGAACCTGCCTTTGTGTTTAAAAATAAAAAGAATCTTAAACAGCTCCTTTGCCATCCCAATAGAGTTAAGGAGAGTAGAAATGGAATTGAAAGAAATGGTATATTTCCATGTGGAGGATGTAAATATTGCACATATATTGCGGCAGCTAATGTTTTTGTGAACTCTGATAATGGCAGGACATTTTATTTCAAAGTCTGTGCTAGCTGTGACACTAAAGATGTTATTTATTTAGCACACTGTGTCACATGTTCTTCATTCTATGTGGGGAAGAGTAATTGGAGGTTTAAGGAGCGTATAAGGGAACACCTTTATTCCATTAATATCAAATACATGTCAAATGCTCTAGTAAAACATATATTGGAGAAGGCAGTTGAGCATAAGTTCAAGTTTAGAGTTATTGATAGGGTCTTTGAAACTCTGAGAATTGACATCAGGAATCGTACAGAGACTGTGGAACTTGAGTGGATTGTTAGGATGCAAGTGCACAAAGGATTAGGACTGAATGAGAATGTCCCTCTTAAACCTGTATTGAAAGCATGCAGGTTGTTTAGGTGAATATTTTCGATGCTTTTGTTATATATGAATGCTTTTTATAATGTGTTGTTGGCTGTATGCATTTGTACCTTTAAATGAAAAAGGGTGTGAGTCAATGGAGTATTTAAGCTGCTTCTGTTGTGAATATGGTGGATCTGATGAAGCAGAGTTTTTATTTTCTGTGGAAGTTCTATATCCTTGTTTACTTGTGGAATAAACTGCAACAGATTTTACCTGCCTGTGTCATTCCTAGCGCAATGCTTTTGTGGACTGTGTTTATACATTTTTGATTGTTTATTGCACCTGGTCTACCTGAGTTATGCATAGCTGTGTTTCTGCAAATTTTATAAACCACGATAAATACAAAACTGTGACATTTGTAATATTTTGTAAACAGCGTACAATATCTCTGTAACCAGTCAAGTTACATGCTGTCAGCAATGTTTTATTCATCTGGCTGAGAGCTTTCATGTGAGGTTAAGGAGTTTTGTCTGTTACCTGGTTGTTGAAGTATTCAGAAAAATGTAAAAATTATATCTATATAAATTAATATCATAAAAACAACAGTTAATATTAATTTACCTGCATTAGACAGAGGTCAAATATTAATGAAGTTGAGTTTGCCCTTGTGTAAGCTTTTAAAACCTTGTACATGGCATGGTTTTGTAATTATTGATGGAAATATGAACAAGCAATATTTGACACCTAGAGGCGTCAGTAGGAGTTAACTGCAGATGCACCTGGAGACATCATCACTCAGATGTAATGAGTTAATTCAGAACATAATTAGTCCATTTGTCATATTGTGTATATGCGCAGGTCATAGCTGCAGCATTATTTTCGTTTATTAATGTATCTTTTCATTTATTTTTCTAGGGAGGGTCTCGCAGAAAAGACCGCAGAAAAGGCAATAGAGTTATTTCTGGAAAAAATGTAAGTATCGTTGTTCCCCTTTTTCCTTTTCATTTTGCTTTTTATAAATGTTTGTTGCTCTGAGTTTAAAGTGCATTCAGAGAAGCACCAGAGTTTTCAGTTTCCATGTGACCTCAGATACGGTAAATTATTTAACTAGAAACTCAGATATTCTCCTAAGACTGTACATTTACTCTTAAGTTTCCTAAAGGGGCTGCTTTCTATAATGAATCAATAAAATGCTTACCCCAGTCATAGTGACCCTCCACAAGGAGAGTAATACACAAAGTAACACAGTAAACTTTAATTACATCAGTAAAATATAAACCCAAAATTTACCCAATGTCCTACCTGCATAAGAAATTCACAAAAATGATAAAAGCAGAAATGCAGGTGAAACAACATAACACACACACACACATATATATATATATATATATATATATATATATATATATATATATATATGTATTTACACACATACACACACACACACACACACACACACACACATATATATATATATATATATATATATATATATATATATATATATATATATATACATATATAGGTACAATTTTTATCCAGAAATGCTGTTGATACACATTTAAAAAGGCAGTTGGATATATTCATAGTATAAGTTAATGTTTTACTTTAACAATGGATATGAACTCAGAAAGCCAAACCAGTTGTTGTCTCCTTTGCTTTGATTAAGGAGACTGTTTTTCATGGCTTAACAAACCCTTTCTTTGTGGACTGAGAACTGTGTTATCTTTTGTCACCAGATGGCTAAGCGCTGTTGAAAAATGTCATTGTAAAAGGCTGCTGCACCAGTAGTCCAGTGGTGTGGCTACATTCAGTATTTGCTGCAGAAATGTCTCCAGTGCACACCTTTGTGCCTCACAATTTTGCCTAGCATTATTGCTTTATGTATGAGTCCATGTGTCAAGCCTCCTTTGTCTCTATTGTTTAGTCCATAATTCTAGGAGTTAAACCTCCTTTGCCGCTATTACTTAGCCTATGATTCTAGTACTTGAACCTCCTTTGTCAGTACTGCATAGACCATGGTTGCAGGAGTTGGATCTCCTTTGTCGCTAATACTTAGCCTATGATTTTAGTAGTCGGACCTCCTTTGTCAGTATTGCATAGACCATAGTTGCAGGAGTTAGACCGCCTTTGTCAGTAATACTTAGCCTATGATTCTAGTAGTCAGGCCTCCTTTGTCAGTATTGCATAGACCATGGTTGCAGGAGTTGGATTTCCTTTGTCACCCTGGTTCTTCAGGAGTTTTCTTTCATCTGTCTCTGGGGAAGAATAAATTTTACTGCTTCAAATTCTCAACAACACAGTAGGTACCCACTGCTGTGATCCTTTAAAGTGTGATATGTGCAGCGGTTAGCATTGTCGCCTCACAGTAAGAGGTTCTCAGGTTTGATTTTCGGCAGGGGTGCCTTATGTGTGGAGTCTGCATGTCCTCCCTGTTGTTGCCTGGGTTTCCTCAGGGTGCTCTGGGTTCCTCTCACATTCCAAAGACGTGCAGTACATGGACTGGACACTGTAAATTGGCTTGAGGTGCGAGTGTGTTCAAGTGAGTGGTACACATGAACTAACACGGCAGGGCTAGCCACCCAATGGTGTAAATCTTGGCTTGAGATTGTCACTGTTGACGTAATACCCGACCTCATGTGCCAAATGGGGAAAAAGGTGTTGAGGATGGATGGAACACAGATGTATACTCACAATATTAGCTTATCTGTGAGAAGGCCCCCCTGCAGTGGTTGATTATTGTCCTCCTGCCTTGCCCAGATGTATGAACCATACATCTCAGCTGTAGAGATTTTCGCAGAATGTCCAGATTTTTACCTGCTATTTTTGATCTGTTTTTCATAAAATTGTGTTTTTTCTGGCAAATTAGTGGCAAATTATTTGAGATTGAAGTTAGAAAATAATGACAGACATTTGAGTTTCAGACTTCATACCCTTCAGAAATTTCATGCTAATGCAAATCCTGTTATTCTATCAACTTTCTAAGTTTGTAAGAGTAATATATAAAAATTGTCCCTACTTTTTGGGCCTTTGTCCCCCTTTTTTTCATGGCTTTGTCCAGATTTCTTATTTTAAGAGGTTGAGAAGTATGGTGTGAACAGCTTCTTTATCCAGCGTCCGTGGATGAAGTTTTGTGCAACTTGGACATTTATATAACTGTATGCTTGTGTTTGTTTTATTTTTCATGTTCTAATCATTCTTTTCTTGGCAGAATGACTACGGAGTGCAGGGGCTATCTGTCTTAACACATGGCATCATGATGTTCCCCACCAAGGGGTGCACCTTGTCTGACTGAGTAGTGCAGAAGCTGTGTATCCCAACCCATAGCACCATGATGTTCTCCAGCAGGTGGCACACCTTGTCAAACTGAGGAGTGCAAGGGCTGTGTGTCACAATACATGGCATTATGATGTCCTGCAGCAGGGGACACACCTGATCAGACTGGGAAGTGCAGGGTCTGTGTGTCCAATCACATGGCATCTTAGTGTTCTCCAGCAGGGGGTTCATCTTGTCAGAATGAAAGTGCTGGGGCTGTGTGTCCCAATACATAGCATCCTTATATTCTCCAGCTGAGGACTGCAAGGGCTTTATGTACCAACATATGGCATCATGATGATCCCCAGCAGGGGTGCACCTGGCCGGACTGGTGAGTGCAGATCCTATGTGTTCTCTCACATGGCATCTTGATATTTTCCACATGCCTCCAAGCAGTGGAGTCAGTAAGCACCTAAATTGTGCAGGGATTTACTATGATCGATTGCATCTTATTTAGTCCAAACATTACAAATTGTAATTAAAACATCTAGCAATGCCTTTAATTACACACCTAAATAATCACTGTAAACATATCATCATATACTATATACCAACTGTTTCTGCAGAACAGCAAGTCCCATACTTTCCTGATGTGGGGGCTTGTCGACCCATGCCACCAGTCTCTGTATGTACAAACTGTGAGGTCACTACAATGTGAGGAAAAGGGAAAAGGTGGGTACAAACTGTGAGGTCACTACAACGTGAGGAAATGGGAAAAGGTGGGTACAAACTGTGAGGTCACTACAACGTGAGGAAAAGGTGGGTACAAACTGTGAGGTCACTATAACGTGAGGAAAAGGGAAAAGGTGGGTACAAAAGGGAAAAGGTGGGTAGAAACTGAGGTCGCTACAACGTGAGGAAAAGGGAAAAGGTGGGTACAAACTGTGAGGTCATTACAATGTGAGGAAAAGGGAAAAGGTGGGTACAAACTGTGAGGTTACTACAACGTGAGGAAAAGGGAAAAGGTGGGTACAAAAGGGAAAAGGTGGGTACAAACTGAGGTCGCTACAATGTGAGGAAAAGGTGGGTACAAACTGTGAGGTCACTACAACGTGAGGAAAAGGGAAAAGGTGGGTACAAACTGTGAGGTCACTACAACGTGAGGAAAAGGGAAAAAGTGGGTACAAACTGTGATGTTACTACAACGTGAGGAAAAGGGAAAAGGTGGGTACAAAAGGGAAAAGGTGGGTACAAACTGAGGTCGCTACAACGTGAGGAAAAGGGAAAAGGTGGGTACACACTGTTAGGTCACTACAACGTGAGGAAAAGGGAAAAGGTGGGTACAAACTGTGAGGTTACTACAATGTGAGGAAAAGGGAAAAGGTGGGTACAAAAGGGAAAAGGTGGGTAGAAACTGAGGTCGCTACAACGTGAGGAAAAGGGAAAAGGTGGGTACACACTGTTAGGTCACTACAACATGATGAAAAGGGAAAAGGTGGGTACAAACTGTGAGGTCACTACAATGTGAGGAAAAGGGAAAAGGTGGGTACAAACTGTGAGGTCACTAGAATATGAGGAAAAGGGAAAAGGTGGGTACAAACTGTGAGGTCACTACAATGTCAGGAAAAGGGAAAAGGTGGGTGCAAACTGTGAGGTCACTACAATGTGAGGAAAAGGTGGGTAAAAACTGTGAGGTCACTACAACGTGAGGAAAAGGGAAAAGGTGGGTACAAACTGTGAGGTCACTACAACGTGAGGAAAAGGTGGGTACAAACTGTGAGGTCACTACAACATGAGGAAAATGTGGGTACAAACTGTGTGGTCACTACAACGTGAGGAAAAGGGAAAAGGTGGGTACAAACTGTGAGGTCACTACAATGTGAGGAAAAGGTGGGTACAAACTGTGAGGTCACTACAACGTGAGGAAAAGGGAAAAGGTGGGTACAAACTGTGAGGTCACTACAACATGAGGAAAAGGTGGGTACAAACTGTGAGGTCACTACAACGTGAGGAAAAGGGAAAAGGTGGGTACAAACTGTGAGGTCACTACAACATGAGGAAAAGGTGGGTACAAACTGTGAGGTCACTACAACATGAGGAAAACTGAAAAGGTGGGTACAAACTGTGAGGTCACTACAATGTGAGGAAAAGGGAAAATGTGTGTACAAACTGTGAGGTCACTACAACATGAGGAAAAGGGAAAAGGTGGGTACAAACTGTGAGGTCACTACAAAGTGAGGAAAAGGGAAAAGCTGGAAAACAAGAATAAGAGTCATTTTCTGCTTCACTGCCTGCAGCCGAAACCTAAACGTTAGCATCTGAGATCAAACAAGTTCTGATGTAATCAGCAATATAATCATTCACCTCCTGCAGCCTAAACCTAAACGTTAGCATCTGAGATCAAACAAGTTCTGATGTAATCAACAATATAATCACTTCACCTCCTGCAGCCTAAACCAAAACGTTAGCATCTGAGATAAAACAAGTTCTGATGTAATCAACAATATAATCATATGATCATCTTTCAGTGACATTTTGTGAAGCAATAAAAAGTCCGACAACCAATTAGTTTGGCACAGAAGCATTACTGTTGATCATCTGGCTTCTTATCAATTCAAAAAACATCACCAAAAATCATGTTTATGTTGTTAGCATTTGACTATGTCAGAACTCGTTTTCTTTTTTATCCAGATACTTTGCTGTGGTTTTGGGTCACAGGAGTTGAGGGGGAAAGAAAATAGTGTAAAACAAATATTTGGTGAGGTTATTATGAGCTTGCCCTTAATGCCAAGAAATGAAGTATAGTTTTCCTTATATGTTTAGAATTAATATATCTGCCTTTATAGATAATACTTAACTTAATTCTGACACAATTAGAGGCTTGGATACCTCTTCTGATAATACTCTCCTGTCACCACCATGTCTTTGTGGTGGTTAGAAAATCCTTCTACCTTGCACAAGCAATCCCTTGTAATATCTCCTCAAGGTCCAGATAAGTTACAGTCCCGCTTCATTCCTCTATTCTTAGGCTCTTCATTAAATATAATGCCCCCTTTGGCCTGTACCTCACTAAATACCTAAACCAACTAGCGATATCTCGATGTTTCCTCAGAAAACAGTCTCAGGTCTCAGTACCCTTAGCTACTCTGATAGATTAAAAACCCTGTCCCTCTATTCGGTGTCATAAAGAGTCTGGAGGGGTGATCATTTCTTAGCCTTTCATGCTGTGAATGGCCCAGGACTCTGAATTCCTTCATGCAAATAACTAGTGACCTCCACTCTAGATACCTAAACCTCTACTATGACATCAGCAATACTAGTTGTCATGACAACTGCCTAAGTCTACATATTCCCTGCCCAGTCAGACTGTCGTGTGTAGACTGGGCAGAATATGTAGGGAAAATCTACTCAACAGGGGATACTGTTAGTCTTCTATAAGCACTGCTTGATGGGGACACTGTTAGCTTCTCATCAGCATTGCATGATGGGGACACTGTCAATCTCTCGTCAGCACTGTGTGATGGGGACACGGTTAGCCTCTCATTAGCACTGCGTGATGGGGACACTGTCTGTCTTTAGCACTGTGTGATGGGGACACTGTTAGCTTCTCATCAGAACTGCGTGATGAGGACACTGTTAGTCTGTCATCAGCACTGAGTGATGGGGACACAGTTAGCCTCTCATTAGCACTGCATGATGGGGACACTTAGCCTCTCATTAGCACTGTGTAATGGGGACACTGTCACTGTTGTGGACACTGTTAGTCTCTCATCTGCACTGAGTGATGGGGACACCGTTAGTCTCTCATCTGCACTGAGTGATGGGGGCACTGTTAGTCTCTCATCAGCACTGCATGATGGGGACACTATTAGTCTCCCATCTGCACTGAATGATGGGGGCACTGTTAGTCTGTCATCAGCACTGCATGAGGGGTCACTCTTAGTCTCTCATCAGCACTGCGTGATGGGGACACTATTAGTCTCTCATCAGCACTGGGTGATGGAGATACTGTTAGGCTCTCATCAGCACTGAGTGATGGGGACACTATTAGGCTCTCATCAGCACTGAGTGATGGGGACACTGTTAGTCTGTCATCAGCACTGGGTGGTGGGGACATTGTTAGTCTGTCATCAGCACTGCCTGATGGGGACACTGTTATTCTCTCAGCACTGCATGATGGGGACATTATTAGTCTGTCATCAGGACTGCCTGATGGGGACAGTGTTAGTCTGTCATCAGCACTGCATGATGGGGACACTGTTAGTCTCTCAGCACTGTGTGATGGAGACACTGTTAGTCTGTCATCTGAACTGGGTGTTGGGGACACTGTTAGTCTCTCATCAGCACTGCGTGACGGGGACACTGTTAGTCTCTCATCAGCCCTGTGTGACGGGGACACTGTTAATCTCTCATCAGCCCTGCATGAGGGGGACACTGTTAGTCTGTTATCAGCCCTGCGTGATGGGGACATTGTTAGTTTCTCATCAGCACTGCATGATGGGGACACTGTTAGTCTCTCAGCACTGCGTGATGGGGACACTGTTAGTCTCTCATCAGAACTGGGTGATGGGGACACTGTTAGTCTGTCATCAGCACTGGGTGGTGGGGACACTGTTAGTCTCTCATCAGCACTATGTGATGGGGACACTGTTAGGCTCTCTTCAGCACTGTGTGATGTGGCTAAGATTCTTGGTCTCCTTGGTTGTAACCTTTGTAAGAACTATGAACCTATAAAAAATAAAACATTATTTTTTCCCTATTCTCTGACTCCTACAACTGAAAACCAAACCACAGCATCAGAGATAAAACATATATGTACTGTGTTTTTATACAATCCGAGGCCTTAACAATCTTTTGATTTGTTTTAGGAAAAGGCATTTTGCAAATGAAGGTGTTAAAATTAGGTGTGTTAAGCATCTTGTGGGAAATTTTTAATTTTAATTATATTTATGACTGGAACAGGATTATTAGAATGATGATTTTATTTTATTTTTTTAATGTTTTGTTACAGTGACTTGAAGAATCAAACTTTGGCTGCACCTCCAAGAGCATCAGTCCATGACATGAAGCAGGTTCAGGTAGGATTTAAAAAGCCTTCTACAATAATGCAACTAAAGATGTTTGTGGAGTAAATGAGATGGTGAAGATAACTCAGGCTGTACTAATTTAGAATCAGATGATAAGATTATATTTTTCATTATGGTGCATGTGTGTGTACATGTTTTATAATTTGATTTAGTACAAGGTTCTGTGTGGTCAAAAGTCACAAGTATCTACTTTAATAACTTTAGAGATGTCAGTACAAAGCTTGGTATATGCAGTTTTGTAGCACAAGGGATATTTGATGAAGAAATGTAGTGGTTCAGATCAAGACATGCAATTCCAGAAAATTAATATGATATAAAGAGTCCATCTTGAAAAATCACATCATTCATGTAATTTTGCAGAGCCCACGTGACTCCAATTAAAATGCAACTGAGCTTGTTACAACAGTATTAACGCTGTTATGAAGTTGACTTGCATTTGATGTACTGTCTGTATTGTCTAACTATAAATTTGTATCACTTGGAGCTTTTCTCCCCGGGCCTCCACTGAAAATGGACATATCCAGTCGGACTCTCTTGGTTAACAAATGTAAAATAAATAAAAGTAAAAAATGTTGTAGTGCACTTTTGAACCATAAATGTTAGACTTCTGTACAGAAAACTTTCAAAAATACTGCAGTATATCACAAAACATAGATAAATGTAAGCAAATTATTCTGGGTGTCCATATAGTTACATATTCTGAATACTCAGACATTTCAAGACGAGAATATTCACATTGTTTTGTGATGGATTTGCATTCAGTGGCTGAGTCCTTCTGCTGCATAGCAGAGTACAGTTCACACAGGTGTGTTAACCCTATATGGTCAGAGAGGTATTTGTTACAAACAGGATCTGTACTTGCTAACCAGCTGCATCAGCTTGCAGGAATACAAGACTGTGGTACACCTTTGACAAATGATGTCTAAAGCCACTTCTTAGGAATCCAGAGACAAGGTTTAGAACTAACTTACTGCTAAAGTTTGCAGTGCAGGGGGTTTAATTTTCTTTCCTTGCCTTCATAAATCGGTAAACAGGGAAAACACAGGTAGACAGCAGGAGATTTTCTTTCTTCATTCTTGATAGGGTCTTTGGAACAGTGGTGTCTGTTGGGATGTGGTGTAACACAGCCATATGAGCTTCCTGGGAAGGCTTTTTTGGCATTTTGTTACAAGTTTAGAAACTTATGGTACTGTGCTTTGGGCCTGTCAGGAATTACATAGGAAATGGCTGTAGATAAACTACATGTTAAAACTTCTTTTTGCAGATGTTTACTACAAAGTGATATGTGCATAATTTAAAAAAATATATAACACATAGTATAGTAATATATTTAAAAATATTTCTGATTAAATGTTAGTATTTTTAGTTGTGGGTATTGTTATATAAATAAGACAGTTTTGTCTCGTACTGGAGTGAACCCGGCTAACTTATTATGTTAAGTGTTATTTCTTTGTAGTAATTTGTGGCAGATTTTGACTTCCTAAATGATAGACTGTACATTGTTTTAAACAGGAGCCAAAAATAAAATTCAAACCTGAAATCTCAGTAGACCTTTCGGAATCTAGTAACAGCAGGTATGCACTTCCAGTCTACTCTGTGTTTTATTTAACTGCTGTTTTTGACTGTAAGTTAGTAACTTAAAAAATTATCAATATATTGTAGAACAAAGTATTTAGCTGTAATACAAACCGTATGAGCTGTTTTTAATGCATTGTTCCAGAATGGCGCATGTGTCACAATGTATAAATGTATACTGTAGGACCTACATATTGTGTTGTTCCTGAAATGTAATACAAGTACCCATTCACATAAGTTCATGTAGAATACTAGGCTAACTACCATGAGGGGTCATTTTAAGCCAAGCCAATAACTATGGTCAGAACCAAACTCTGTACCTTCAGTCTATGAGGTAAAGACTTTATCATTATGTTAAACCCAACCCAACCTTACATTTGTAATACCATTTCCAAGATTATTACTGTATGTTTTCCACCAGCCTAATTCCCATTGTAAAGCCTATAAGGCTATATCCAGTACCCCAGATGTGGCCTTACTTGTGCCCTGGATGAAGGAAGGATAACCTCAAAATAACTGGAACCACACCTCATGCTGGGTGTCCAGAGAGCTGCATCAGTCTCTTTAGTGTCCTATACAATGAATGAATGACCTCAACATGTCTGGACCCATAGCTCAAAGTGTATATGTCCTAGAACCACATCCAGTGCCCTATAGGTGGTCTTTCCAGCGCCCTACATGAAGGATGGATAACCATAGCATATTGTGCCCTCTCCTCATGTTGTGTACCCCCAGAACTGTACTCCATACCCGAGATGTGACCTCACCAGTGTCCTGAATAATGAGGGGTGACCTCAGCATGTGTGGACTCACACCTAATACAAGGTACCTCGAGAACTGTGCCCAGTACCCCAGATGTAGCATTACTAGTACCTTGTATGACAGAAGCATGACCTCACTGTCTCTGGAATTCATCTTCCATCCCTGTTCTCATAGTAAGTCTCTTGCAATTTACCCAACCCTTTCACACTGGTCTGGAGAACAGGATTCAGATTTTTTTAGCCCTAAATCTTTCTCCTGGTGTAGACCAGATGGTGTCTCACATCCAAGAATAAGTATGTCCTGACCTGGCTTGTTATAGCAGGAGCAGATTGTTTGTTTCTCCACACCGGAGAATGACTAGTAACTCAGTGGGCAAGGTGGGGGAAGGGAGGAATTAGAAACTAGGCCTGTTAACCCCCTTCCAGAGCAAGACAAGGGAAGGAGAATAACACCAAGGGCATCCCCCCTGAATAAAATCATTGGTGGAGAATAAGATGAGGGTGGAAGCATGCAGTGTGTCCAGGGTAGGGGGGACTTTATCTGGGGAGGACCTTATGAAAGTAAGAAATGCCCCCCTAACACTGACTGGTTCTGCATGGTTCCTGGCATGCTAATGTTAGCTGGTACTATCCAGGGGGGAAAGGACTAGGGCTTATAACTAAAAACCTCTATCCCCAGAGTGAGAGGTCAGCAAGGTGCTCCACCCTCAATGTCTATCCCAGTGTGGAAGTGCATTCTGAGAAAGGTAATTGCCAACTTTTGTTCATTGCATCATTCCCCCCATTCAAAATAAGTATCACTGAGGTGAGGAGGCAAAAGTTTAAGTAATCAATTCAGTTAAAGAATGGATATTCACAGTACAGGCTTAATTCACTACAGTGTTTATACTTTTTTCTTTTTAGCATTTCCCAGAATTCCTCAATCAACATACACGATTTCAACCTTAGTGAGTTCCTGCATAAACGCCATTTTGGGCAGGTAAAATCATGTTCTAGTTATTTATTCTTTGTTCTCTAGGAGGGGGATCTAGAAACACTGTCTTTTTAAACAGTGTAAATGTGCAAATGCATATGATGTTGAAAGATGCAGTGAAATTACAGAATTTGCATTTAACAGAAGTGTTAAATACACTGAAAGTAGTAAATAGTATTTTTAATAGCTTTGTTTTTGGATGTTTGTGTTCTTGCAACATATAGGTGGGCAAACAACTGGACACATACGGTGTGAAAGATGACATGGTCTGATTCCTCCTTCTCTATTGCAGGGAATACATCTTTAGCTCACAGTTACCTCAACTCCAATGCTAAGCTTTCCCATGGATCTTTTCCTTTTGGTTCTATAATTCCCCATGCCTTGCTATTCTGTCCAGATCTTGTTTGCCACTGTTTATATCTGCATTACATATCTAAATTTGCCCAGGTTTCCATCTCAGAATCAACTTCTGACAGTGTTCTTTGGAAGATTTCTTCTCTCCTTTAATTGACTAATTCCTTGCTTCTTTTGGAACTAATCCCAACATTTTCTGACTGTTTTTTTTATACCTTTCCTTATAAATAATAGCTAGATAATTCACCCCCCTGTTTCTATGGTGAAATTGTGCATTGCTATTATATGTAGAGTGTTTGTCAGGTCCCCTCTCTTTAGTTTAGGACTATAGGGCATGGTTAACTTTGTACTCTTTATTTTTATGCAATGTAGACCTTTGGGGTCTTTTCTTCTGTTACAGAAAAGTCAAGGCTCAAGAATTATATCTTGTGTGGGTATAACATGCACTCACAAGATCACCTTTCACCAGTATGTGGAACGGAGGTGTCTGTTGAGATGTGGTGTAGCACAGCCATATGAATTTCCTGGGAAGGTTTTTTTGGCACTGTCCTTTGGGCCTGTCAGGAATTACATAGGAAATGGCTGTGGCTAAATTACATGTTAAAACTTCTTTTTGCAGATGTTTACTACAAAGCGATATAAGCATAATTAAAAAAAGATAACACATAGTATAGTAATACATTGAAAAATATTTCTGATTAAATGTTAGTATTTTTAGTTGTGGGTATTGTTATATAAATAAGGCAGTTTTGCCTCATACTGCAGTGAACCCGGCTAACTTATTATGTTAAGTGTTATTTCTTTGTAGTAATTTGTGGCAGATTTTGACCACCTAAATGATAGACTGTACATTGTTTTAAACAGGAGGCAAAAATAAAATTCAAACCTGAAATCTCAGTAGACCTTTCGGAATCTAGTAACAGCAGGTATGCACTTCCATTCTACTCTGAGTTTTATTTAACTGCTGTTTTTGACTGTAAGTTAGTAACTTAAAAAATTATCAATATATTGTAGAACAAAGTATTTAGCTGTAACACAAACCGTATGAGCTGTTTTTAATGCATTGTTCCAGAATGGCACATGTGTCACAATGTATAAATGTATACTGTAGGACCTACATATTGTGTTGTTCCTGAAATGTAATACAAGTACTCATTCACGTAAGTTCATGCAGAATACTAGGCTAACTACCATGAGGGTTAATTTTAAGCCAAGCCAATAACTATGGTCAGAACCAAACTCTGTACCTTCAGTCTATGAGGTAAAGACTTTATCGTTATGTTAAACCCATCCCAACCTTACATTTGTAATACCATTTCCAAGATTATTACTGTATGTTTTCGACCAGCCTAATTCCCATTGTAAGGCTATATCCAGTCCCCCAGATGTGGCCTTACTTGTGCCCTGTATGAAGAAAGGATAACCTCAACATAACTGGAACCATACCTCATGATGGGTGCCCAGAGAGCTGTATCAGTCTCTTTAGTGTCCTATACAATGAATGAATGACCTCAACATGTCTGGACCCATAGCTCAAGGTGTATATGCCCTAGAACCACATCCAGTGCCCTAGAGGTGGTCTTTCCTGTGCCCTACATGAAGGATGGATAACCATAGCATATTGTGCCCTCTCCTCATGTTGTGTACCCCCAGAACTGTACTCCGTACCCGAGATGTGACCTCACCAGTGTCCTGAATTGTGAGGGGTGACCTCAGCATGTGTGGACTCACACCTCATACCAGGTACCTCGAGAACTGTGCCCAGTTCCCCAGATGTAGCATTACTAGTACCTTGTATGACAGAAGCATGACCTCACTGTCTCTGGAATCCATCTTCCATCCCTGTTCTCATAGTAAGTCTCTTGCACTTTACCCAGCCCTTTCACACTCGTCTGGAGAAAAGGATTCAGATTTTTTTAGCCTTAAATCTTTCTCCTCATGTAGACCAGATGGTGTCTCACAACCAAGAATAAGTATATCCTGACCTAGCTTGTTATAGCAGGAGCAGATTGTTTGCTTCTCCACACTGGAGAATGACTAGTAACTCAGTGGGCAAGGTGGGGGAAGGGAGGAATTAGAAACTAGGCCTGTTAACTCCCTTCCAGATCAAGACAAGGGAAGGAGAATATCACCAAGGGCATCCCCCCTGAATAAAATCTTTGGTGGAGAATAAGGTGAGGGTGGAAGCATGCAGTGTGTCCAGGGTAGCGGGGGCTTTATCTGGGGAAGACCTTATGAAAGTAAGAAATGCCCCCCTAACACTGACTGGTTCTGCATGGTTCCTGGCATGCTAATATTAGCTGGTACTATCCATGGGGAAAAGGACTAGGGCTTATAACTAAATACCTTTATCCCCAGAGTGAAAGGTCAGCAAGGTGCTCCACCCTCAATGTCTATCTCAGTGTGGACGTGCATTCTGGGAAAGGCAATTGCCAACTTTTGTTCATTGCATCATTCCCCCATCCCAAATGAGTATCACTGAGGTGGGGAGGCAAAAGTTTAATTAAACAATTCAATTAAAGAATGGATATTCACAGTAAAGGCTTAATTCACTACAATGTTTATACTTTTTTCTTTTTAGCATTTCCCAGAATTCCTCAATCAACATACATGATTTCAACTTTAGTGAGTTCCTGCATAAACGCCATTTTGGGCAGGTAAAATCATGTTCTAGTTATTTATTCTTTGTTCTCTAGGAGGGGGATCTAGAAACACTGTCTTTTTAAACAGTGTAAATGTGCAAATGCATATGATGTTGAAAGATGCAGTGAAATTACAGAATTTGCATTTAACAGAAGTGTTAAATACACTGAAAGTAGTAAATAGTATTTTTAATAGCTTTGTTTTTGGATGTTTATGTTCTTGCAACATATAGGTGGGCAAAACAACTGGACACATACAGTGTGAAAGATGACATGGTCTGATCCCTCCTTCTCTACTGCAGGGACTACATCTTTAGCTCACAGTTACCTCAACGCCAGTGCTAAGCTTTCCCATGGATCTTTTCCTTCTGGTTCTATAATTCCCCATGCCTTGTTATTCTCTCCAGATCTTGTTTGCCACTGTTTATATCTGCATTACATATCTAAATTTGCCCAGGTTTCCATCTCGCATTCAACTTCTGACAGTGTTCTTTGGAAGATTTCTTCTCTCCTTTAATTGACTAATTCCTTGCTTCTTTTGGAACTAATTCCAACATTTTCTGACTCTGTTTTTTTTATACCTTTCCTTATAAATAATAGCTAGATAATTCATCCCCCTCTTTCTATGGTGCAGTTGTGCATTGCTATTATATGTAGAGTGTTTGTCAGGTCCCCTCTCTTTAGTTTAGGACTATAGGGCGTGGTTAACTTTGTACTCTTTATTTTTACACACTGCAGACCTTTGGGGTCTTTTCTTTTGTTACATTAAAGTATAGGCTCAAGAATTATATCTTGTGTGGGTATAACTTGCACTCACAAGATCACCTTTCACCAGTATGTTGACCAGAGGTGTTTGTTGAGATGTGGTGTAACACAGCCATATGAATTTCCTGGGAAGGTTTTTTTGTCATTTTGTTATAAGTTTAGAAACTTATGGTACTGTCCTTTGGGCCTGTCAGGAATTACATAGGAAATGGCTGTGGCTAAATTACATGTTAAAACTTCTTTTTGCAGATGTTTACTACAAAGCGATATAAGCATAATTAAAAAAACATAACACATAGTATAGTAATACATTTAAAAATATTTCTGATTAAATGTTAGTATTTTTAGTTGTGGGTATTGTTATATAAATAAGGCAGTTTTGTCTCATACTGGAGTGAACCCGGCTAACTTATTATGTTAAGTGTTATTTCTTTGTAGTAATTTGTGGCAGATTTTGACCACCTAAATGATAGACTGTACATTGTTTTAAACAGGAGGCAAAAATAAAATTCAAACCTGAAATCTCAGTAGACCTTTCGGAATCTAGTAACAACAGGTATGCGCTTCCAGTCTACTCTGTGTTTTATTTAACTGCTGTGTTTGACTATAAGTTAGTAACTTAAAAAAAAAATCAATATATTGTAGAACAAAATATTTAGCTGTAATACAAACTGTTTGTTGAGCTGTTTTTATTGCATTGTTCCAGAATGGTGCATGTGTCACAATGTATAAATGTATATTGTCGGACCTACGTATTGTGTTGTTCCTGAAATGTAATAGAATACAAGTACCCATTCACATAGGTCCATAGCAGAATACTAGGCTAACTACCCTGAAGGGTCATTTTAAGCCAAACCAATA
This sequence comes from Protopterus annectens, assembly GCF_019279795.1. Classification (NCBI taxonomy): domain Eukaryota; kingdom Metazoa; phylum Chordata; order Ceratodontiformes; family Protopteridae; genus Protopterus; species Protopterus annectens. The sequence continues at coordinate 678,692,740 of NC_056732.1, read as the reverse complement.
ACCATGGTCAGAACCAAGCCCTGCACCTTGAGTCTATGAGGTAAAAACTTTAATCATTATGTTAATCCCAACCTTGCATTTGTAATACCATTTCCAAGCTTATTACTGTATGTTTCCAACAGCCTAATTCCCACTGTATAGCCTGTAGGGCTATATCCAGTACCACAGATGTGGCCTTGCCTGTGCCCTGTATAAAGGAAAGATAACCTCAACTTAATTTGGACCACACCTCATGCTGGGTGCCCAGAGAGCTGTGCCAGTCTCTTAGTGTCCTATACAATGAATGAATGACCTCAACATGTCTGGACCCATAGCTCATGGTGTATATGCCCTAGAACCACATTCAGTACCCTAGAGGTGGTCTTACCTGTGCCCTACATGAAGGATGGATAACCTTAGCATATTGTACCCGCCCCTCATGTTGTGTTCCCCCAGAACTGTACTCCAGTGTCCTGAATAATGAGGGGTGACCTCAGCATGTGTGGACTCACACCTCATACCAGGTACCTTGAGAACTGTTCCCAGTACCCCAGATCTAGAATTGCTAGTACCTTGTATGATAGAAGCATGACCTCAGGATTCAGATTTTTTTAGCCCTAAATCTTTCTCCTTGTGTAGACCAGATGGTGTCTCACAACCAAGAATAAGTATGTCTTGACCTGGATTATTATAGCAGGAGCAAGTAGTTTACTTGTTCACACCTGAGAATGACTAGTAACTCAGTGGGCAAGGTGGGGGAAGGGAAGAATTCGAGACTCGGCCTGTTAACCCCCTTCCATGCCAAGATAAGGGAAGGAGAATATCACCAAGGGCATTGTCCAGGTATAAAATCTTTGGTGGTGAATAGGGTGAGGGTGAAAGCATGCAGTGTGTCCAGGGTAGATGGGGCTTTATCTGGGGGGGCTTATGAAAGTAAGAAATCCCCCCTAACACTGACCATTTCTGCATGGTTCCTGGCATGCTAATGTTAGCTGGTACTGTTCAGGGGAAAACACTAGGGCTTATAGCTAAATAACCTTATCCCTAGAGTGAGAGGTCAGCAGGGTGCTCCACCCTCAATGTCCATCCCAGTGTGGAAATGCATTCTGGGAAAGGCAATTGCCAACTTTTGTTCATTGGATCATTCCCCTACCCCAAGTGAGTATCACTAAGGTGGGGAGGCACAATTCTAACTGAACAATTTAATTAAAGAATGGATATTCACAGGACATTCTTAATTCACTACAATGTTTCTTTTTAGCAGTTTCCAGAATACTTCAATCAACATACACGATTTCAACTTTATTAAGTTCCTGGGTAAAGGCAGTTTTGGGCAGGTAAAATCATGTTCTATTTATTTATTCTTTGTCCTCTAGGAGGGGGATCTAGAAATGATGGCTTCTTAAACAGTGTAAATGATGGGCGTCTGAAACTGTAAATGCATATGATGCTCACAGATGCAGTGAAATTACAGAATTTGCATTTAACACAAGTATCAACTACAGTGACAGCATTTAATAGTATGTTTAATAGCTTCTTTTTTTGGATGTTTATGTCTTTGCAACATATAAGTGAACAAAACAACTGGACACAGTGTGAAAGATGAGATCTCTCAATGGTCTGGTTAATCCTTCTCTTTTGCAGGGACTACAGCTTTAGCTCACAGTTACCTCAACTCCGATACTAAGCTTTCCCATGGTTCTGTTCCTTTCCATCCTATAATTCCCCATACCCCTTCCCAGTCTATTACCCCCTCTGCCATTTCTTCCCACAAGTCTATGTTGGCTATTGACTATGAAAAGCTCTCTGAGACTATGCTGCAGACCCAAATGGATCTTGGCCTCCTTCCAATCCCCTGTGGTTCTGGATTGGAAATGGAGAAAACCTTTATCCCTCTATTTTTCTCCTCCTTGCAGATCTTGGTCCCAGTGCTGATCGACTTAAGGATATCTAGCTCCCAACCGGTTCTGACATCAATCTTTTTTGGTTCCTCCAGTTCTACTGATGTCAGTGCTGGCTGTGGTTGTGGGGGGCAAAAATCCGAGCAGAGAGCTCCTCAGTGTTTAAGTTGGAGTTTTCAGCCTTTGAAGCCTTGTGGCTGATGGCTGTGGTGTTGACATCAGTGCTTCTGACATGCATGTTGAAGGTCATCAGAACTGCATTCCCAAAAACGTGGACCTATGTTAATCCCTCTGTGCTGAGATTTTCAGTACTAGGGGGTTGATGTTCGCAGAGTATCCCCTTGGTGTGGCCTATCACTCTCCCATCAGTGGCAGAGCTTATGCTGATAACAGTAACAAAGGTACCATGTGTAATTCTGGTGCTCCAACCACTGTTGTAGAGGGCTCTCGCAAAGAATGCTTTCTGAGTGGTCTCTCCAGGTGCCCCAAACATCCTCCTCAGAATCCTGCCCACCAAAGAGGATGGCCAGTAGAGGATGTAAGGTGAAACATCTTGACTCAGCTCTGGAGTCTCCAAGGAGGATGGCCAGTAGAGGATGTAAGGAGAAACATCTTGACTCAGCTCTGGAGTCTCCAAGGAGGATGGCCAGTAGAGGATGTAAGGAGAAACATCTTGACTCAGCTCTGGAGTCTCCAAGGAGGATGGCCAGTAGAGGATGTAAGGAGAAACATCTTGACTCAGCTCTGGAGTCTCCAAGGAGGATGGCCAGTAGAGGATGTAAGGAGATAAATCTTGACTCAGCTCTGGAATCTCCTTTGAGCCAGAATCAAATGTTGTGATTGAGGCTGAAACTCATTTTTCACCCCCCGTATACCCAAATTCAAGGATACAATAGAGGGGAGTTGGCCAATGTGAACCCTGTTAGCTTCAGTGAAGCTGCTACAGGAGGCATTTGGTCACTCCCATCAACATCCTGGGTGGCTCCCCAGTAGAAGACATGATTGGATTGGTCACTGTGGAGGACTGGAAAGGGACAGATTTGGTGGCCCTATTGACCAGGATAACTACCCGGATACCTTGTCCCTCCCAAGGACTGGAAGTGCTGATGCAGGAGCACAGCTATGGATATGCTCATCAAGAGGGCTCCAACCTGTTAGATCTCTGTGGTCCTTCACTAAAAGTCTACAGATTTGGACCAATCTGGAAGAAGGAAGTGCAGTTAGTTGGCAATGCAGCTTAGGTGCAGCTAGGAAAGGGGGCAGCCGAGTCACAGTGCAACACTATGCCTGGCCCAGCAATTCTATTTCTAGGAGAACTTCAAAGTAGCCATCATCAAAGCTCCATTTAATGGTACCAACCTTTTTGGTCTATAAATGAAAGCCACACTGCAGGATAGGAAGAAGGTGGAGAAGACCCTCACATTGTTTTGACAGTTATGGCTTCTCACTGCCCAGTGGCAAAGGTTAACAGAACAAACAGGACTCTGGTAGCCCCCAGCCAACTGGGCAGGAAACAGTCTCCCCGAGGCATTGCCCACTAGTCCCACCCTGGAGGCACTGACAGTGTTGTAGGTCCTTCCACTAGTCAGCATGGCCAACCACCACTAGTCAGCATGGCCAACCATCACATACAACTGGTGAATCCTAGACATAGTACATAGGGGTTAGATGATTCCCTTCCTATATATCTACATGTGTTGGTAGTCTATTGAAGTATTATTGTAGATTATTTGTTTATTAGACCCACTGCTCCTACTACTATTGGAACTGTCTGGGTATATTTCTTCCACACTGCTGTCATTTCTGCCTAAAATTCCTGGTATTTTATGACTTTCTGTTTCTCTGTACATAAGATACTGTAATCACTGAGTATAGCAAATTCAATGATTAATGCAACTTTTGTCTTTTGTTCATTGCTGACTATATCTGGTTTTCTTGTATCTAATTTTTTCAACTGTTGGTAATGGATGATTCCATGCGATATAAACATCATTCTCTATACAGCTCTGTGGCTCATGTTTCCAAAGCTTCTCAGCTACTTCTATATTGCAGTGTTTGCACAATTACCTGTGCAGCAGTCTTGCCATTTTATTATGCCTTGCAGTATACAGGCCCTCTGCTATGAGTTTATCACACCCAGCAACAAGATGTGTAACTGCTTCCATATTTTTTTCTCACATCTTTTCAACAGACTTTATAATCTGACATGCATGTAGTCTACTGTCCTGGGCCATTATTAGCCTTTCATCTTTTGGTTTCAATTCACCTATCCTTAACCTTACCTACATCAAATCTTGGCCAGCATGAGGTTGTTCCAGTAGATCTCTGTATCTGACCCTACATTTATGTTTTTATTCCAATTTTCTTCCCTTCTCATCTTATCCATTTCCTTATATTCTTTTGTTGTTGTTTTTGCAAATGCCTGATGTTTTGTCTACTTAGGTTCATAGGTTCATAGTTAGGTACTAGGCTATCTGCCCGAAGGCATTTATAAGCCTAGCCAGAATGTGTTGGCTTTCGCCGCCCCCTTAGATTAGTTCCCTGTGCCTCTATCCAGCAGAGCCACTGAAGTGATCCCTGGGGTAAACTTTCTGTTTCCCATCCACTCATCAGGTTTCTCTTTAAGAGTGTTAGTGAGGAGCTCTGCCTAATGTAGATTGGAATCTTGTTCCAAAGCATGAGAAGTCTCTGGGACAGGAATCTATCCCTCCAACAGGTCCTATTTATTGTTGTGGTGAAGTTTAGATCCCTAGAGCATGTGGCCCGAGGGGATATGGTTTTCTTTAGGTGGAACATGTCCATCAATTCTGGGTTGACATGGCCTTGTATGTCAGGCAGAGATCACCTCTGAGTAGACTGCATGCAACTGAATACAGCTGGAGTTTCTTCAGTCGAGCTGCATAGGGCATCTGTTTAAGGCCAGTGATCCTTTTGGTAAGTTACTTCTGTGGTCTTTCCAGCTGTTGCAGCTGTCTTGTAAGGTGCATCCCAAATGGGGCGTTGTACTCTATGATGGGTCTGATGAGTGATGAATAGAGGGGCACAATGACCTCTTTTAATCTGGACGTGAACCCTTTTGTGATTACGTGGGCCACCTAGAAGGATTTTCTAGCCACTTTGGCAAAGTGATTATCAAAGGAGAGATTACTATCTGCTTGGTTCCCAGATCCCTTATTACGTCTTCCGTATTTAGGGGACTACCACCTATGTGGTAGTTTGTGGGTACTTTGTTTTTTCCAAAGGGGATGACTACGCAGTAGGGTCCAGTGTTTGGTGGTTTCCAATGTCTCTGTTAATGAGTTCCATGATACTTCTGTTTTGATTTCCATTCCCAACTGATACCGAAATGCTTCTGCTAAACTAAGCAAAGATGTCATCTTAGACTTCGTCTGCTCATGTTTTAAAACATTCATTTGGTTTTCATCTGGTAAGGTCAGCAGATATGCATGCAGTTCTACAACTGCAGATCTATGCATGTAATCATTTGTGAGGAGGTCCATACCTCCTTCAAAATGAGGAATATATAATCTTGGTATACACTGATTTTTAAATATTTGATAAGCATGAAGCATTTTCTGTATTTTATTGTCCATATCTCTGATATGAAGAAGATAGTTATGCAGATGGAATTATGCATAAAGGAGTATATTAAGCCTAGAAAAGTTTAGAATCAGCTCTGAAGTGACTGATAGCTAAAGCTGTGGTCCCTTCTGTAAAGGATAATGAACTACAAATATGCAGATCAGATGTAATTTTAAGTATAAAACTTTCATTTAAATGTTAGTATAATGTGATTAAGCAGTTGTATTATGTTAATATTTTCTGATGTTGACACCATAAAATGCAGATGTTTTTCTGTAATTTAAGGAAACAATGAAGCTACAAATTAAGTTTTTTCTACTAAGTAAGTCTGTCTGCATTATTTTACAGGTATTTCTTGCAGAAAACAAAGATACACACGAAAAGTTTGCAATTAAAATGTCGAAGGATTTACTCTTGGCTGATGACCTAACACTACATCTGTATGTATACAGAAAGTTTATTGTGCATAACTGTTTGAAAAAGTTATGAAAGCACATTACTTTTAGCATGTAGAATGATTCAACGTCTTGAGTATAGTGGTTGAATGGCACTGAAATTCTGCAGTTGTTTCTCTATAGGCTTGCAGCTTATTGGGCAGTTGTAGCAAGGATATGCAGCTACTGCCACAACAATAGCAAGCTACTAGCGCTTAGTGGAGATATACATCCCATCCCTGGACAAATCAGTTACATCTTCAGAATTCATCGCTACTATGAATAATAATAAGCAAAATCTTGCCTCATCTTGCCCCTAACTACTCCAAGACAGTCCAGTTTACTATTTCTTAATGTGAACCTTCAGAGGTTTGTCACCAAAATTCAACATATTCATACATGCATGCATAGCTTAAATACTCCCCAGACATACTAATAACCACTGAGACCTGGCTAAAAACTGAAGATGCAGATGCTGAAATGCTTCTCCCTGGTTACAATACCATAAGTTATGATAGTAGTTTGTTTATAGTTTTCCAGATAAGTTTAGGGTTGTTGAGGTTTATCAGATTTAATTTTACATTTTTACATTTGTCTGAATTTGTCAAGAACTGTTTGGTTTCTATTTTTGTAGCCAGGCTTTTCATGTTCTATTGCTCTCTGATATAAGATGTTTAGTTTCCTTTGTTAGCCATGAGGCAGGGTTGGATTTTACCATTTTTGTTCTAATGGGGGCTTGGTAAGCTAGTAATTGTAACAGCGTAAAGCTGAAATGGGATAGTGAATGGGTGTGCCCAACCTGGGTGGAATGCACTCACTGATATGCTCCCCAAGGGGAGGCATGGTCCCAAAAAGGGGAGGTACCCTTGGACACAATCAGTAAGAGTAAGGAGTAGGGAAATGGATCAGGTATGGGATAAACAAAAAAAAAGTGGACAGAGGTTTAGATGAGCCGAGCCCCCAAAACACACTTAGAATGCACAACCAGCCCCAGCAATATCAGAGTAAATCCAGTGGGAGGGGAGGATGGCTGGTAGACCTGGCATGGAAGTGGGGCACTGGGTGGCCAGGCTGATACAAATGAGGATAAAAACATACCCAAAGTACTACTGCATAGTTCCAAATGTACTGAACATTCTTACATGTTAACTAGTTTAGATAGCTTCCATTAGGATAAATACACAAGGTATCACAGCATGGCAATGTCTTCCCTCAGATTATGTGCCTACAACTGTTAACATTGTCAGGTGGTAACTTGTTTGATTCCCTTGTATTATACACCCAAGACATGACTGCACAGCTACTAAGAGCATCACCTCCCCTTCCCTTAGCCCACTGAATGAGTGCAAACCACCTCTGAGACTGTGGATTTTTGTTAATCAATTGAAACATAAAGTAGCAGATTTTAATTAATTTTTCTGTTTTAAATGCTTACAGTTATATGTCTGAAAAACGAATCTTGGAAACTCTGACCCGAATGAGACATCCCTTTGTGATACACCTCTTTGCCAGCGTCCGAACAGAAAATAATATCTTCTTAATTTTGGAGTACGCATCTGGTGGCAATCTGTTCAGTTACGTGGAATATGACTGCATCCCAGAACACTGGGCCCAGTAAGTGCTTTCTGAGCATGGACACAAACTAGTAGTGAGCGTTATATGATGTTAATGTTTAAAGATTTCCTTGGGAAGATATTAAGATTCAGATGGACATTTTTACTTTTATGTGTGACCTAAAATGTGGAGTTTTGAAAAGATAACTCAGTGTCATATGTATGGTGCTCTACCTACATTCCTAGTCAGAGTACCATATGTATGGTGCTCTGACTAGGAATGTAGACATTATTTTGTAAATATCATGATTCAGATATAGTGTGTGTTTGCACTGTATTGCTCTGTGGAACAGGATCAAGTTCATTTAAGTATCATGACAGCATGAGACATTATATAAGTGTATGCACACTTAGGTACATATGTATATATCAGTATGCACGACATATTGGCACCAACACATATATTCATACCTGATTATATTTGTAATCGTCAGACAGAATGTGGTTGACTCACAGAATGTCAGTCACAATCCAAAGAATCTTGAGAATCAATTTTAACACACATTCTGCAGGGGGAGGTGCAAGACCACATCTCCAGATGCTTCTCATAGATGCTGAATTGTGTTCACAACCTGATGAAGCAAGTTGTGAAAATGTGTTCGCTCTGGTTTTCACTCCATTGGACTATTAATGGGCATCCTTTCTGAGGATCCATATCTAGTCTGTCTAAACTCTGTAAGCAGATCACAACTTCACATGCTCAAGCATCACAGTGTGTTTTTTTTTTGCAGAGTGGCTTTGCTTTCTGCACCTCACTTACTTAACAAACTGCAAAGTTGTCTTAGCATGGGACAAGGGGTTAAACAATGGGGGGTGGGGTTTCATCCACTTGTTGTTTACACCAGTAAGTAGGAAATCTGTACTCCTAAATATACATGTGCATATTAGTAGGCGAGACTGTTAATGTAAAATAGGTTCTAAATGATGACAAACATACAAAACAGCCCTGCATTAAAGTGAATGTCATACATGTTAGTATTGTGCTGTAAAAGTAAATTAGCTTATGCTGTTTCATAGTAGCTACAGAGAGTTCCACATAGAGCAACACGTCCCAAACTTCATATTTAGTTGTCTGTTCTCTCTGGTGGATCTGTGAGGAAATGGTGTTTTGATGAAGTATACTTGCTTTTGACTGTGTTTTCTATGGTAGAAAACACATGCTCAGATTAATATGCCTTACATGTCATATTGTAGAACAATAATCGTCCAGTAGGGAGATTTCCAAGATGGCTGCACATTGAATAACAACTTAACTCTAGCTCTCTCAGTATGAAAACAGAAACTCACCAGAGAAGGCTAGTAGAGTTTTGTGTTTTATGGGTAATTTTCAGTAACTGGCTAGGAAGTATACTGCCTGGATATGAAGAAAAAGGACTTACAGAGCACCTGGAAAAAAAACAGCTGCCAAAAGGGAGGAAGGATCACTGACTGGGGAAAGTTCTGCAGCTGTTCAGCAAAAAGCATTGCGACCTTCAGACATGACTTCCAGTAACCTACCAGAAGATAAAAGACAACTGTACATAGACCTGATTAAAACAAACAAAATGCTGATGGACTATATCAGCACAAACAACAAAAGGCTGGAAAAAAATGGAAGACGCTTTAAACAGATATTCAGTGAGGTGATAAAGCTGCAAAAATCAGAGGTTGAAATGAAGAAAGGCTGGCTTAATACGAGACTGCTCTGGAAGAGATATTTAAAACAATAATAGAATTAGAGGACAGAGCGCATAGGGAAAACCTGAGATTTTCAATTATACCAGAGAAGCTGGAAGGAACAGGCTGCATTAATTTTATAAAAGCACGAGTAAGCAACTGGACTAGTATTCCACAGCAGGAGTGGTTAGTTGAAAGGGCACATAATGTGTATGCTCCAGACCTGGCTATGAGAAAGCAACCTAGACCTTTAACAGTAAAGATGCAATCATACCAGCAGAAGGCATTGATTCTGACAAAACTGTGGCAGAAGGACAAAATACTAAAAGTGAGAGACAGCAGACTATTTGTGGAGAATGATTACCCATTGTACACCAGGCAGAAGAGGAAGAAATTCATTCCACCATTCAGGGAATGTCAAGATGCAGGTGTGAGATTCAAACTGCTATACAAGCTGTCTTGAAGGTATTCTTCCCTGGAGGGACATAAATCATTTTTGATCAAGTAAATGCTAAGGAGGAAATACAAAAGTTTGTCCAACAAAAGGTGAGCTGTGAAACAGAAGGTGATTCTGCTTCTTGTTGTTCTGGTAATAAAGGCCATAGAGAGACTGTACTTGTGAAACCATTTCCAGTATTTCAATAGAAAAATGTTGGAAAGAAGGAAGGGAGCAAGAGAGTTGACTAGAAGAATATAGAGTATGCTAGAAATGAAGCACAAACAGGATTTGGGAGGCAGAGATGAACAGTAATAAAATCAGTAACTTAATCTGGGATTACAATTCAATTATTATATTTGTAAAATATGACAGAAGAATAACATTTGGAAATATTGGACTTTTTCAGAATTTGTTGGACTTGTGGAGACTCTAAAGTATATGCCCTATTTCATGTCATTAATGTTCGGAACAATGCTTTGGAGAGGGGAGAAAGTTAACTGTAAGCAAATAAATCTTAATAGTAATATTTTTGAGGTGTATGGTTTTCTTTGCACGCTATAAAGTAAAGTTTTCTCAGTTATTTTAAGTGTAATAGGGATTGTAAATAGGTGCTGCTGTTCTTTTTTTCTCCTTTCTTTCTCCCTCCCCTCTTCTTCCGTTTTAAGAAATGTAGGCACTGCAATATAAAAAAAGAAAAAAGCCTGGTAAAAACAGAATGCCAAAAGAAAAATGAATATGCTTTTTCTCATTCTTGCATGGGGGAATGACTGGATTAAGGATCTTAGATTGATTTAGTAACCCGTTTTAAGAGAAAGTAAGTAAATGAAAAAATATTGAATAGTATGAGTCTTTTTCTAGCAAGTGAATGTATGCTTAGTAGCAATTCTGTATCTGGTCCTCATGCCTCCATGGAAATAATCTGATAGAGAAACTGACTGTCTGGTTCTCATGTCTCCAAGGAGAAAATCTGATAAAGAGAAATTGGTTACAGTCTGGTAGAGAGTGGTTGGCTGGGGGGGGGGACTGGCTAGGAGATAATTGTTTTCTGAAAGCATTCATGGTTTTTCCCAGCTGAGAGAGCTATAAAGATAAGACAAAACCAGTTAGCACTTAGTAGAAGCACAGGCTGCACTATGCATCTTAGCATGGATAACCTTCCTTTTAGGTTAACTCGTCTAGGAGTGTGGCTGTCAGTTTGGGACATTTGTTCCTATTAGGATATTAAAACTTTAATATTTGAAGACGTTACATAGTTTTGTTTGTTAGTATTAAATTAGTAAGTTTTAGGGGTTATTTCTTTTGAGGGCTTTTAATAAAACAAAAAGCTTTATAAGACGTGACATAGGCTCAAATGGATATGACAAAAAACAACTATATTAAAGTTCAACCTGACAAACAGTGTATGTACGTAACATAAAGGCTGGAACTAGACATTTAACAAAAAATGTGTTGTGCATAAAAGGTGGGAATGATAACTTTTTAATACAGTGATGCTTTCTGAAATGTCTTTAAATGTCAGTGGTCTCAAAGATAAATGCAAAAAAAAGAGTGGTGAACTATAGTAAAAATATATAGTGCAAATATTTGTGTTTTAGGAGACACTTTGAAAGAACTGAACATGTGAATTTGATAAAGAGAAGTTTTCAGGATGGTCATTCAGTGGACTGTCTGGGAAAAAGGAAAAGGCTAGTACTTAAATTAATTGCAAGAGGAGCTTCAATAGTGATAGAAGAAGATAAAAGATATAATAATGGTAGATGTGTAGTGCTAAGGGGCTACTGGGAAAGGAGAAGGATTATGATGGCATGTATTTATCATCCACCTAAAACTGCTATAATGGAGCCTAAGAACATTCTGGGAGAAATAATCAGTTTTCAGCAAGCAATATTCCTTATGGGGGGAGCTGGAATTTGATTTGCAGCAGTGGAAATGTATCTGGGGGCAGAGAATAGAAAGAAAAGAGGGTAAATTTTTGAAGAAATTTATGAAAATATTTGGCATGGAAGATGAATTCAGTAATAAGAGTTTGGGGTAAATTTACATATTATTCCTCAAGATATAAAAACTGGGCTCTGCTAGACAGAATTCACATTTCACAAGAACATGTGCATTTAATTGAAGGTCTTCATAGGCACCTAATAATTATTTCAGATCATGCTCCAATAATAACTAAACTAAAAACACATGGTAATGAAATAAAAATGAGACACTGGTGCTTTCCCACCTATCTGTTGAAAGGAGAGGAATTTAAGAAATGGGTAGTGGAGATTATTCAGGAGCTGTTAGAGAGGATAGAAATTACTTCTGAAAATCCAGCTAGGGAGTGGGATAAAATTAAGATGGAGTTTAAAAATTGGGTGGAAATAAAAGAAGGGCGCTATGGTTAAGTAACAAGAACTATTTAGCGGGACTGACATGTTAAAAGTATTGTAGAACAGGGGGAATCTCACAGAACAAGAAGAGGATCAACTGCAGAATGCTAATCAGAAAATAAGGGATTACCTTGATAATATACATGAGTTAGATTGCTGTTAAGCAACTGCTTTTTGATAATAACACTAGCGCTTTAAAACTTTTTAGTATAATGACTCAGGCAACAGAACGTAGAAAGGGCTGACCCTAAGCTTAGGGAGCCTATAACAAGGAAGGTAACAAGACATTGTGTAGAGGTATTAAAAATATTTCTGAAATCCAACGAAAGTCTGTATAAAGCAGAGAAATATGGAAATTAAGAAAAGATACAAATGGAAATGTTTATGAAAGAAATAGGATAGGAGGAGATGAGATGAAAATTGTGATGCATAAGCAATCTACAGGAAAGTCCCCAGCAATAGATGGTATTCCTGTGGTAGTTTGGAATCCAGGAGGGAAAAAAACTGATAAAGATCTGGAAGGTTTTGTTTAACAGTATTTTAAAAAGAGGTGAAGTACCAACTTCCTGGAAGTAAGCTGTGGTAGCTGTAATACCTACAGAGGGTAAAGATCTATCAGCTCCAGTTTCATACAGGTCCATTCAATACTAACCCATTATTATAAAGTGTTCATGTCCATAATGGCTAAAAGAATGGCAAAAGTAATGCCAAAATTGATAGATATGGATCAATATGATTTTGTGGAGGGGAGGCAAACATTTGACAACATTAACAGAATATTGATGATCCAGAGGGAAGCAGAATGTAAGAAAATATCATTGTCGTTAGTGGGATCTTGATGCAGAGAAGGTATTTGACAGAGTAAGCTGGGCTTTATGAGCAGGGCAATAGAAGAATTTGTATTTCCTGAAAAAACTGTAAAGTTGATTAGGAGGATATATTAGGGATCAAAGGTGAAAATTAAAGTCAGTGGGGTCCTTTCTTATAATTTCTGCTTGAGCAGAGGACCAGGCAGGGGTGTCCTCTTTCCCCTTTGTTATTTGCATTATATTTAGAACCACTGGCAAAGAAAATAAGGGACTCAGAAATTCACAAATATAATTGGTATGGTAGTCAAGAAAAGCTGGCTGTACTTGTAAATATTATTAATACCTGTCAAACCAGAAAAAAAACATTAGTGTTGTGGAACATTTTGAGACAGTTTCAGATCTTTTTTGGGATACAAAATTAATGAAGCTGAAACAAAGGCAACAGTGATAAGTTATGTACCCACATATGAATTGGTTCAGCAATATCCATATTTATGGGGACATGATAAAATGAATTATTTAGGTGGATGAATTAAAATTATTCTGGTGTGGCAACTTAGGATATGTGAGAAAATACTAAACAAAAGATAATACATAAATTGTATAAACAGTATGCTAATGCAATATACAAGCACCTGTACAACTGCATGGACTCAGCCATACCCAACAGAACTAAAACCTGTTTCTCAAGGAAACACAAATCTGTCTGGTGGACATCCTCTATCAACAGGCTTTACAACAAAAGGAAGAAACTGTTGCCCAAGGCTAAAAAGGAATAAATTCCAATTTGGAAAAACTTCCTCTTTAGCCTCAAAAACCAAATTAGATCACTAGTGAAAACCTCCAAAGCATATTATGAATCAAAACTAGCCTCCAAAACAAAGGGAAACCACAAAACCTTCTTCAGTTACGTCAGGAACCTCCATGGCAAAGCCTAGGTTTATTCCAAATTAGTACTTAACAGGATCATTTACACTGATCTTGTTGACTTAGCCAATCTGCTGGCAGATAGGTTCAGTGAAAACTTCAACCCCTGTCCCCCAAAGGCCCATTTGACATCCCCGATACTTGTCCCATACCACACATCTCTGTAGATCATGTTAAAGGCTCTATCCAAGGCAAAGAACACAGCTTCCATGGGACCTGATAGTATCCCAAGCTGCATTCTGCACCATCTCCAGCAAGTACTAGCTTTGCCATTGAGCACCCCATTCAACTACAGCCTAAGTACAGGCTTCATTCCAGCAGAGCAGAGAACTGCCATTGTCATCTCTTTGCACAAAGGTGGTGCCACTATTGACCCTGGAAACTATCACCCCATTAGCTTGACAAGCCTGATCTGTAAAGCCATGGACTGTATTATTATGGATATGAAAAAAACAAGGACATAGTCAATCCCCAAGCAATTGACACCACCCAGTTCAGATTCATCAAGGGCAGAGCTTGTCTGTTGAACCTGGTTGACTTCTTTGAGGCTGTCCCCAAGGCCCTGGATGAGGGAAAGTTGGTGCATACAGCTTACTGTGACTTGGCCAAAGCCTTTGACACAATTCTCCACTCAGGCATCATTGAAAAGCTAACACAACTTGGAGTAAATTCCTATCTCATCAGGTGGGTGACCAACTGCTCACCGATAGGACCCACAAGGTCAAAATAGGCACCTCCACCTCCGACAGCAGACCTGTCATTAGTGGTGTTCACCAGTGATCTGTCCAGGGACCTCTATTGTATGGCATCTACTTCTCAGAGGTTCAAACAAAGACAAAATGCCTGTGGCTGACAAAGTTTGTGAACGACTGTAAGTTGGGTGCTGTCATGAACTCCCCAAATGATGTTAACATACTGCAAGAGGGTCTCACAGCAACAAATGACTGGTGCCAAAATCATGGCCTTAATTAAATGCAAAAAAATGTATTATCATACCATTCAGCAAAAGCACAGCCCCTACTGATTATCGTATCAACGGCAACCATCTAAGCACACAGCCTGTGGTGAGAGACCTAGGTACTCAGGTTGACAACACTTTCACAGTCGACCATCATGTAGAGGCAGTGGTCAGAAAAGCCTTTTACTTGGTTCATCTGCTAGCAGACAGGTTCAGTGAAAACTTCACCCCCTGTCCCCCAAAGGCCCATTTGACATTCCCGATACTTGTCCCATACCTCGCATCTCTGTAGATCATGTTAAAGACCCTATCCAAGGCAAAGAACACAGCTTCCATGGGACCTGACAGTATTCCAAGCTGCATTCTGCCCACAGCCCCTACTGATTACTATATCAATGGCAACCTTCTAAGCACACAACCTGTGGTGAGAGACCTGGATACTCAGGTTAACAATAATTTCACAGTTGACCATCATGTAGAGGCAGTGGTCAGAAAACCCTTTTACATGGCCAGTCTGCTTCATTCATCTCATAAGTAAAGGGCTCACATCCAGAAAAAAGGTGGTTATTACCTCTCTGTACTACTCCCTTATTAGGCCAATAATTGAGTATAACACCCCGTTTGCTATGTACCTCTCCAAACACCTGCACCAACTGGAAAGGCCACATAAATACCTCACAAAGAGAATCCATGGCCTTCAACACCTGTCCTTTGCAGACAGGCTCAAATCACTATCACTCTACATGGTAGCATACAGATTGCTCAGAGGTTATCTGTGTCTCGCCTACAAGGCAATCTCGGACCCTGCCCTACTAGAGCTGCTCCATATCTGTAAGTCTAACTCCTTGCTCATTACCCAGTCGAAAGGCATAAATCTAATATGCAACATCACAAAACCTGCTGGAGAAGGCAGGTTCATCTCCCAGAGGTTGCCCATCTCTGGAATAGACTCCCCACACATGTCAGAGTACCTTGCTGACCCTCTTCAAGCACAACCTTGATGAGTGGATGAGAAACCACAAATTTGTCCCAGGGATTCTCCCTGTGTCCCTCATTGAGAGGGGCAATAGGTGCTGACTGAGGTTTCTTTTTTGGGGATGAACTCTTGGCTAGGCTTGTAAGGGCCCCAGGGCCATTAGCCAAGTAACCTCCTATGATCTGAGAAAATGGATGCTTTGTTATATGGATAGTAAGATACAAGCAGTTAAAATAATTTTAGTCCCATTAGTCTTATATGCAGGTCAGGCATATTTCTATCAACCAGAGGAAAAGTTGTGGATAGCAATTAATAAAGACCTGAAGGACTTCATCTGGGAGGGGCAGACGGGAAGAGTCAAGTGGGATAAGCTGATTCTTCCAGTAGAACAGGGTGGATTGGGATGATTCAATTTGAAGGGGTATTGCAGAGCTACACAGTTAAGGCTCCTATACATAGCACAAGCAGAAAACTATAATTCAAAGTGGAAAGAAATGATGGTGAAACAGGGGGAAGCTCAAGAAACAAAGAGAGACTGGGATTTTGGATGCAGATTTTTAAGGGGAATAACAATAATCATACAGCAAATTGTATCCATAAAGTAGCAGAAAGTTTCCTAAGAACTAAGTCAACACAGGAATGGAGAAAAGAGATTCTGCTGATTGGGATGATAGCAAATAGTGATATAAACAATAGGCAAGAGGGGTCTTGAATGTATTGGAGAAAACTGGCAAAGGAATCAGGGTATCACAGCAAATAACTAGAGAGGGAAAGATGATAGAATGGGAAGGCACCAAGAATGTCTTTGGACTGCAGGTTAGAGATGGCCTTCCCTATCATGGATTGATATCAGAGTGTAGGCCAAGAGAAAGAAATAGGGGATCCTAAATGAAAGACCAGCACTGGTAGAGTTTTTATTTAGTTATTTATTTGACGTTTGTTAACCGGGTTAGTATGACTGGGCAAAGCTCTTTTTCAGCAGAGACCCGAGAAGAAAAGCTCCAAACAGTACATAACATAAAACATTTTTATAACATAGTACAATAGCTGTCACAGGGTACATATGTACAATGTATAAAAGTAATACAGAGGAATTAATTAGTCATTTGTAACCAGTGAATAGTCTCTATATAATATATGCACAATCATGTAAATAAGAGGGAACTGTCTGGGACAAAAGCAACATATTGGGCATGTATTCTACATGTTGTTAATAAAAATAAGAAGTTTTAAAAATAAGATTGTGAAGATGATTGTCTAAGATCTTAAGATAGTGAACAGTAATAAAGAGGCTGACAGATATAAAGAATAGCAAAATGGTACAGGGAATCAGAGAAAAAAGGAAATTCCTCTCTATTCTAAACATTCGCGCCCCTACCAGAACCATACGTGTAAAATCTAATTATGCCCCATGGCTAAAAAAAGAGACAAGGTCACTATTAGTTACAAGGGATAAAGCATGGAATCAGTGGTACAAAACTAAATCCAATACTGCCAAACAAATATACCAAGAGCAAAGAAACAAGGCTAAGAAACAAATTAGGCAAGATAAAATTAAGTACTATACCGATATCCAAAATAAATGCCAAAAGAACCCTCAAAACTTCTGGTCAGCAATAAAAAACATACTGCAACCAGGTAAAGCATCTACTCCACAACCCACTACCTCAACTAATACAGATAACATAGCAACCCAATTCAATAAATACTTTAATGACTCTATAGTAGCCCTATCTAGTAAGCAGCTACCCTCCTCAATCCTAGATGGTCCAAGTCCCAATAAAACTGAAATCCTCTTTTCCATCCAGCCAGTCTCAACTAAAACTATATTAAACATGCTTAGTAAATGAAGCCAACTACTCTAGCGACAGACTAGCTACCACCCTAATATTTAAAAATAACAGCTGAAGCAATAGCATACCCAGTTTCAATACTAATAAACA
This sequence comes from Protopterus annectens, assembly GCF_019279795.1. Taxonomy (NCBI): domain Eukaryota; kingdom Metazoa; phylum Chordata; order Ceratodontiformes; family Protopteridae; genus Protopterus; species Protopterus annectens. Next base: position 678,675,151 of record NC_056732.1, on the reverse strand, counting down.
TATTGAACACCAGATCCCAGCCATATGGAAGACTTCCCATATAATTCCACTTCATAAAGGCAGATACTGTACTGAACTAACCAAATACAGTCTTATTGCTATCTTACCCCCACTGTCCAAAATATTAGAGAGAATTGTCCACACACAGCTCATGCACTACCTGCAAATAATGTATTAACTCAGTCACAACATGGTTTCCGTCGACATCACAGTACAACCACTGCCTTGTTATCTTTTACCAACACAGTAAACAACATAGAAATAACCACAAATATGTATCCTCTATTTTCTTCGACCTGTCAAAAGCCTTCAATATGGTCTCCCACAGCAAACTCCTAACCATGCTCACTTCACTAAACTTTTCCCAGTCTGCACTTGACTGGTTCCAAGACTATTTAACTGGACGCCAGCAAGCAGTACAATGGCAAGGTGGTCTATCACCCCCCTTCTACCCCCCACCATAGGTGTACCCCAGGGCTCCATACTAGGTCCCCTTCTTTTCTCACGTTTCACAAATAACCTCCACACTTCAGTCCCACATGCAACCCTAATTCAGTCTGCTGATGACTCCACTGTAATTTGCACTGCCTCTACTATTCCAGAATTACAAGTGCTCACCCAACATTCATTTCTTACAATTGAAATCTGGCTAACTAACTCCCACCTTATCCTGAACCCCAACAAAACATAACTTATGCTATTTCATCCAACCAACACCAAAATACCCCCCTCCTCGTTCTCTATCGAATCTGTCAACAAAACCAGAACCTCTCCTACTGCCTACTGTTCGTACTAAGCTATTAGGTGTTGGAATAGACAATAATATGAGATTTGATCTCCATATATCCCAAACAATAAAAAAGTCCACAAAAAACTAGGTACTCTGTACAGGAATAGATATTATCTCACGGACAGCACAAAAGCTACAGTAGCTCAAACAGACTTGATCTCAATGCTACTGTACGAATCACCTATTCTAACCAATCTTAGGAAATCAGACCTTACAAAACTTAAAACATGTTACAATAAAATCGCTAGATTTGCTTCCAACTGAAACTCCAGATCTCATCACCGTACAGTACTTGGGCAACTGAACTGGCTTGAGTTTTTTCAACTTCTATGTTACACCCAACTAAGCATGACCCACAAGTTACTCCATCAGAAAGAAAAGACACCTTCCCTAAAAATCTATTACAACCATACTCCAGTACCAGAACTTTAAGACCCAATAATCAACACCTGATAAAGGTCTCTACTGCTAATAATCAGGCTGGGGAATCCCTCTTCTCCAACTCTATAGCTAAAATCTGGAATACTTTATCTCTCAGAGTAATATCCACCACAACCTCACCTCATTTTAAACCTTTACTAAACAATCACCTGTTCAAAAACTGGATATGTCTACGTATGGCTCCTGGTTAATTTACTTGCTCTCAATGTTGACATAATATTGGACTCAATTTTTTTTCTCATGTACATATAAACAAAAGGTTATGTTGTATTACGTTTTAAACATCCATATGTCTCAAACTACATATTTAACTGTGTTCTTCTCTGTCCTGTTGTATTTTATACTTTAATTGTACCTTGTTGTATTTGTTGTCTTTTATCGTGGAGATTTTCTCCCCAGGCATCTGCTGAAAATGGGCTTGTATCCAGACGGACTTTCCCGGTTAACAAATATAAAATAAAATAAAATAAAAATGGTATAAACTCAAGTCTAGTAGAGTGAAAAGGATAAGCAGAGAAAATAAGTATTTGGTACTAAAACTGATGGAGTCAAGAGAAAAGACCCAGTTAGGAGAATCAGTGATAGGACAACTGTGGTAGTAGATTGAGATGACTGCAGCCAATTAGGATAGCTTATGCTGGGTCATGACAGAGACATGACCATGTTTTATGGAGTCTTTTATAGCTATTTTAAGGGTCATAAGGTCCATGATACATCTGAAATTATGAGGTAGTTTATTCCAAGTGTTTGCTATGGAATAGGAGTACAGTAATTTGCCAATGTCTTTTTTGGGCTTATATACTTGCAGAAGGTTATGTTGAGAGCTATGAAGAAAACAATTGGGAGTATAGGGCTGAATAAGGATGGATAGAGGGACAGGAAGATGGTAGATGTAAGATTGAGTGTGCCATGATCAATTGAGGTACTAAGATTTGGTGATGGAATTCGAGTCACTGTAAGTTTCTTAGGATGATGCAGTGATGAGTGCAGTAAGAAAGATCGGAGGCAAATTGGGCAGTTTTGTTATAGGTGAGTTCTAGTTTAGTGAGAAGATTAGTTTGGAGGTGTGTGACAATAGGGGCAGCATAGAGCAGTGTAGGGAGTAGGAGGGCTTGTGTGAGGGAGAGTCTGGAAACATTTGTGAGGTATTTGCCGTGTTTGTACTAGTTTTTGATGGGTGTTATTGATGCATTGTTGAATGTGGAGATCGAACATTAGATGGTTATCAATAATGACACCTAGGAGTTTAGTATGGGTTTCAGTTTAGTGTGGGGATCAGTTTAGTGTGGGCTTCAGAAGAGAGGATAATATTGTTGAGGGAAGAGACAGGAAAGGAAGTTTTTAGTAGAATCTAGAACAGAAGCTGCCACTAAAAAGGAATAGTTAGTAGAGCATTTAAAATATTGCATGATAATTATAAGAATCAGAGGAGATTAGAAAGGATTGGGAAGAGAGATTAGCAATTCACAAGGAAACAATGGGGGATATATGTACGTCTCCCAAACACACAAAAACATCTAGCAGATTTAGGACTTTTACTTGGGAATGTCTACATAAATATTTTTATACCCCAAGTAGACTCCAGAGAATTTTTCATCATGTAGATAGCAAATGATGGAGGTGTGATGGGAAAGAAAGGGGTAATTGGGAACATATTTTCTGGGAGTGCACTGAGTTGGTGGAATTTAAGGATTCCCTGTGGGATGCACTGTCAGAGATGCTGGGTGGGCAGATTGGTGTGACAAGGGAGATGATTTTTCTGAGTTATGATACAGAATCAAAATTGCCTGGACATGGTAAGGCCTTGCTGTGTTGAATTATGGTGACTGCAAAAAAAGCAATTATTAAAAAATGGAAATCAATCTCTAGACCAACTATACTAGAAGTAGTGAACATAGTAACAGAAATAAAACAACTGGAATTGAGATTTTAGAAAAGGGTAGCAGCAAACTACATAGGAAAAATGGGAATTGAGGGAACAATACATACAGGGATGAATTAGGTTTAAAAGAATTAATGACTTTAATGAGCTATGTAATGTTTGACTGAGAATGATTGGGTAGATTATAAGTGATGTATGATGTTTGCAACTGGGAGTGTGTCAGTATAGTTTGTGATTCAAAATGTTTGCAACCAGGATCCCTGTGGTCGCGTGGGTTTCCTCCAGGTGCTCCGGTTTCCTCCCACATTCCAAAGACATGCTGTAGGTGGATTGGACACTCTAAATTGGCCCTAGATTTGAGTGTGTGTGCGTGTGTGTGTGTGTGTGTGTGTGTGTGTGTGTGTGTGTGTGTGTGTGTGTGCCTTCTGTGGATGGTTGGGCGCCGGGCTGGCAACTCGACACCGTAAAACTCCACTGCCAATCATGAGCGGACAGGTGATCCGCTGTGGTGACCCCTATCTGGGAAAAAGCCGAAGGAAGAAGAAGAATTGTGTTGGTATGGTTTGTTTTCATTTATATAAATGTATGATTGCCTGTATTGTAAGTGATGGTTTAAAGATGTTTCTTATTTAAATAAAAATGCAAAGGGCAGGAATTGAATAATTTATGTAATGTTGTTTAGGTTATATGATATATAGCAATATATGTGAAGTATACTGTTTATAAATGTGAACTTGTTAATATAGTTTGATTACTTTTAAGTAAATGTGAATTTGCCTGTGTCACAAGTGTGACTTCATTAAAGATGTTTAAAAATATAATCATCCAGTAAGAAAGTTTGAGAACTGTGCATTCTTTTCATCATTGCTGAAGATTTAGCCTGAGATATATTAAATCTGATAAGCGTAATGCAGTATGTGAGGAGTGCCTGAAAAAATTTCAAGGACTATAACTTCAACATCTGAAATAGCAAAAATAGTAGGTGGGTTGAAGTGTCAGCAGCAGAGATTTGGAGTGCAGGGGGCTTTACTCCAGTAAAATGCTTTATTGGTGAAACACGTTTTTTGGATCTCAATTTATGTTTTGGACTTTTGGGAGCTGCAGTTTTAGGTTTTTCATTTGTGACTGGGAGCTTAGGTGTACATGGTATATGTTTTGATAGAAACTGGTTTGATACATCTGATTAATTCTGTACTTTAATGCATATCTAACTAAAAAACTATTTTTAATGCACATCTAACTCTATACTGCACATCTAACTGTGCTTTAGTACACATCTGAAATCTGTATTTTAGTACACATCTGATTAACTGTATACTTTATTGCACATCTGATTAACTGTATACTTTATTGCACATCTGATTAACTCAGCACTTTAGTGTTCATCTGATTAACTCTGCACTTTAGTGCACATCTGATTAACTCTGTAGTTTAATACACATCTGATTAACTCTGCACTTTAGTGCACATCTGATTAACTGCGATTTAGTGCACATCTGATTAACGCTGTGCTTAAGTACACATCTCATTAACGCTGTGCTTTAGTACACATCTCATTAATGCTGTGCTTTAGTACACATCTCATTAACTTTATACTTTATTGCACATCTGAGTCGCTATGTGCTTTAGTACGCATCTGATTAACTCTGTGCTTTAGTACACATCTGATTAACTCTGTGCTTTACTGCACATCTGATTAACTCTGTACTTTAGTGCACATCTGATTAACTCTGTGCTTTAGTACACATCTGATTAACTCTGTGCTTTAGTACACATCTGATTAACGCTGTGCTTAAGTACACATCTCAATAATGCTGTGCGTTAGTACACATCTCATTAACTTTTTACTTTATTGCACATCTGATTCGCTCTGTGCTTTAGTATACATCTGATTCGCTCTGTACTTTAGTACACATCTGATTCGCTCTGTGCTTTAGTACGCATCTGATTAACTCTGTGCTTTAGTACACATGTGATTAACTCTGTACTTTAGTACATATCTGATTAACTCTGTACTTTAGTGCACATCTGATTAACTCTGTACTTCAGTACACATCTGATTAACTCTGTGCTTTAGTGCACATCTGATTAACTCTGTACTTTAGTACATATCTGATTAACTCTGTAATTTAGTACATATCTGATTAATTCTGTACTTTAGCGCATGTCTGATTAACTCTATACTTTATTGCACATCTGCTTATTTTCCAGGGCACATCTGATGAACGGTATGCTTTAGTGCACATATGTATTACTGTTTTAGTGCACATCTGATTAACTCTGTACTTTAGTACATATCTGATTAACTCTATACTTTAGCGCACATCTGATTAACTCTGTATTTTAGTGCACATCTGATTAACTCTGTGCTTTAGCGCATGTCTGATTAACTCTGTACTTTAGTGCACATCTGATTAATTCTGTACTTTAGCGCATGTCTGATTAACTCTATACTTTATTGCACATTTGCTTATTTTCCAAGGCACATCTGATGAATGGTATGCTTTAGTGCACATCTGTATTACTGTTTTAGTACACATCTGATTAACTCTGTACTTTAGTGCACATCTGATTAACTCTGTGCTTTAGTACACATCTGATTAACTCTGTACTTTATTGCACATCTGATTAACTCTGTGCTTTAGTACACATCTGATTAACTCTGTGCTTTAGTACACATCTGATTAACTCTGTGTTTTAGTACACATCTGATTAACTCTGTACTTTAGTGTACATCTGATAAACTCTGTGCTTTACTGCACATCTGATTAACTCTGTATTTTAGTGCACATCTGATTAACTCTGTACTTTAGTACATAACTGATTAATTCTGTACTTTAGCGCATGTCTGATTAACTCTATACTTTATTGCACATCTGCTTTTTTTCCAGGGCACATCTGATGAATGGTATGCTTTAGTGCACATCTGTATTACTGTTTTAGTGCACATCTGATTAACTTGGACTTTTAGTGCAGATTGGACTAATGCTGTAATTTCCTGCATATCTTATATCTGTGCTGTAGTACACATCTGATGAACACTATGCTTTAGGGCCTGGCCCACCTAATTAATGCTGTGCTTTTAGATTATATGTAACTCTGTACAGATGGTTGCCCTTTTCTATGTTAAAAACATACATGAACTACTTGAAATTTCAGTGTAATGTAGAAATGTTTTGAATTTCATGAAATTCAACCAATGTTTAAATGACTTGTCTATGTTACTAACCTTCTCACTTTCTCTTTATTTTTAACAGATTTTATGCTGCTTGTGTCATCCTGGGGTTACAGTTTATACATGAACAGAATATAGTGCACAGGTAAGCAGTGTGTTATCACAAGAGAGTGTGTGTGTGTGTGTGTGTGTGTGTGTGTGTGTGTGTGTGTGTGTGTGTGTGTGTGTGTGTGTGTGTGTGTGTGTGTGTGTGTGTGTGTGTGTGTGTGTGTGTGTGTGTATGTCTGTGGGCATCAGTGTGTGCTTAAATGTGTATGTGGTTGTGTGTGTGTGTACGTATGTGTGTCTGTGGGTGTTTGTACATGCATGTCTGTTTCTAGCTGTGTGTGTGTGTGTGTGCACACATGCATTTACATATGTGTGTATGTGTGTGCGTAAGTGTGCATGTGCTCATGTATGTGCATGTGTGTGTATGTGCATGCATGTACATATGTGTGTATATGTGTGCATAAGTGCGCATATGCTCGTGTGTGTGCACATGTGCGCATATGTGTATACATTCATATCTGTGTGTGTATGTGCATATCTGTGGGTAGTTATGTGTGTGAGTGTGTGTTTGTAATTTTGTGCATGTGTGTGTGTGTGTTTGTGCACGAGCGCGCGCATATATACGTGTGCGTACATGTGTGTATGTGTGTGTGTGTGTGTGTGTATGTGTGTATGTGCTCATGTGTGTGTCTATGTGCATACATGTCTGTTTGTGTATGTGGATGTCTGTGGGTGGTTCTTTGTGTGTGTGTGTGTGTGTGTGTGTGTGTGTGTGTGTGTGTGTGTGTGTGTGTGTGTGTGTGTGTGTGTGTACATGCATGTCTGTGTCTGTGTACATGTGGAATATGGTTATATGTAAGTTGGGAGCATGTGGAGCATAACCTGGAGTATGGTTATATAAGTGGAAGGTATGGGGGCATAACCTGGAGTATGGTTAGATAAACTGTAAGTATGCATAGCATAATCTGGAATATGGCCATAGAAATTGGGAGTTTGCAGAGCATAACATGGAGAATGTTTATGTAAGTTGAGAGTATGAGGAGCATAGCCTGGAGTTTGGTTATATAAACTGGGAGTATGGGGATCATAGCCTGAAATATGGTTATATAAACTGGGATTATGTAGAGCATAACCTGGAGTGTGGTTACATAAGTTGGGAGTATGAGGAGCATAACTTGGAGTATGGTTATATAAACTGGGAGTATGAGGACCATACCCTGGAGTGTGGTTATATTAATTTGGAATATATGGAGCATAATTAGGGTTTGGTTATGTAAATTGGGAGCATGGTGAGCATAACCTGCAGTATGATTATATAAGTTGAGAGTATGGGGAGCATAACCTAGAGTATGGTTGTATAAATTGGGTGTATGGGGAACATAACCTGGAGTATGGTTAAAAAAGTTGGATGTATTGGAAACATAACCTTAAGGATGGTTATATAAGTTGGGAGTATGCAGAGCATAACCTGGAGTATCATTATATAAATTAGGGGTATGGGGAGCATAACCTGGAGTATGGTTATATAAACTGGACATATGTGAGGCATAACCTGGAATATGGTTATGTAAATTGGAAGTATACAGAGCATAACCTGGAGTATGATTATATAATTTGGGTTATGAAGAGCATAACCTGAAGTATGATTATACAAGTTGGGAGTATTCACAGCATAACCTGAAGTATGCGTACATATATTGGGAGCATGGGGAGCATAATCTGGAATATGGTTATATAAACTGGGAGCATGGGAACCATAACTGTGTGGTTGCATAAACTGGGAGTATGGGCAGAATAACCTAGAATATGGTTATATAAATTGGGAGTATGAGAAACATAATATAGAATATGGTTATGTAAATTGGGAGTACTGGGAGTATAAGCTGGAGTATGGTAATATAAGATGAGAGTATGCAGAGCATAACCTGGGGTATGGTTATATAAGATGACAGTATGGGAAGCATAACCTGGATTATGGTTATATAAACTGGGAGTATGGTGAGAATAATCTGGATTATGGGATGCATAACCTGAAGTGTGGTTATATAAACTGAAAGTATGTAGAGTACAGCCCTCAATACACCCAGGGCCAGCTTATGTTTTGACAAGAAATTATTTTGATGGTTAATGGGTGAGATGAATGTGCAGCTGATCATTTTTTATTTATCCTTTTGTTGACTGGGTTAGTCCCACTAGGCTATTAGTCACTTTTCAGGGGAGACTTGAGGTGGTATTTGTGATACTAAGTGAAATTTGGCCAAGGTGTCAGGGGACTTCACCTGCTCTTTTTGATAGATGCCATGTGATCTGTGATCTTTTACATCCATTTTAGTTACCATCAACTCAAGTGGATGGGACCTCGATTTAATATCTTATCAGATGGACAGCATACTCAAGTGTGCAGCACCTCCATTATGCTGCATTACAAGGACAGCATACTCAGGTGTGCAGCACCTCCATTATGATACTGAGGTGTGCAGCACCTCCATTATGCTGCACCGTAGTATCAGTAATCTAGCTACCTGGTAGGAGAATAGAACCCACAGCCTTCTGTACCAAAAGGTGAGTGTGCTTCCTGCATCTTATCAGAAGGACAGCACATTCAGGTGTGCAGCACTTCCATTATGCTGCACTGCAGTATCAGTAATCTAGCTACCCGGTGGGAGAATAGAACCCACAGCCTTCTGCACCAAAGGTGAGTATGCTTCCTGCATCTTGTCAGAAGGACAGCACACTCAGATGTGCAGCACCTCCATTATGCTGCACTGCAGTATCAGTAATCTAGCTACCTGGTGGGAGAATAGAACCCACAGCCTTCTGCACCAAAGGCGATTGTGCTTCCTGCATCTTGGACAGCATAGTCAGGTGTGCAGCACCTCCATTATGCTGCACTGCAGTATCAGTAATCTAGCTACCTGGTAGGAGAATAGAACCCACAGCCTTCTGCACCAAAGGTGAGTATGCTTCCTGCATCTTATCAGAAGGACAGCACACTCACATGTGCAGCACCTCCATTATGCTGCATCAGAAGGACAGCATACTCAGGTGTGCAGCACCTCCATTATGATACTCAGGTGTGCAGACCCTTCATTATGCTGCACTGCAGTATCAGTAATATAGCTACCTGGTGGGAGAATAGAACCCACAGCCTTCTGCACCAAAGGCAAGTATGCTATCTGCTGTTCCACAAACACTGCATAATTCATTAGGAAGCCTAAAAACATTTCCTAATCTGTTTTGTAGCATCCATCTGCTTGATATATTTGGCTTGTGGTATAATTGCTTGATCATAATATCCCACTGGGTCAGTAAACAATGTTTGTATTTCTGCAGCTTCGCATACAAGGGTCTAGATTGAATTCTCGAAAGCCGACAATGTAGAATCTGACATTGTCGGCACGAGAATAGCGAAACTGCAGAACGTCAAAGAAGTAAACGGAAATCTCCGTAAAGGGAGATTTCCATTTACTTCAATGTAATGCGGCCTCTGAGTTGGTATATTTAAGTAGCTGGGGGGTGTGGGGGGTGCAGGGAGATTGCCCCCTGCCTACACCATTATTTATTTATTTGTTTTAAATTTTTTTTTTTGAACATTCGATGTTTTAACAGTTCAGTCACTAAGGGTCGACCTTTAGTGATTTGAACTGTTAAACATTCGATGTTCCAATATAGACCCGCATACAATACTGGATGGTGTAACTGACTAGAAGTAATAAGGCAGCCTAGTGCCACAAGCACCACATGACTTCAAGTCTGAAAACTAAACAGGGGCACTTACTCTGCATTTCACCGGAATAAAGGGCAGATGTTCAAATAATGTATTTGTCTGGCATAAAGGGTTGAACCCCTATGTGCTGTCCCAGTAACCCAGGCTCAGGTAGCAGAAAGCTGGAAAAGCCAATTGTTGGGCTGGAAATAATTAACTATTGTCTGTAAGAAAAAAATAAAGAAATTCCATTTTGCTCCACTAGCAGTATACACAAAAACTCTGAAATGTAGATGTGATGTAATACCTTTTATTGGACCAACATTGGTTTTGCAATTACTGAAGCTTTCGAGCTGGCATGAGCTCTACGTCAGGAGTTATGAAGTTAGTGATGTTAAATACAGTGTTTAAATATCTACTTGTGCCTAGAAAGGGAAGTACATCATATATATTGGAAATAAATTATGTACTTCCCTTTCTAGGTGCAAATAGATATTTAAGCGCTGTATTTAACTTCAGCAACTTCATAACTCCTGACGAAGGGCTCATGCCAGCTCAAAAGCTTGTGTAACTACAATACCTATGTTGGTCCAATAAAAGGTACTATATCACGAACATGCATGTTCCATTGTCTTTGTGTTTTCTGGCTACTGTCTGGTTACCCATGCAAGGGGATGACAGTTAGCTCCCCTGAGTGATTATCCCCCTGTCAGATGCTGAGAATAAATGGACAATATCAGTTCTTCCATGCTGGGTGGTGGCATTTGGTTCCCCTGTTGTTATTGTACACTGACAAAGCCTAATTGTTGGCAGTAGGTGACACATGTCAAGTCACCTATGCTGGGAAAAAGGTAGCAGTTAATCCCACTCTGTGACTGACCTGGCAAAGACTGTGCAGTATGGAAATAAATGGACAATGCCAGCTCATAGTCCCTCTGTGTGACTGACCTGGCAAAGACTGTGCAGTATGGAAATAAATGGACAATGCCAGCTCATAGTCCCACTGTGTGACTGACCTGGTAAAGACTCTGTAGTATGGAAATAAATGGACAATGCCAGCTCACCCATACTGAGGGGTGTCAGTTAGTTCTCCTGTGTGGCTGTCCCCTGACAGAGACAGCATGGTGTAGGAATAATGGCTAATGTCAGCTTACTCATGCTGAGGGCTGGCAGTTTGTACCTCTGTGTGACTGCCCCCTCATAGAGGTTGAATAGTCAAGGAGTAAGTGTCTGATGTCATCGCACATATACCAGGGGTGGTAGTTAGCCCTTTTGTTTGATTGCCCTCTCATAAACATTGTATGGTATAGCAGTAAGTGTCTGATGTCAGCTCACATGTGCCAGGGGTGGTAGTTAGCCTTTCTGTGTGATTGCCCCCTGCATGGTATAAAAATAGGTCAGCAATGTTAGGTCACCCCTGCTGTGGTGGGTGGTTGTAGTTCATTCCCTTTTGTAACTAGCCCCTAATAAAGGTTATGTGTGCCACACAGTGAGTTCTATATCCTGCCAAACAGTGCAGAAGGACTGTAGGAGAAGATGGTATGTGGAAACAGGTACCAGGGGTCCAGCCATGTGGCCTGTGTTTCTGTGGTATATCAGTTAACTGCCAAAAGAGGGTGCTGTAAGGTATAAAACCTCTATGGATGATGTCATACTTGTGGCCTTCATTATTAGTCACATGGGAGGGGTGATACAAAAAATATAGATTTCACACGAAGACATTTAGAGATTTAATAGTTTATATCATAACATTTTATACAGACTTTATAAAAACTTGTTTTGATTTGCTTCCATTTTTAGATATTTAATAATGTATATCATAAAAATGTATACAGACTTTATAATGACTTATTTCTATTTTCTTCCATGTTAGAGATATAAAGTTAGAAAATATTCTTCTGGATAGTGATGGCTTTGTAAGAATTGCAGATTTTGGTCTTGCTAAAGCAGGTAAGCTCATAGTTTAGCAAATAAGATTGTGGTTTTGTGCAGTTTACGTTTCTCCATTCTGGAAGCATGCCATTCTCCATCTCATCCAGTGACTACACGTCGTCACCAGTGCCATCCTTACTGGTGTCCCTATGAAGATGAACGTCCCCTCATTATGATGCGTTCAAAACAAGCCAGGCCAAAGTGAGCTCTTTAGCACCACCTAAAGGTCCCAAGACACATTACCTTCACTTTGAGACTCCTGTCGACACACAGATCCACAAACACATTTTTCAGCACTTCCAGGATGGAGCCACCTGTCACTGATTTAGCCATGCTACTGTCTCATGATCTGTATTCACACCCACCACACGCACCCCTTGTATGCTTTGGACTTTGGGACTGCTGTTCTTAACAATGGGGAGTTTGGTGATGTCACCACGTTAGTTACTAGGAAATCTTATGTACATACAGTTATGGCACTATCAACTACCTTCATACCTGAACTAGGGGTTCTGCCTATGTGATTAATAGACCCTAAAGGAAACAGTTACACATTGGTATAACCCATCTGTATTCCACATTCAGCTTTTCTAACTGTTATTAATATCTCTTTCAATAGCTGAGTATCTCCTTTCTTTATTCTTCAGTTTCCTCCTCTATAGCACATAACATCCTGGGATAACACTACCCTAAGATCTACCTCTGACCTCTAGGTATATGAGGTAAACTCTTTAGTAAGATCAGGAGTCATTAAGCAAGCAATAATGCCCAACAAGGTGCGTGTTATATTCGTGTCAGAGAATGGGCAAATTGTACATTAAACCCTGATTGGAAAATGTTCTCCAGCAGGGTGTGAACATACAGGTAACCCCAGTGAAAAACAAGTCCACTGCTTCATGGCGGCATATTAAGCTGCCACGAAGCTCGGACAATTAAAATCCAAGCAGCCCCCTTCTTTTACACCTAATAAACAGCGCTTTGCTGTATAGTTTGTGTAAAATGTAAAGAAAAAACTAAATAAAATAGTGTGTGTGTGTGTGTGTGTGTGTGTGTGTGTGTGTGTGTGTGTGTGTGTGTGTGTGTGTGTGTGTGTGTGTGTGTGCCTGCATCCATGTATGTTTGCATTTTTGTTTGCATGTGCTTACATGTGTGCATGAGACCATAAGTGAGAGTGACTGAAACACAGAAACAGAGCCATACTTCTCAGCTGTCCAGATTTTTGCCTCATATTTTGGTCCATTCCTCATAAAATTTGTGGTTTTCTGACGAATCACTGAAGACTGAAGTTACCAAATATTGACATATATTTGATTTTCAGATCCTACAGAAAATGCATGCTAACACAAATCCTATTACTCTAGCAACTTTTTAAGTTTATAAGACCGATATTTAAAATCTGTCCCTATTTTTAAGCCTTTGCCCCCACATTATTTTAGGCTTTGTACAGATGTCTTGCAGTAAGAGTTTGAGAGGTATGGATAGAGAGGAGGTGTATACTGATCGAAGCAGTCCATCAGGGTGTATTTTAAAACTTATGAAACTCTGAATGCCTGGCCTTACTAACTGACTTTAATCCTCAGTGATTTAAATTAAAAGTAAGTGGTCAGCATGAAGCAACAAAACTACATTTCATTCATTGGCTCACAAGAAGACATACAAGGATGAGTTCCCTAACAAAGTGGATGTTAAGGTGTGTGTGTGTGTGTGTGTGTGTGTGTGTTTCTGTATGTTTGTCCTTCTCAATGTATTTTCATATCTCTCTCTCTTTCTTTCTCTTTCTCTGTCTCTGTGTGTATGTGTGTCTGTCTGTCTGTTTGTGTGTGTATTTCTATGTATATGTGTGTATCCATATGATTGTCCTTCTCAATGTGTATGTTTTTCATATATATGCATGTGTCTGGCTGTGTTTGAGTGTGTGTATGTTTTAATATTTATATGTGTGTATCTGTATGTTTGTCCTTCTCAGTGTGTGTGCATGAATTCATCTCTCTCTCTCTCTCTCTCTCTCTCTATATATATATATATATATATATATATATATATATATATGGGTCTACCTGAGATGGTTGACAAGCCATTTGATCGACTTTCATTTGGTCGACAATTCATTTGGTCGACAGGCAGATTTGCCCCCCTCCCCAATGTTGTGCGACCCTGGAGTTGATATATATAGTTAGGGGGGGTGTGGGGGCACAGCCCCCCACATTGGGGGGTGTGGGGGGGTGAAGCCCCTCACAGAACATGCTTGTCGATCAAATGGCTTGTCGACCATCTCAGGTAGACCCATATATATGTGTGTGTGTGTGTGTGTGTGTGTGTGTGTGTGTGTGTGTGTGTGTGTGTGTGTGTGTTTTAATATGTATATGTGTGTATCTGTTTGTCCTTCTGAATGTGTGTCTGTGTGATATGTGTGTAGACATTAAATACAAAACATGACTTATATTTTGGATGTAAAATACTTCCTCCAACAACAATTACATGTACTAAAGTAAGTTTGAAATATTAGGCAGAGGAACTATTTTATATCAAAAATATAAATATAGTAATAAAAAAATGAAAAGATAGCCCATTCTCTAAACACAATAATGTCCTCCATCTTACCACATCTTTTTCTGTAAACTGCCCTAAATGGTTGCCACGGCCAGTTTACATTTCTTAGCATTTACAATCAAGCTTGTCTGTCTTATGGATCCTGCCACAGCCTGTACTTTAGGTAATGACCTTCCCAGACCACAGCCTGTACTTTAGGTAATGACCTTCCCAGTCCTCTATGAATGACCATGTTATCCAGGTAGGTAAGCAGAGTTTCAGGACTTTATCAGTCAGCTGGTCTAAGGAGGCCAAGGCTCCACGTTACGCAGATGATAACACTGTTTACATAAACAGACCATCAGGGTTACAAAAGCTGTTTTTTTTTTCTTTTGGCAGAGGGAGGCAAGTTGTATTTGCCAGCATCAAATTGTCAAGTCTAGTGTTGTCAAGTATCTGGCCTTCTTTAAGTTCTCTGTCATCTCACCGACTCTGGACATGGAATAGCTACCAAATTTGGAAATGCTATTCACTTTCCTACAGTCATTGCAGAACCCGATACTTCCCTCAGATTTAGGTACATAGGTGTATTATACTCTAATGACCACTGACCTGGGACCTTTATAAGCCTAGCCATGCAGCTTAAATTCATCCCATGGGTTATTATACATTAGCAGTTATTTTAAAGGGTGTATTCTAATTAAGGCATGATTTAATGGCTGCCTCTATCCAGTAAAGTCATAGGTGTCACATCAGTGGGGAATTTCCAGTTTTCCAGCCAATTATCTAGGTTGAACATGAATAGGGTTAGGGAAGAGCTCTGCTTTACATAGATGGGAAGCCTCCTACACCACAGAATGAGGACTCCTAGAGATATGTACCTGTACCTCCAACATGTCTTATTAAAGTCACAAGCAAAGTTTAAACTCTTAGATCTAGTAGTTCCATTTCAGCGACCTAATACAGACCCCCTTTTCACTGGGTGTCCCTTTGGTCCCTTCCTATTTGTGCGAACTGGTCCATGCTGGCTTAGAGTATTCTTCTGTTAAAGCTCACTTGTCAACAATCTCTGCTTGTCTGCCCTTGAACCCACTACTGTCCTCTTGTTTTTGAGGGTAAACAATTCCTTAAAGGCATCCTTCATATCAAGCCTCCAAGAAAACCTGTTCCTCCCTCTTGGGACCTTAATGTTCTCCTTAGAAAATTGTCTGATGGTCCTTTTTAGCCTGCTGCTTCTTCCTGTTTGCAACATTGCATATGGCAGATTGTTTTGTTAGTTGCTCTTACTTCAGCCATGAACGTTTCTGAACTTCTGGCTCTGATAGCTTTCCTCCCTTTTATAGGGACAGGATGTCTCTGCATACTCATCCTCCTTTTACCAAAGGTGGTCAGAGAGTAGTCTCCTGATCAGTCTGTCCAGTTTCCTCCCTTTTAAAGGGACAGGATGTCTCTTCATACTCATCCTCCTTTTACCAAAGGTGGTCAGAGAGTAGTCTCCTGATCAGTCTGTCCAGTTTACTCACTTTTATAGGGACAGGATGTCTCTCCATATTCATCCTCCTTTTACCAAAGGTGGTCAGAGAGTGGTCTCCTGATCAGTCTGTCCAGTTTCCTCCCTTTTATAGGGACAGGATGTCTCTTCATACTCATCCTCCTTTTACCAAAGGTGGTCAGAGAGTAGTCTCCTGATCAGTCTGTCCAGTTTACTCACTTTTTTAGGGACAGGATGTCTCTCCATATTCATCCTCCTTTTACCAAAGGTGGTCAGAGAGTGATCTCCTGGTCAGTCTGTCCAGTTTCCTTCCTTTTTTACTTTTCCACGGTCTGCTAGTGCAAAGATTCTTCACACCTTGGATTTACATAGACAGCCTGGATATTATTTGTATAAGACAATGGCTGTCCACAAATCTTAGTAGCTTTTTGTTTGTTTTCATACCAGGACATTGGGTTTGGTGGTCTCTAATCAAACCATCTCCTTCTGGATTTCTAAGGCCATTTCTTTTTGTTCTTTTCTTGACAAACAGCTTTCTGCTTCAGTTCAAGCTCATTCTACAAGGACATTAGCCTCTTCTGGAGTTTTCTTCAAAGGTATGGGTACTAGATACATCCTTGAAGCTACTGCTTGGTCCTCTGTCCACACTTTTAGTAAACATTACAAGTTGGATGTCATTTTTAGATCCTGGGCTGGATTTGCAAGGGCTATCCTTCATGGGTTTATGGAGGGCTCCTCCGTGCCTTCCCCCCTTCCATCCTTTACATTAGCTTTGGTAATCGCTCACATTTGATGAGTAATAAGGAAGGACATAGTATGGTTGTGTAAGAGCTCACCATAAAAGTAGATGTCCTCCTTTCACTGTCACTGTCACAGTCCTCAGTCCATCCCTCCCTCCTGCTCTTGTTTTTTTGTCGGATGCACACTCTCCTAGCTGAGGGGTCTCTTCTTTTTCTAGTTCTGTTCCTCTTCCCTCCTGAATGCAAGTCCTTGTTTATCCTAGGGTTGCTCTAGTTTTCCTAGGACACTTCATTTATGATTACTGAGTGTGTGTACATCACTTTATGCCCTACAACTGCATGGGGAGCATATGTCTGACGTATGATACTTTGAGGATGTAGAGGCTTTGGTATACTGTCCAGTTGTTAGGCTATCCTTGGCATGTGATCCCACATGTTATAAATACTACAGCAGAGAAAAGTACATGTGCTGTTTTGGTAAGCTCTTACTGCACTCTCTGACACCTTCTCAAAACCAGGTTTTCTTGTGCTGTTTTGGTAAGATCTTGCTGTACTCTCTGACACCCTCTCAGAACCAGGTTTTCTGGGGTTGCAGGATCCAAGCTCTTACCATGAAGGCTTCTCTTCCTCCTTTCAAGATCCTCTCTTTGACAACTTGCTGTGAGTCCCTTCTTTTGCTGCAAAAGACCCCAGCAAGAGAGTTTCTTAGAGTCCTGGGGTTCGTGCAATCATGGGTATTGGTAGCTATAATGGTTACAGTGTTTACCTCACAGACACAAGGTACAGGGTTTGAGTGTCACCTCTGAAAAGGAAATTGGCTAGCCTTAAAATGGTCCATAAGGGCTGCTAGTCTAGTAACTACCTATGAACCTATGGTGCTGTTTATTTTATGGATATGCAGACAGTCCATCAGAGTGGGATCCAAGGATGCCTTGTATGCAAGGCATAAATTGTCTCTCAGCAGTCTGTAGGAAAGATAGTATAGTGATAGGGCTTTGAGGCAATTTGCATAGGACAGTGTGTTTATGCCCTAAATTCTTTTTGTGAGGAGCTTATGGGACATTCCAGTTGCATGTGTCTGGTCAGGTACATACAGACAGAGGCATTATACTCAATGATGGGTCCGATAATGGCAGAATACAGGGGCACAATTACATCCCTGGACCTAGCTTTTTTTTTAACTGCTTCTCTTACTGTTTTTCTGATTCTTGTACACTGTAAGGCCTCAGTCTAAACTTCATTTATCTCAATATTATGCTCTGTTATTTTATTTCTCCGAGGTATTTCTGGGAAAGCTAATTTCTTTCTTAATAAAAAGTATCTCACCTCCTGCTTTTGAACTTTTTTACTTTTGACTGGCATTCCTCCGTTTACACTTCATGTTTTGAATTCTTGGTATCTCTTGTATAAACCTCAACTTTTTTCTTAAATTAAAATAAAACGAAAATCATAGCCCACCTGACTTTGGACATCCAAACAAAATGCACAGTACCTTAGTCTATTTCTATCCAAGATCTTGATTGTCTTTAAAACAATGGTTCAAGGTCACAGGCCTCTGTATGTCCATGCTTCCAATGAGCTGTGTAAGTGAGTACTTTAATGAGATGCTGTGCACAGTTGAACCCCATATGACATCTCTCTCTCCATACTTCCAGGGTCTTCCTTCAAATAATCTTCCAGGTGAGGAATTGACTAACTTTCTTGTTTGATACTTTCAGGCATCATCCTTGTATACAATCCTGTACCACCTTACTCATGCGAACCCTTTCGCTAACATTGCCACTTAGCAAGACACTCACATTCACACACACATACACACACACACACACACACACACACACACACACACACACACACACACACACACACACACACACACAATCCTGTACCTACTACCAAAACTTGACGACCAAGGCTTCTTGTACACTGCACATTCTAACTAATGGTGTGACATTAGACATTTATTCTAATCAGTGACCTTACACCAGGTGATATAATACCACTGATTAGTATAGGATTACTTCAGGAGACTAGTTCTCCCAGAATGCACACAGCTCATTCATTT
>NC_056732.1:678485980-678650851 GCF_019279795.1 Protopterus annectens | reverse complement strand
GACCCTATGAATGGGAAGAAAAGGGTTCCACATTTTGGAGATGGAAGGTCAAGAACTGTTATAAAGTTCGTCAGTCAAGCATTTTGGAACAAATATTAAGAGATGAATGGGAAGAGTGTAGTACGAAAGATCAGCTGTTACTTAAGGAGAGTATTATTATTTTATATTGAATTTAACTTAAGTTGCCAGTAAATCTCCCTATATTCTAGCCTGGCTTCCCAGCAACCTCTCCGGGGGTCAATAGCAACCTATTCTAATACAAAGAACTTAGGTTTCATGTCATTGCATAACCTAGGCAACTTAAGTTAGATTCAGGAAGGACCCTGGGTTTAAATGATTAAATTAGCATCAACAGTATATTGAAATTAAGAGCAGCAAAATTATGAGTGTCACAATAATACGAACTACCCCACATTTACCCATATATGTCTTTACAAGTAGAAGCAGGTTTGAATATTTTTTAAAATTTACATTTTTAATACAACTTATATTACCCAAAAACACTTTTGATGATATATGGATTTTTTTATATTGCATTATGATTGTGTTTAGTCTTTTTAATGTGATAGTGTTCAATTTATATTTAAATCTTACAACCTAAGGTAAGGATGTACGGCATGAAAGCATTTATTTTTAGATTTGGCTGTATAGGGCCCTTTAAATTGGTAATGCTATAGTTAATTGGTATTAATTGTTGTGATTTTATTATTGATGGTAGTATTTATAGCAGTGATTTAGGCAGTTGAATTATTCTTTTTTTTTAAAAACAAGTTTATTGTTTTTAACATATAAAATAAATATCATAACAATTTAATACAAGTAATTAAAATAGAAATGGTTATAATATTCAATAAAATAACCAAAGTATTTACAAAGACATCCACTACAATCAAATCAATTAATTAAACTAAAATACCATGCTATTGAAGTTAAGATTTTTTTAACAAATTTTGTAAAGTATCCCATATAATATAGTAAGATGTTTTTGTAGTAGTTCTTGATTTTATTGTCATCAATTCCATATGGCACACTACAGTCATAACATTTTTAAATTCATTAAACGAAGGAGGCGTATCTGAAATCCAATTTCTGGTTATTATTTTTCTAGCAACTGCTAGAATAGACCATAACAAGGGAAGCTTAACCTTTTTAACACTTTGAGGTACAGGAGTGTTGAATAATATAAGAGATTTAGAAATAATGAAATTATCTGTAAAAAGAGCCTGCAAAAAATCATTAATTGACTTCCAATATTCATTCATTTTTATACAGTCATAAAACATATGTGCCCAATCAGCATTAATTTCTACATTACATCTTTTACATAGATTGTCTTTATTATTTATTTTATTCATCATCAAAGGTGTATAAAAGGATCTATGTAAAAATTTCAAGTAAAAGTCTCCAGATAATGGAAGAAGTAGTTTTATAGGCAGATTCCAATATATATTGTTTATCTTGTTGATTTGGTAATTCACCATTAATGGAAGTAAAATAATTCCAAAAGGTATCTACATTGTAATAAGTTTCTTCTCTAATAATTTTATGTATGTATGAAAGCTTACCTTTATCAGAAACTTTATGTTGTAAATTTAATATCAAGTAATCAATCAGTGTTGGAATAGATTCTTTAACTGTTATAGATATTAAATCAATTTTATTAATGAGATGTTGTCTAAAGGTCTGAACTTCTAACCAACAAGTTTCTCTCAGATCAAATTCTTGTTTTAAGAAGTCTAAACTTTTAACTTTATTATCAGATAGCAACTGATACCAGTACTTTAGATCATTTTCTGTGACTAAATGAGTTCTTTCAGAAGTGGATGACAAAGCATACCTCGTGTATACATTATAGGAATATAATAAAGTTCCATTCCTTATACTTAGGATGCATGAATATAAAATTACGATAACTAATAATAATGTTTAATGGATAACTAACTATATATTTTGGTGTAATAGGTGAAGTACAGAATTCTTTTAGTAACCATAGCATGGAGTTATTTACAATCATATTTTTATGTGTTAAAGAGATTTTCATGAAATGAATACTAATTAGTTCCCAATAATCTTTCCATTTTGCAACATATGACTGATCTATTAACAAAGTAATAACTTTTATAATAGAAGAGATAGTATATAAGTTAAAGTCTGGAAAAGAAATGCCCCCTTGAGACCAGCTATTAGTATGTTTCTTTAATGCAATCCAAGGTCTATTAGGTGCCCATAGGAAATTTAACATTAGTGTATTCAATTTCTTGATAATTATTTTTGTAGGTGGGAATATTATTGATTGTATTAAGTATAATATCTTGGGGAATATTATCATTTTAATAATTGTAAGTCTCTCTTCCATAGTAAAAACATATTATTCCAGGTATTGAAAAGATTTTGTATATTAAGAAGACAGGTATTATAATTATTATGTATAATAGATTTGATATCTTTAGTTAATATTATACCTAGATAAGTTATCTGACCTGAATTGGGTATATATTTACTAAAATCACTAATGAGAACATTTTTTCGTGTATATATAGGTAGTATTTTAGTTTTTTCTTCATTGAATATTAAACCAGAAATATTTTTAAAATTCATCATTTTATCAAATAGGGACTGCATAGAAGAATTAGATCCTGCTGATGTAATTAGAACATCATCTGCAAAAAGTTGAATTTTAGATGTTGTATTTTCATCTATTTCAAATCCCTCTATATCAGTACTGTTTCTGATCAGATTAGCCCAAAGCTCCATTATTAAAGTAAATAATAGTGGAGAGAGTGGACACCCTTGTTTTGTACCTTTTAAAATTGGTATTTTTTGTGAGACATATGTTCCTATCTTAATGTAAGCCAATGCTCCTTTATATAGATGTTCAATTAGATTTACAAATGCATCTGAGAAGTTTGTGCACTTCAGTAAGGTAAACAAGTAGTCCCAACTTACTGAATCAAATGCTGAACTTATATCGAGACTAATAAGTGTTAAATCTTTCTTTTTCCTATTTGCAAAATCAATTAACGTTAAAGTTCTCCTTATATTATCAAAAGTATTTCTATTTACAATGAAGCCTGTCTGATCTATATCTATAATGCCTGGGATGATTGTCTTCAATCTATCAGCAAAAATACTCATAAACATTTTATAATCAACATTAAGTAATGAAATGGGTCGATATGAAGTGCATCTAGTTGATCTTTATTGGGTTTCAAAATTGGCGAAATAAATGTGTATTGCCAAGATGGGGAGTTATTAGCTCATTTTGGGCCAAAATAAAACCTTATGTATTAATGAGTATGTACTTTTAGAAAGAATTTTATATATCTCTGGTATAATACCATCATTACCTGGTGCTTTGTTTGATTTAAGCTTGTTTATTTGTGTAACAACCTCTGTATATGAAATACTTTTATCCAATAGTTTAGTCTGTTGTTTATTAAGTTTTTTATTCATGTTTGTAGTTATAAATTCCTTTATTTTATCTTTAGGTTCCATGTTAATGTTATTATGATTAATTTTGTGAAAGTGATTTCTAAATTCATCTAATATTTCTGGTAGACTAGAAACATTCTTCTTTTTCCTTAGAGAGAACATTTCTTTGATATGATTTTGCTTATTCAACCTTTTTGTTTTATTCTTAAGTCTATGTAAGTATTTGGGACTTATTGAGTAAGACAGAAACTTATATTTCTCTAAAGTTATTTTAACTTTATGAGTTAAAATTTCTTTGTATTTCTCATTTAGTTTGTTTATTTCTTCAATGACTTTTTTGTCCATAATATTTTCTTTATTATTATGCTTATAAGAGTCTAATTTACTTTGAATATCTAATAATTCTTTATCCCAAGATTTCCTTTTATTATTATACCATCTGATACTTTGTCCATATAGATATGATTTTAAAGCATCCCAGACATAAACAATGGAGACTTCAGGAGTATTATTTATGTCTAAAAAATGTTGCACTTCTGAAAGTATATAATCTTTATAGTCTTTTAGTTGAGTTAGGTATGCTGGTATCACTTTGATCTGAACATTGTAAGTACTTTTTATCATGAACTCAAAGACAATTGAATTATGATCTGATATAGGACACAAAATGATTTTAGAGTTAACTAACTCTGTTACCATCTGGTTAGAAATAAAGACTCTATCTATTTTGAATAAGTTTTATATCTGTTAGAAAAAAGGTGTATGGTAATGATTTTGAGTCTATCTGATTATTAATATCATTTAAATGATAAGAATTAACAAAATCCTTTAAATGTTTTGCATTAGATGTAATTTTCCTTTTTCCTATAGTAGTAGTATCTTTTTCATGTAGGATACAATTAAAGTCACCTGCTAAAATAATATCTCCTATAGAGAATGATATGATCTTATTAAGATGGTATTTCACTGTGTTAATACCAATTCCTGGTATCCAATATACATTGATTAATGTATATGTCTTTCCATTAATTTGTATTGTAACCATACAAAACATTCCTTTACCATCTTCATAAGACTTAATAGTTTTAGGAATGGGCATACTTTTATTCCATAAAATAGCCACACCTCTTTTTTTCTGAGTGTGCTCTGAACTAACTAATACTGTATATGTATTTGTGTCTAATTTATCAATATTTTTTTTCAAGAGATGTGTTTCTTGAAGGAATACTAAGTTGGCCTAATGTAAATTAACGTATCTCATTAAGCTTGCCCTTTTACATGGATTATTCAGTCCATTAATGTTTAAAGAAATTCCTTTTAGGGAAGTCATTTGGCATTTTTAAAACATATAAAACTTATAATCAGAATAACAATTAACAAAATAAGTAGTGTTATACCTCCTCCTTTAGGTGTACCATTAAATACAGCTGTATTTATTGAAACTCTTATGGGATTTTGTATAAGCTTCAATTTTGTTTGTAGTGACAATGAGCTTACAAAATGTATTGTGGATGTCAGAACTATATACAAACAACAGTAAACAGAAGAAAATAATATAAGGATTAAACCTTGCACCCAGCCTGAGTTAAAAACTCCAACTTTGAGTAGCACATACCACTCAAGTTAACCCCCTACCCTAAGCAGCAGTACCTCAGCTGCCACCTTATCAATTTAATACTAGTTATTATTAACTAAAGTTAACATCTTTCAATTAGATTATCTAGTAAGACAAAGCTAAACATTAGATAAATCAGCATCATATAAATAAATAGAAACTTTTAAAAACAATTCATACTGCTATGTACATCTATTTAATATAATACATTTATAATCAAATAACATTCAAATAAACTTGATATTAGGAACCAAGAAGAGAGAGAGAAATAAAAGAAGCGAGAGAGAGAGAAAGAGGGGGAAAAAAAAGAGGGCATATCTACATATTAATTTATTTAAAGTTTGCAAAAATAAGTTCTGATGTTCATTTAAAGTCAATAACTTAGGCTATTATGGTTCAGACATTACATATATTAAGATGTACCTATTTTCTGTCATAGAAATGCAGTTAACAGCTTCTAAAAGACTTTAAATTACTTGCATCTAAGATTTTTTCTCATACTTATTATTGCCAGTAAAATAAAATATTTATGTTCATAAAAATGGTTACAAATCATACTGCATAGCTATGCAAATTCCCAGATATACTTGCATTATTGTGAAGAAAGCCATCTGTATTTTATATATCTGAACTGCTGCTTTAAAATATGTCACATGACAACTTCTTTTAAGATAAAATCATAATGATATTTATGCTTGTCAGTTAGATAAGTCAAATGAATTGTAGCATTGTATATGTTTAAATCATAAGTATTTGCATACATTAATATGTTACAGTCAAGTAAACTTTCAAAGACATATGTATATATGTTTTACTTTCTATGCCTTCTAAAATATCACATTTGCTTACTATGGGATACTGAATCATTTAAAATCATTATAACTTTCATATTTTATAAATTATAACATGAATAAGTAAGTAATTATAAAAAAATAACTCACATTTAAATGTTATAGAGTTCATTTTCCATCGCAGAGTCACATTTGCAGCAGTTCTACTTCCTGGTAGAGTGTTCTTCTTGAATCTGCGATGTATCAGTGTGAATTCAGGGGTCAAAGTTCAAATTGACTGTATTCAGCTTCTCTGCGTGAATTCTGAGTGTTGAAGCTTTTAAAACAACTTGAGGACACTATTCACGAGATAACCCACATCCCAAATTGTCTCCCTTAACATTCTGGCGGGAATTTTGATAAATGCAAGTGACTGACATTCATTTAGCAATATAAATGAAACTAAACAGAGCAAAACCTTCGCAAAGTATTTTACAAGTTATTACAGCCTCCATGACAGTGAAACTAAGCCCACAGTTATTAATAAATAATACAAGTAATTTTTTATGCCCCTATTCAATTTTTTATACAAATCTTATTATTTGCCTGTATCAGTAATATCAAAAGCATGTAAATGTACTTATATAAAAGAAAAAGAGAGAGAGAAAAGAAAAAAAAGAGAGTAGAAAAGAAAAAGAGAGTAAGAGAAGAAATAGAAAAATAAAAAAGAAAGCTATAAAAAGTATCTATAGTGGAATATTACTTGCTGTTTATATTAATAAAGATAGATATGAAACATATTATTTACTACTATTTAGTTCTAATTATTAGTAATTAAAGCATGACAGATTATTTGTAAACAAGTATAAGCAATATAATCATGGGAAAATAATTAGCAACTGTATTTAAACAGCATATATACTTTTTTACAAG
Organism: Protopterus annectens; assembly: GCF_019279795.1. Classification (NCBI taxonomy): domain Eukaryota; kingdom Metazoa; phylum Chordata; order Ceratodontiformes; family Protopteridae; genus Protopterus; species Protopterus annectens. Next base: position 678,644,101 of record NC_056732.1, on the reverse strand, counting down.
GAATTAATAAGTTATTATTCCACTTATCATATTTTCATTACACTTCTCTCCCTGCCCTCCCCCACCCCTTACTGAATGCATAGTCTAAAAAGAATGTCATTATTTTAAAACAAAAGAAAAAAAAATGTATCACATTACTAACCTTGAGTCTCTTTGTCACAAAGAGAAACAGATTGATTGATAGCTTGTTATTAGTTCCTCAGATATTTTGACTATTTATGAAACAAAAACAGTTCTTTATACATAGAAAATAACTTTGATTAAATCTTTTTCAGAATATTTGTGGCTTTCTGAAAATGTAGTAACTGTATTTAAGAAGATTAATAGTGAAGAAAAAGAGAGAGAGAAAAAAAGAAAAAAACATAGAACAAGTCATTTGTTTTTTATTCTTTTTTTCTTCTCTGAAGTCTTCCATGAAGCTTCTGTTGCCAACCTCTTTAATGAAGGACTAGCCCATTCCATTTCCTCTATTTTATCCAAAATCTTATTTTTTTGATAAACAGCAATGTAGAGTCTAAGTCTTCAAAAATTCTGGGGCCATCAGGAAGAAAGATTTTTAGTTTGGCAGGTAACAGAAGGTAGGTTTTAAACTGTGCTTTCTTAAGCTCTCTTATTAATGGCAGAAAAACTTTTCTTTTAGTTATTACCAAGGAAGAATAGTCATTGTCAAAACGCACAGTTGCCTCATTAATTTTAACAGATGCTTTAGCCCAAGCAGATTTAAGTACCATCCCTTTATCAAAAGATGATAGAAATCTAACTATAACTGATCTAGGATACTTTTTGTTAGAGTTAGAATTAGATATGGATCTATGGGCTCTTTCGATACCAAAAGAAAATGCTTCTGGCAAGTCTAAAGTTTTAGGGAGCCATGTATTTAAAAAAGAAGTAATATTGTTACCTTCAATATTTTCTGGCAGTCCAAAAATCCTAATGTTATTGCGCCTAGATCTATTTTCCAGGTCATCAAGTTTAGTTTGTAGATGTGTGTTCTGTTTCAGCAAAAATTCAATGTTGATTTCTTCTTCTTGGATCCTATTCTCCATGTCATTTACAGTCTCTTCTATGCCTGTAATCTGAGTCTTCTGTTGTTGCAAGTCTATATGTAACAAATCTATTTGTTTTGTAGTTTTTTCTGTGAAGGTATCAATTTTAGTATCCAGTTTATCCATTTTGGCAGTAAATTGCTGGATTGTAGATATCAGAGACTGAAGTTCTTTCTTGATGCTGGAATCTTGAGAATTTGTCTTACTGGAACTCATTTCAAACAGAGGAGCTGACAGAAAAATTTCCAAGGTGTTTTCTGACAGGAATATTATTAAAATTCTCTTTCTTTTTTAGATATTATTTAAGAAATAGATATTCCAAACGTATTTAGAAAGAAAATTACTTCATAAATTAATTTTTAAAGTAATTATTTCCTGTCAGTGCTGTGAAATTGGTGGAGCTGAAGAAATCTGCTGCTATCCTGTGTTCATCCTTGGCCATGCCCATCAAGGCAGTTGAATTATTCTGATGAAGCCTGTGGGTGTTCCAGGTAAAAGTGCTTAACCTTGTAATACTGGTGACATTGTGTTACCTTTGTGCCTACTTTGTCATTGCTGTGCTGGTTTTGCATTGAATGGTTTTGGTTCTGCTGTCCTACCTGGCTTTGGAGTTTCTTATTTTTTGTTTGTGTTAATGTTTTTGGATTAGCTATTATTAACTCCCAAAGTTATGTTGGCATCCTACAGAATTGCCTTACTGAGACCAAAGACTGGTGTCAGAACCATGGTCTTAAGTTTAATGCCAAAAAATGTGTCTTCATCCCCTTTGGGAAAAACCTGGTTCCCATGAATTACCACATTTTATTTTATTTATTTTATTTTACATTTGTTGACCGGGATAGTCCGACTGGATACATGTCCATTTTCAGCGGAGTCCCGGGGAGAAAAGCTCCAACAGGTTTAAAATGACATATTATTAAAAAGACATGAAGGCAATTACATATTAAAAAGACATAAAGACAATTACATAGTTTTTTTTAGATTATTACAAAGGAAGCTACATTTGGTTACATTTCATTATATTCAGTTGAATTGACACTTGGTTGACTATGACAATAATTCCCCACTTGTATGTGGAATTTCTCATGGTAATCTTAGTCTGGGTTCGTACAAGGACAAAGCCAGTGTGATTTATAGTGGATTTTTAGTTCTTTTTTGAATAGAGCTAGTGATGGTAAAGACGTTAGCATATTTGGAAGAGAATTCCACACCTTGCCAATAACATTGGAGTACAATGTATCCCCACCTAGGTTATGGGACTTGCTAGTTTGTATTAGGAGCTTGTCAGATGAGCGAAGAGAACTTAGGTTGGAGTAGGGGGTTAGTATGTTTTTTAGTGCAGGGGTGTTCTCTGGATGTTTCAGGATTTTAAAGGCTTCTATGAGTTGGTATTTCAGGAGAAGATTAGGGAGTTCTAGCCAGTCAAGTTTTTCAGGTTAATACAGTGGTGTGTTCTATAGGGTAGGGCAGTGATGAATCTAGCAATGTGGTTATAACAAGTGGAGAGACGATTGAGGTCTGATTTTTTGAGGTTCGTAAGGATGGGGGAGGCGTATAGTAGGGTGGATAGGAGGTGTGAGCGGGCAGTAGCTAGTCTAGCGGCTGGAGTTAGGAAGGTTTTTAATCTATATAAAGACCCTAGTTTTTTGTTTACCATTTTAATAGTTTGGTTGATGTGGGTGTCAAATCGCAGTTTATTGTCAATGTTTACTCCTAATAGTTTAGCGTTGGTAGAAGGAGAGATAATAGTACCATTGTTGGATTGAATAGTGAATTGTGTGAAAGGTGTTGGGTTGGTTGGGTGAAAGAGAAGTAGTTGGGTTTTTTTTGGGTTTAAGATGAGTTGATGGTCAGTTAGCCAATTTTCAACTATAGTAAAGCAGTGTTGGGTAGTTGTTAGAAGGTTATCAAGGATGGGATTAGAACAGATGAGAGTTGAGTCGTCTGCATATTGGATGCAGGTGGCTTCGGGAATGACTGAATGGAGGTTGTTTATGAATATTGAGAAGAGAAGAGGTCCTAATATGGACCTTTGAGGTACACCTATGCTGTTTGGTAGTAGGCAGGAGAGCTTGTTCTGCCACATAACTGCCTGTTGTCTACCTACGAGGTAGGCCTGAAACCAGTTTAGGACTTGGGTGTCTAGATGTAAGGTTTCTAAGGTTTTGAGAAGAAGCTGGTGGTTTACCATGTCAAAGGCTTTCGACATATCTAGAAAGAGAGCCGAGGAAATATTTTTGTTATTCCGGTTGCGGTTGATTTTCTCGGTAAAAGAGAGGAGGGCAGTAGTCGTGCTATGATGGGGTCTAAAACCATGCTGACAGTCAGTTAGTAGATTGTTTTGGATGAGATAGGACATTAGTTGGTTATGCACACACTTTTCCATAATTTTGGCAAGTGGTGATAATATGGCTAATGGTAGTCCACTGAACACAGAAGGCATTATAAGAGATCTGGGAACACAGGTTGACAGCAACCTCTCTTTTGATCACCACATTGCCACTGTGATCAGAAAGTCCTTCTATGTGGCACATCTCATTACTAAGGGTTTTGCATCCAGGAAGAAAGAGGTCATTGTCTTCCCCTACTCTTCCCTCATTAGGCCAATCATCAAGTACAATGCCCCAGTTGGCATGTACCTCACTAGACACCGTCAACAACTGGAGAGGCCACAAAAAGTACCTCACAAAGAGGATCCAAGGTCTTAAACACCTGTCCTATATGAACAGACTCAGAAAACTCCAATTAATCTCTGCCTCATATTTCCTACTTAGAGACGATCTCTCCTTGACTTACAAAGCCATGTCTGACCCAGCTCTGTTAGAAATGCTACATCTAAAGAAATCCTAATCCCTCTGCACCACACACTCCAGAGCCCTCAACCTCATTACCACAATCTTCAGAACATACTGGAGGGACAGGTTCATATCCCAGAGACGGCCCATGCTATGGAATAGACTTCCCATACATATCAAGCAGAGCACCTCGCTGACCCTCTTCAAGAGAAATCTTGATGAGTGGATGGGAAATTGAAAATTCACTCTGGGGATAACTTCAGTGGCTCTACTCAACAGAGACACTGGGAACTAAGGTTGGGTGGCATGATGCCAGGGCCATTAACCTGGTACACATCTATGAACCTATGAACCTAAGTTGTTCACAAATGAAGCTTGTAAAAATATCTGTACTGTCTGGCCCTACTCACAACTAAAAAATAGCACAGCCATCTTTACTCTTCTCAGCCCAGTGACCTTTGCTTAAAATTATCCCAATAGGAGAATTTAGGCCTGTGACTACACCAGCCCTTTTCTTTTTCTCATCATAAGGATAGTTAGCAATGCTACTCAGAAACTGAAAAAATGTGTTCCCAAATCAACATCGCCTGCAGTATCCTCATCAGTTCAAATAGATATGCATTGATAGCTTTTTAACCAGGAATACCATAATAAATAATGAACTTCCAAATCACTACAAACCCAAAATATTATTTCACTGCCCTTGTAACCTTGGGTGTACAACCTTGCATCACTTTCTCACTACCATCCTCCCCTCCACATGGTGTAGGTACTACAGAATTCCACTCTAACATCTTTTCATAATTGTCTCTTTCCTGAACACTGCCACCTTTAATCAATGCTTAATTTATCTGCTCTCATTCACTCATATCTCAAGTAAGCCATGTTCCTACAGATTTCCTGTACCAGATTATCCTTATTAGAACTGAACACACCTTTTAGTAACTTGCCTCCCCCATCCAGTGCAGTAAACTGCAGTTCTTAGTAAAGGATCACCCTAGAATTGGTGCCATTCTTCTTCTTCCACACTGCTTGTCATTAACTTTAAAAACCATCTCTCTGTCCTACCGGACCTTGAATAACATAAAGACCATAATGAATGCCTGGCTCCAAGTATGCAACAGCCCAATTAGTCAAACCAGACCTCTTCTTGTTGTCTGCTATTCCTTCATTTATACAATTCCTCTATGTCACTCTAATCACGAGATAAGCACTGTCAGTTTTGAACTACCTTTTATTTTCAATAGTCAAGAGGTGAACTGACTGCTACAGGATAGTATTTACAGATTTGTTGCAGAGATTGTTTACGGAGTTTAGAATCATGTCTGGCAGCTTAGAAAAGAAGGTCATGCTATATAAGCTGCTACCCAGCCTGATATTGTAGGTCTGGTTGTGACTACCTCAGTTTTGTTTGGCTACTGGATAGTTTTGAATAAGTCACTTGACCATACAGTGCCCTTGGGCTGCACCATAGGCACCTATTCTTAATAGGTTTCCTGCTAAAATGTAAGATAAAATAAAAAAAGTAACTTTGCTAACAAATGTAACAAATAAAAATAATTTCACAATTGTATGAATCTTCTTGGCCTATACAGAACAGTTGTAAAACACATTCTATTGATTCTGTATTGTGCGCAAGTCCAACACTAGGCTTTACTGCACTTGGGAAATGTAATTCTGCATTTTACATTTTTACATTCCATTTTTCCCTTTTTTAGGCAATGCTCAGCTAATAAATCTACCAACATAATGAAACAAGCAAAGGAAAATATGAAGATGTTACTGTTCAATGCTCAGAGCCTAAATAAGAAACTTCACTCCCTACAAACCCTTCTCACCCTGGAGGACATGGATATCTTTGTAGTGACTGACACATGGTTTAAAGTACCAGAGAGCATCCTGGCAGTGCAGAGCTATAACATGTTCCATACATTTAGATCAGTTACTGTGTAGGTGGAAAAAAATGGTGGTATCTCAATCTACATCCAGAGCAGACTCACATCAGGGCTGGTAAAACAGCATGACGAGCTAGAGCATTTTTCACGTTCAACTAACATCCTTCCATACAGTATAATAACTAGTTATAGAGCTCCCTCTAGGACACATGAAGGCCATAATGCCTGTCTACAGGAACTAGAATCACAGAGTATTAAACCCAAGAGAATTTCATTGGTGATCTAAACTATCCATCTATAGACTGGGAAACCTAGAGCCTGTTTATTGCATTTTTTTGTGTTGCACTTAATTTTAAATCATTTTTTGCACTGTTCTGACTAGTTTGCTACTTGTGTGTCTCTGCTATCCTTAAACAAAAACAAAAAAACAAAAATATCTTGCTATTTTCCCACTTTCTATAATTTAAAAGAAAGTTCAGTTACAGAGTTGCTGTTCTGAACTGTTTGTAAGTTTCTTGGAGGCCAGTGCTTACTTGGGCTAAAGGGAAGTCTCTGTGTTCACCAGTGGCAGTGGTTAACACTGAGCAGCCTGCCTGTCCCTGTAGGAGTGGTTACTGTCTAGAAACTGTAGTTTTATTGGCCATTTTGGGTCAATTCCAAACTCCTTGATCTCTCTCTCTTAAAACCCTGCAGCTGCGTGGTTTTGGTGTCTTTCCAGGCTTGATAGTTGTTGCTGAGGCACCTACCAAGAGGAGAAAACGCTGAAAGAAGAAAGGAGCCACTTTTGAGATTTTAAGTATTTTCTTCTGATTTATTTCTTAGAAAAACTGCATTGCCGCCTACTTTTTGGTGTTTTCTTGCTTGCAAAAGTTGATATCTGTGTTAGAAACAGTATTTAGAACATACCTAGAGCCTGTTTATTGCATTTTTTGTGCTGCACTTCATTTAAAATTGTTTTTTTCTTAAAATTGCATTTTACCTGCCTCTGACCAGCACACACGTGTTGGGGTCATGTATTGCACTGTTCTGACTAGTTTGCTACTTGTGTGTCTCTGCTATCCTTAAACAAAAACAAAAAACAAAAAATCTTGCTATTTTCCCACTTTCTATAATTTAAAAAAAAGTTCAGTTACAGAGTTGCTGTTCTGAACTGTTTGTAAGTTTCTTGGAGGCCAGTGTTTACTTGGGCTAAAGGGAAGTCTCTATGTTCACCAGTGGCAGTGGTTAACCCTGAGCAGCCTGCCTGTCCCTGTAGGAGTGGTTACTGCCTAGAAACTGTAGTTTTATTGGACATTTTGGGTCAATTCTAAACTCTTTGATCTCTCTCTCTTAAAACCCTGCAACTCTCTTTTTGCGTGGTCTTGCACACAGAGCAGCGTCGGGCAGCGCCGGTTAGCTGGGGTATACTATACCTGGCTCCACAAAGTCTGCGCTGCAAATTTTCCCTTAGAACTAGGCAGGCCTCAACTCAAGTGCTTCAGATCAACTGCTCTTATTGCAGCACTTGCATAACCCAAATCAGCACTTGTCCAAATCTCCTAGACAACACTATTATCTTCCAAATCTCCTAGACAGCACTATTATAATACAGCATAAGACCCTCGAATGTCCGCAAGACAAGTGAAATTTACTTTTCCAAACATGTCCAGAGGTCAGCTTCAGGTGCACTCTCCAGTTCATCTGGTGGAATTGGGCATCCTGAGGCAATGTCACAACTGCCTCATGTATACAGACAACCCTCTCCTCTTACCTCTAGACACAAACACTTGTGAGAGATGCAAATACACAGCTAGACTGGAGGCTAAGCACTCTCAATCCATGACTGTAACAGACAGTCAAGAGGAGAAGAGACACACTAGCATCACACCACCAGTCACACATGGATCTACAAAACAAGAACCGGCAAAACATACACATAAATACACAAAAACATATTCGGAGGCACTAGGTACCAATCTGAAAAAGAAACAATGCCCTCCAAAGCAGACAAGCAAGCAACCTGCACCTCCAAACACAAGCCATAAAACACATAATTCACCTCAGCAGTGTGCCTCATGACAGCTCCTAAGGCAAAACACCATGCCCAACACGCTAGTAATAGGAGACTCTATAGTAAGGCACACAGATGTTCCACTCACCAGGCTGAACAAGGAGAAGGTTACTGTCAGCTGCCTGTCAAGTGCTAGGATCTGCCAGATAACACAGGCACTTAGGTCACTCCAGAACAAGTACAAGTATGACGCTGTCATTGTACATGTTGGTGTGAATGATCTAAGATGTACCTCCCTGGACTACATGAAAAGAGACATCGAGGAGCTTTCTGACCATGTAGCTCAAGCTGGTATGACCCTGACTTTGAGTAGTATACTACCTTCACCTAGAATGATACCACAATACAAAGACAAAATGATCAATTTCAACAATTGGCTAAGCTTCTGGTGTCATTCTAAGGGGATCCAGTGTCTGTCTGCCTGGGATGACATGATAGACAAGCCTCTCTGTTTCGCCAGAGATGGTTTGCACCTGTCACCCCTAGGCTTTAGAATACTAGCCAAGGCTCTTGCCATCCCCATAGTGCCTTTTTTAGGCAAGGCTCAAAGGACAAACCAACCATCGTAACCAGCACAGGTAACCAAAAACTAAGGGTAATGCTACTCAACGCCAGGAGTCTCAACCTCAAAATGCACGCACTCAAGGCACTCCTCAGTATGGAGAAAATCGATGTTTGTGCAGTGACGGCAACCTGGTTCAAGGCTCCAGAGAGCACCCCAGCACTACCAGGTTACAATTCATATCATACCTTCTGGCTTCAGTTACCAGATCGCAGTACAAAGGGCGGAGGTGTATCCATATTCATCAAGGATACCCACATCTTCAGGTTAGTGGCACAGCATGATGCCCCAGAGATCATTCATGCGCAACTATCAGCTGGCAAAACCACATTTCAAGTCGTAGCCTGTTATAGATCACCCACCATGTCCCAAGATGCTCACTCAGCATGGGCTGTGTCATACGCGAGCTCCAAAATGAATTAACCCCGCATCTGAATACCCTGTTCAGTCTTAGCCTCTCGACAGGATATGTGCCCATCGAATGGTGCACAGCAACGGTGGTTCCACTGCACAAGGATGGGCCCACAACCAACCCTGGGAACTACCGACCAATAAGCCTGACCAGTCTGATCTGTAAGGCAATGGAGCGAATCATTATGGAACTCATAAATGGAGAGATTGGGAACCTCCAAACACTTGACCCCACACAGTCAAGGGCAGATCATGCCTCCTGAACCTGGTGGACTTCTTTGAGATAGTTACTCATGCTATAGATAAAGGAAAGGAGGTACACACAGCTTACCTTGACCTTGCTAAAACATTTGACACCATTCCCCATTCGGGTATTATTGATAAACTCACCAACCTGGGCATAAACCCTTACATCACAAGATGGATCGCAAACTGGCTCTCAGACAAATCCCACAAAGTAAGAGTAGTGGGATCTATGTCCGAATCCAGAACAGTAATGAGCGGTATGCCTCAGGGCTCTGTCCTGGGGCCCCTCCTCTTTGGAATATACTTCTCAGAAGTACAGGCAAGCACTGAAGGGCTGTGGCTGACCAAGTTTGCAGATGACTGCAAACTGGGTGCTATAATAGAGTCTCCGGCCAACATGGATAGCCTCCAGAAGGGCCTTAATGAGATTGATGCATGGTGTCAAAGCTATGGTCTCAAGCTAAATGCTAAAAAATGTGTAGTAATCCTCTTTGGAAAAAACAGAGTACCCACGAACTACCACATAGGAGGTAACCCCCCGAAATCTGAAGTAGTAATAAGGGATCTAGGGACACAAGTAGATAGTCAGCTTTCCTTTGATAACCATGTTGCCAAGGTGGTTAGAAAATCCTTCTATATGACCCATCTGATCACAAAAGGGTTTGCATCAAGATCTAAGGATGTAGTGGTGCCCCTCTACTCTTCCCCTCATCAGACCCATTATTGAGTACAATGCACCAATTGGAATGTACCTGACTAGGCATCTCCAGCAGCTGGAGAGACCACAGAGGTACCTCACTAAGAGGATTACTGGTCTCAAACAGTTGCCCTATGCAGCACGATTGAAAAAACTAAGGCTTTTCTCTGTTGCATACCGCCTTCTCAGAGGCGATCTCTGTCTAACATACAGAGCTATGTCCAACCCAGAACTGTTGAACATGCTCCATCTTAGCAAAACCAAATCCACTTGAGCTACACACTCTAGGGATATAAACCTCAGCACAACAATGAATAGAACATGCTGGAGGGATAGCTTCCCTTTGCAAAGACTTCCCTTGCTATGGAAAAAGGTCCCGATCTACATAAGACAGAACCCCTCACTATCACTCTTCAAGAGGAACCTTGACGAGTGGATGGGTAACAGAAAGTTCACACCAGAGATCATACCAACAGCTCTACTAGATAGGGGCCAAGGGTACGAGCTGCTAGATCAAGGGCCTAGGGAACTAACCAAAGGGGCGGTGAATACCGCACAACGTGGCTGGGCTAATATATGCCTTCGGGCAGATAGCCCAATACCTACCTATGAACCTATGAACCACTATTGTACAAGCACAGAGATTCCTGGACTTTGTTACTACAAATGCCCTGGTATAATTAGTCAGAGTACCCACTAAGGGAATAACATCTTGCATCTTGTCCTCACTAATATGGGAGCATCATACACCATTCCTAGTATGTCTTCATCATTTGTTAGTTCTGACCATAAAGCAGTCTACTTCAAAATAAAAACTGAAACCATAGATCCCTTCCACCCAAGGTACACTTAGAATTTTCTTTAAGACAAACTACCTACTCCTAAGCGATACATTGGCAACCTTCATATCCTCACCGAACCTAGTTAACTCCACTGAATACTCAGAAACATATACCACCACACTATGCCAGCATGTAATGTAAACAACTGCATATATCCAGTATGACAAGTACAGGGCAAACCCCAGAAACAAACCATAATATCGACAAGCTTTATAATAAAAACAAAATAATTTTGACTGAAAGTAAGAAGAGTAATTCCTAGAATGTTGGAGCCCTTGTCAATAAAACAAACAAACAACTCCGCAGCTTAATAAAATCCACCATTGTCATATTTCAGGCTAAAGTAGCTACCCAAGCCAATGACAATCACAAGGCATTTTTTGGCTTTGTTTTTAATCTCAAAAGCACAATGCAGTAGTGCAATGAGATGATTGCGAATGATGCTGCCAACACTGAGGGTGAAGATATAGCATCCTACTGGCTAATTAATTCAGCTCTAACTTTACATCTCTCTCCCCTTTGTCTGTCCCTCACGATATAACTGAAATTGCCTCGCCTCTAGCTATCACACAAGACTGTCCTAAAAGTGTTATCAAAAGCTAAAAATACGGCATTGATTGGTCCTGACAATATCCCTGGATGCATCTTTAACAGCACGAAGCACAATTTAGACATACAACTAAAACTACTGCTCAATCTCAGTCTGCACACAAACTTTGTACCAAACAAATGGAAAACACCTACAGTCATTCCCCTGCATAAGAGAGGACCTTCCTCAAAACCAGGCAATTACCCATAAGTCTGACCAGCCTCATATGCAAAACCATGAAAAGACTTATCATGGCACTAATCAGTCAGGACATAGGGAACCTACAAACCCTGGAACTATCTCAGTGTGGATTCATCAAAGGGCAGGCCATGCTAACACTACTTTGTGGATTCGTTTGCAAAGATTACCATGGGAAAAATGAGGTTGAGGGAATCATACCCTGGTCGACAGGTCTACCTTGTTAACATCTCATAGTCTTAATCCTCTGGGATAGCTACCAGACAGAAGAATACAAACTGTTTTAGACTCAATTTAAGGCAGAACAGAGTGTTTGGACTAGCCCTCAAACCCAGCTGTTAACACCAAATGAGGAAACATTAAGTGTGACTTTACTAGCTTGAAGTATGAGGGAGGGAGTGACACAATAAAAGGGGGCAATGGAAAGAGTATGCATAAAGGCTATGCATTTCTAAGTATGGAGTGGGAGGTATTTCTTAAAATGCAAGAAGTCAGCTAGCAAAGGGATAGTTATTGTAGATATATGGTATAAAATAAGTTCAGAGAGGTAAAGAAGAAACATGAGATTGAAAAAATGGTGGATAAAGTTTCATACAGCTTAGGTGTTTCAAATGGAGGTAAGAAGACGAAAGCAAGAGAAGGCATATAATAGGTATAGAAATATTACTTTCTGAAAACGGAAAATGGAGAAAGAAGGCAAAAATACACGATTGAAAAAATGTCTAATAATACTGAATATGTGATTATTGTTTTAACTTCCTTTAAAAAGAATAGAAGACGTATAACAATTCTATGGAAAAAAAGTTATACAATGCCAAACATATAAAAAAATAAATAATAAAGAATGTTTTCAATAATTAATACTGAGTTCCGCAAAAAAAAAAAAAAATTGTATAGTTTGGCAAATTTCTATTGGATAGCAGATATAGGACCAAAAGTAGTAAAGCAGCAATTAGAGATATTACTGAGTGATTTGAGAGGTAGTTTGATAATGACAGGAGACTTTAACGGCATATTGAGCAATTTTGATAGTAGTGTGAAAACACAACTTAAAATTTCAACATCCATGACAGAATTAAAAAGAATAGTCTTGTCTATACAGATTTCAACCCTGCATAAACTAAAGCACTGCTGGTGATTCCTTGCTGGGTTAAAAATAAACCTATTATTTTTTTGCCTGTGACTTGCTGTTAGAGTTGCTTTCTGTATTACCTGTTCCATTTTGTTTTCTGTTGTAAGAAATCTCGTTGGCCTGCTGTATTTATTCCATGTGAGACGTAGACACAATCTAGGCTGCACAATTCACATGTTTTTTCATTGGTTAAATTGTCTCTTGAGTGATACTTAAATACACAGTGAATTTCTGGGCCTTTGCCTTTTCTAAAAAGATTTCAAGCCTGCATCAACTAAGACACTGATGGTGATCCCCTGCTGGGTGAGGAAAGTAACTATATATATATATATATATATATATATGTGTATATATATATATATATATATATATATATATATATATATATATATATATATATATATTATCTGTGACTTGCTAATAGAGTTGCTTTTTGTGCTATCTGCTCCATTGTGTTTTCTATTGTAAGAAGTATGCTTGGACTGGTGTTTTTGTTCTGTGTTAGAGGTAGACACTTCTAAGCTGCATATTTCACATGTTTTTTCATTGGTTAAATTGTCTCTTGAGTGATACTTAAGTACACAGTGAATTTCTGGGCCATTGTCTTTTCTAAAAAGATTTCAAGCCTGCATAAACTAAAGCACTGCTGGTGATTGCCCACTACTTGTTCCCACCAACCCTCCCATTTGTTGATGTGCTTTTTAAACCTGGTGATTTTAAGCTGCCCACATTTGAGCTTAATAAGCCCCTGCCTTTCTACACTGCTATTGCTATCTTGAATTATTTATTTGCCTTTCCTTACACTTATATTGAAAAAGAGCATTTTGCCTCTCGTCTGTTCTACTGATTCACTTGCTCTGAATTCATTATCTAGCTAGCTGTTGGATAAAGTAGTATATTTTGACACTGGCAAACACTTGTTTTTACATGACAGTGGATTTTCCATCTAGTCCACTGGGAGGTAGCCTGGTCTGTTTAGATTGGAGAAATACTTGAGATTTTTGCATGTAGTTTCATTGGCTGGAGGGCTTAATAATCAGCTTATCTTAGTTTTAGTACCTTAATAAGTCTGTACAATTTAGTGGCTATTGTCTCATTTATGCAAAGGGAAGTACTTTTATTGAATAGTCACACTTTTATAAGCTGTATAAAGTACACTGCTTTATCCATATCTTTATGTTTGTTAGTGGTAGCATTTAATATATGTTATGTTTGTTTGTGGTAGCATTTCACTCTGGGCACTCCTTTACTGTGCTTTTACATTAGGAGGACTGGGATTATTGATCTAGTGGCAGTAGGTGTTTACCTGGTCTATCTGAGCTGGGAAACACACAAAAGGGGTCTACATATTTTTGCACTTCTCTTATATACTGTGACTGTACTTTAGCAGTTTCAAAAAATTTGTACTTTCTGCTGCTGCTTTAAGTAGTTAATTGCACTGTATTGCATTGTATGTGTTAGTTGTAGGACTGTTGTAGGTAGTTTGTGTGGCCTTGTTACCCTTGGGCTCCAAACCAGCTATTCTACATGAAGAAGGTGTTTTTCTGCACCCTTGTGGCAGAAGTGTGCTGATCTAACCTGTCTGAGTTGGGGATTGCTGGTGGAAGGCTTATCGTGTGCTTTTTCTGATTGGTAGTTAGCTTAAAATTTGATTTGATGTTGTCAGTCTTCATTTATCCTTGACCTTTGGGACTCACTTCCAATTCTTGGAACCAGCTCGGCTGTTATAACAGCTCTTGCAAGCCAAAAACTCTCAAGCTAAGTCTCTACCCAGAATACCCCTCTCCAGATTACCTCAGATCTCGTTTGCTGCTATTGTCACAAGACTTGTCAGCCAGATTCTCTCATCAGCTAAGTGAAATTTTTCATAGTTTTCTTTCAAAAATGTTCCTACCTATTCTTATAAATATATATATATATATATATATATATATATATATATACACACACATATATATATATACACACACACACACACACACACACACACACACACACACACACACACACACACACACACACACACACACACACACACACACATATATATATACACACATATATATATGTCTCTGGGAAAGACCATCCTTTGGCTCTATGGTTCTTAGGAATATCCTTCCATAAGGTCTCCCAAGATCTACGTAGCTGGGGATGCTGTCCCAAATGTCAAGGATAAATGAAGATTGGCAACATCAGATTAAGAAGTTATGCTCTTACCATAATGTTCGATCTGTGTTGTCGATCTTCATTTACCCTTGACACCCCACCCTCCTTCCCCCTCCTGCAGACTCTTTGGAGGATCAGATGCTTGTCCTGGTTATTTCATCAGGTATGACCTTGGACATAGCCTCTTCAAGTCTATATAGCTATTTTTCTGTCTTCCTGTGCAGCTGCAAACTCAATCTGAGGTAATCTAGAGAGGGGTATTCTGGGTAGAGACTTAGCTCGAGAGTGTTCAGCTTGTGCGAGCTGTTATAATGGCCGAGTTGATTCCGAGAATCAGAACCAAGCCCCCAAGGTCAAGGATAAATGAAGCTCGACAACACAGATAGAACATTATGGTAAGAACACAACTTCATATTTCTCTTTGCTCATATTTAAGCCTCGTGTTTGTGCAGTGCTGCTCTTCATGCAGAGGGGCTTAGCAGTACCCTGTACAGATGCAAAAGCTATCAGTGAAACTCTTCCAAGCTTTTCTGCTGCACTAAGAGCAACTAACTTGTGCATTGAGCAACGTTGCCTTATTGATCATCCTTAGCCTATACAAAGTATAGGTCCCTCATAGTTTTGCTGCTACAAGCACAGTTCTGTCAAATTAACCCATTCCCTTCTCTAATAAAACAAACTGTAAGAGTCTGCTATCATGGATGGGCATTCTCTCTGGGCAGTCTAATAGACATGGACATCCTGAGGCAATGTAGCAATTGTCTCATGTATACTGACAACCACTTACTCCTGAAACAAACAGATACTTTAAGTGAGAGATGTGGTTACACTATGAAATTGGAGGCAAGACTACCACATAAGGACAAATAGAATGCCAAACAGGTTGTCAGCACACACACACACACACACACACACACACACACACACACACACACACACACACACACACACACACACACACACACACACACACACACACACACACACACACACACACACATACACACACACACACACACACACACACACACACACACACACACACACACACACACTAAATAAGGACATGGCACATAAACCCACATATGTGGAAGTACTCACTAGTAACTTAGCATAAGATCACAGGCCTCCAAAATGGAAACCACTTATACACATAACAATGCAAAAAACAACCACAACACATAATAACACACACACACACAAACACACACACACACACACACACACACACACACACACACACACACACACACACACACACACACACACACACACACGCACACATCAGTGTCTCAACAAATAAGCCCATAATGTATAACACTACAAAGCCTAATGTATTGGTCATAGGGGTCTCCATTGTGAGACACATGGATATTCCTCTCACCAGGCTGGATAAGAAGAGGGTTACAGTTAGCTGCCTGTCAGCTGCCAGGATCCATCAAGTTACTCAAGCCCTCAAATCAGTCAACCACAAATACTCTGTCATAGTCCATGTGGAGGTGAATGAGTTGAGATGTACCTTACTAGACTATATGAAGAGAGACATGACTGTGCTCTCAGATTATGTGTCACAGGCAGATATATGCCTAGCCTTAAGCAGTGTTCTACCTGCTCCATGGATGATGCCACAGTACAAACAAAACATGATTGACTTTAACAATTGGCTTAGCTTCTGGTTTCAGTCCAGTGGGATCCAGTATCTGTCAGCCTGGGAAGACATGGTCAACAGGCCACACTGCTTTGCCAGAGATGGTCTGCATCTGTCTCCTCTAGGCTTTCAGATACTGGCAAAGGCATTAGCCACTCCTATTGTGCATTGTCAATATAACCAACCTCTCAGCATAACAAAATCCTCTCTAGATAAACTCAAGGTACTTCTGCATAATGCTGGGAGTCTAAACAAGAAACTGTAATCCCTGGAAGCACTCCTTACTTTGAAAGATGCTGACATTTGTGCAGTCATTGAGACATGGTTTAAAGGCACGGAAAGCACCCTGGTCATGCAGGGCTACAGTCCATTCCATACATTCAGACCACAAAATGAGCATGAAAGAACCAAAGGAGGAGGTGTATCCATATTCATTAAGGATAAGTACACCTCTAGATGTCAAACAGTATGACTCTCTTGTGCTACTCCATGCCCAATTAACTATAGGCAAAGCTCCTACCAGATCATAGCTAGCTATAGGTTCCCCACTATGAAACAGGAAAAGCAAACCACATACCTGGACTTACTGGCGTCACTTGCCATACAGCCCAACACCTTAATCATGTGTGATTTTAATTATCCTGCCATGAATTGGGAAATATGCATGACCACAAACATGCTGGCTCAGAAGTTCTTGAACTTTGTCACTGCAAATGTTCTGACACAGCTAAGTCAGCACACCCACAAGAGGCTTAAATGTCCCCGACATAGTACTCACTAACATGAGAGAGCATTTCCCTCCCCATGTTATGTCCTCCCTGGTAAGATCAGACTATAAATCAGTCTTGTTTGATGTAATTATAAGACCATATACCCCATCAAGCTCAAAAGATTTTTTCATAGACAAATGACTTCCTACTAAGTGATGGTATAAAAAGTTTCAAAGCCCCCTCAAACACAGATAGCATGGACTCCTATGCAGAGATGTACACCAATGCCTTATATAACCATTTAAGCAGTTGTATAGAATTGGCTGTACCTGACCAGATTAAAACCAGGTCTTGCCGAAAAAAACAAGCCACACTGGTAGATCACTAGCATAAATAGGCTATGCAACAAGACAAAGAAACTAATGTTCAACATCAAGAGGGAACTTGCTCAGCAGAGAAAGAAATCCCTCTCTACCTTAAACAAACAAATCTGAGATCTTGTCAAGTCCTTTAAAGCTAGTGATAAAGTAAAAATAGCATCCCTAGCTAAGGATAATTACAAGGCATTCTTTAGCTACATCTGAAATCTCTAAAAGGGAATACCCACTATGCATTGAACTGGTTGTGGGTGGCACCACCCATACTCAGCTGGACTTAATAGTCAACCTGCTAGCTTACAGATTTGGAGCAATCTTCACCCCCTGCCTCCTCCAGTCATCCCCTAAAGTGTACCTGCCACCATTCCTCAGCCTATTATCTTAAGAGAGCAGGTCATCTTGGCACTCTTCAAGTAATCCTTCTGCACAAAGGGTGACCATCAACTGACCCTGGGAATTACAGGCCCATAAGCCTGACTAGCCTCATCTGCAAAGCCATGGAAAGAATCATTATAGACCTTAGTAACAAGGACATAGGTAATCTCCAAACTCTGGACCAAATCTAGTTCAGATTCATTAAAGCTAGATCATGTCTGCTAAACATGGACGACTTCTTCGAGAAAGTCACCAAGGTCTTGGATGAAGGAAAGACAGTGCATACTGTCTATCTTGATCTAGCCAAGGCATTTGACAAAATCCCCCATGCAGGTATTATAGAGAAACTCTCCCAATTTGGAATTAACCCCTAGATTACCAGATGGGTAGCCAAATGGCTCACTGACAGGATGCATACTATCAAAGCAGGTGACTTCTCCTCTAGCAAAAGACCTGTTACCAGTGGCACACCAGAGGGTTCTGTGCTGGGCCCCTTACTGTTTGGAATTTATTTCTCAGAAGTCAAGGCAAACTTGGACAGCCTGTGGCTGACCAAGTTCACTGATGGTTGAAAATTGGGAGCAGTCACTGAGTCCCCCAGTGATGTCAATATACTGCAGATAGGGTTAACACAGACAAATGAGTGGTTCCAAAGTGACAGATTAAAGCTAAATGCAAAAATATGCATTACTATTCCCTTTAAGAAAGCTGACATTTCTGCTAATTACATTGTAGACAACACCGCCCTAAATGTAGACCCAGTGGTATATGATCTGGGTACTCAGGTTGATAGCAATCTGAACTTTGACCATCACGTATCCACAGTAGTAAGGAAATCCTTCTTTGTGGCACATCTTATGAGTAATGGCATCACATCTAGATCTAAGGATGTTATAATTCCATTATACTCAGCCCTCATCAAACCAGTAATTGAGTACAATGCTCCCTTTTCCATGCACTTCACTAGACACCTACAACTGGAGAGACCACAGAGGTTTCTCACCAAGAAATTACAGGATACACAAAACAAGTCTTATGCAGAAAGACTGAAAGCCCTGTCACTGTATTCAGTCTCCTACAGGTTGCTATGAGGTGACCTGTGCCTGGCTTACAGGGCAGTCTCTGACCCGGCACTGATGCAAATGCTGCATATTCGTAAATCAAACTGCACCAGGGTCACTTGCTCCAGAGATCTTAACCTAGCCTCTGACATGAACAGGGTCACACTGGAGAGATAGATACATCTCCCAGAGACTGCTACTTCTCTGGAACAAGCTTCCAAATAATGTAAAACAGAGCCCCTCACTGACCCTCTTCAAACGCAACCAAGATCAATAAATGGGTGACTGCAATTTCACTCATGGGGTGTTGCCCATGTCCCTCCTGGAGATAGGAAGTTGGTATTAACTACCATGGACCCTTAACTCTGCAAACTTCACTCACCTAACGACTGACAATTGGAGCAACTCAGGATAAATATGGATAGGCTTGTAAGGGATCTAGGGCCATTAACTTAGTAACCTTTTATGATCCTATGAACCTATGAACATAAAGATGAAGGACACTAGGTAATATAAAAGAAATAACTCAGTATACTTTATATATTTTACTTATGTGTTTGGAAATCAATCTCATAGAGATAAAGTTTATATTTCTTCAAATTTGAAGGACAATGCAATTTGTTTAAATTTAATAATGGGAGTTCTAACATTATCTGTAGTTTCTAGAATTCTAATGTATATAGCCAAATTAGAGAAGTTTAGGAAAAGTCTCTCCAAAGAAATTGAAACCTGTATGTTATTTAATGCTGAGGTCAGTGATACTGGTCTGTGGGATTCCTTCAAAATACATAGAGGTAAGAAAATGAAAATCTGGCATCAGAAAAAAAGAAGCACTGAGATTCAGATTTAACAGGAATACAAAAGTAACTTCATAAAGACAAACTGAAATTCCAGAAAATAAATAAACATAGTCCTGAAACAATTAAATATTAACAACACAAAGACATTTTAACCCACAAAACAGAAATGGTTTTAGAGAAATTAAGTTTCAATAATATGAAAACACCAAAAGGTTTGAGTAGAATAGCAGATAGAAGCACAATGATTTCAAGGGTAAATCACATAAAACATTTATAACCAGACTATTTATAGACTACTATGAGAAAGTTAGTCAGCTAAACAATGGCTGGTCGAGTGACAGGAGTATAGAAGGTTATTCAAGAGGAACCATGTAAACTAAACTTAACAGAAATGGCTTTAGAGAAAATTAAGCTACAGTCTTATGCAATGCTACAAAAATGTTTGGACAGACTAACAGAGGGGGCTAAAATTATTTCAAGGGGAAATCACACATACGCCATTTATAATTTGATTTTAAAAAAGAATCTACAGTTAACACTCTCTTCCCTTTGGAACACCCCATCCCTTCTGGGCATCTCATCCTAGGCTGCAGTTGCAACCTCACACGTTGAAGCATGAAGCATGCACACCCATTTCCTTTTGGCTGCATAGCATGAATGCACTACTGCAGCAAGGAGTCGACTGGCCTGGGACTGCTATCACTAAGTGAAAACCATGTGGTGACTCAGAGCCCCCTCCCTGCCTACCTCCAGGATGGGTGAGCCAGCAGTGGCCATTCACTTCCATCCTCCATGACAAGCTCCTACAGATACCTAACAAACTAACTGAACTTTGTTTATCAGCAACATAGTCAGGGCTTTGCCCCTTTATGTCACACAGCTGGATACTCATAGATGTTTTAGTGATGCTGTCAAAGTAATTTATGCATTAAGATTTCTCTGGGGTCTGGTATATGTAGGAGAGAATAGTAGAAAATGTAAAACCAGACATCGGGAATATAAACATGATGCTAAATATAAGAAAAAATGTTTTGTTGCTATACACTTTAAAGTAAGACACAATAGTGTTATTAATTTATATCCATAGTAAATAATTCTGAATCATATTAATTGATCAAAAGTATGTTATATAACTATAAAGCAACACATTTTATCCACCCTTTGAGCTTCCTAGTTGAAGTTGATAGTTGTTAGCATTTGCTCCAAATTTTCCCCTTTTTTTACACATTATGAGAGAAGTTCCACATTTTGGAGATGGAAGGTCAAGAGCTGTTATAAAGTTCGTCAGTCAAGCATTTTGGAACAAATATTAAGAGATGAACGGGAAGAGTGTAGTACGAAAGATCAGTTGTTACTTAAGGAGAGTATTATTATTTTATATTGAATCTAACTTAAGTTGACAGTAAATCTCTCTATATTCTAGCCTGGCTTCCCAGCAACCTCTCCGGTGGTCAATAGCAACCTATTCTAATACAAAGAACTTAGGTTTCATGTCATTGCATAACCTAGGCAACTTAAGTTAGATTCAGGAAGGACCCTGGGTTTAAATGATTAAATTAGCATCAACAGTGTATTGAAATTAAGAGCAGCAAAATTATGAGTGTCACAATAATACGAACTACCCCACATTTACCCATATATGTCTTTACAAGTAGATGCAGGTTTGAATATTTTTAAAAATTTACATTTTTAATACAACTTATATTACCCAAAAACACTTTTGATGATATATGGATTTTTTTATATTGCATTATGATTGTGTTTAGTCTTTTTAATGTGATAGTGTTCAATTTATGTTCAAATCTTACAACCTAAGGTAAGGATGTACGGCATGAAAGCATTTATTTTTAGATTTGGCTGTATAGGGCCCTTTAAATTGGTAATGCTATAGTTAATTGGTATTAATTGTTGTGATTTTATTATTGATGGTAGTATTTATAGCAGTGATTTAGGCAGTTGAATTATTCTGATGAAGCCTGGGGGTGTTCCAGGTGAAAGTGCTTAACTTTGTAATACTGGTGACATTGTGTTACCTTTGTGCCTACTTTGTCATTGCTGTGCTGGTTTTGCATTGAATGGTTTTGGTTCTGCTGTCCTACCTGGCTTTGGAGTTTCTTATTTTTTGTTTGTGTTAATGTTTTTGGATTAGCTATTATTAACTCCCAAAGTTATGTTGGCATCCTACAGAATTGCCTTACTGAGACCAAAGACTGGTGTCAGAACCATGGTCTTAAGTTTAATGCCAAAAAATGTGTCGTCATCCCCTTTGGGAAAAACCTGGTTCCCATGAATTACCACATCAATGGTAGTCCACTGAACACAGAAGGCGTTATACGAGATCTGGGAACACAGGTTGACAGCAACCTCTCTTTTGATCACCACATTGCCACTGTGATCAGAAAGTCCTTCTATGTGGCACATCTCATTACTAAGGGTTTTGCATCCAGGAAGAAAGAGGTCATTGTCTTCCCCTACTCTTCCCTCATTAGGCCAATCATCGAGTACAATGCCCCATTTGGCATGTACCTCACTAGACACCTTCAACAACTGGAGAGGCCACAAAAAGTACCTCACAAAGAGGATCCTAGGTCTTAAACACCTGTCCTATATGAACAGACTCAGAAAACTCCAATTAATCTCTGGCTCATATTTCCTACTTAGAGGCGATCTCTCCTTGACTTACAAAGCCATGTCTGACCCAGCTCTGTTAGAAATGCTACATCTAAAGAAATCCTAATCCCTCTGCACCACATGCTCCAGAGCCCTCAACCTCATTACCACAATCTTCAGAACATACTGGAGGGACAGGTTCATATCCCAGAGACGGCCCATGCTATGGAATAGACTTCCCATACATATCAAGCAGAGCACCTCGCTGACCCTCTTCAAGAGAAATCTTGATGAGTGGATGGGAAATTGAAAATTCACTCTGGGGATAACTCCAGTGGCTCTACTCAACAGAGACACTGGGAACTAAGGTTGGGTGGCATGATGCCAGGGCCATTAACCTGGTACACATCTATGAACCTATGAACCTAAGTTGTTCACAAATGAAGCTTGTAAAAATATCGGTACTGTTTGGCCCTACTCACAGACTAAAAAATAGCACAGCCATCTTTACTCTTCTCAGCCCAGTGACCTTTGCTTAAAATTATCCCAATCGGAGAATTTAGGCCTGTGACTACACCAGCCCTTTTCTTTTTCTCATCATAAGGATAGTTAGCAATGCTACACAGAAATTGAAAAAATGTGTTCCCAAATCAACATCACCTGCAGTATCCTCATCAGTTCAAATAGATATGCATTGATAGCTTTTTAACCAGGAATACCATAATAAATAATGAACTTCCAAATCACTACAAACCCAAAATATTATTTCACTGCCCTTGTAACCTTGGGTGTACAACCTTGCATCACTTTCTCACTACCATCCTCCACTCCACATGGTGTAGGTACTACAGAATTCCACTCTAACATCTTTTCATAATTGTCTCTTTCCTGAACACTGCCACCTTTAATCAATGCTTAATTTATCTGCTCTCATTCACTCATATCTCAAGTAAGCCATGTTCCTACAGATTTCCTGTACCAGATTATCCTTATTAGAACTGAACACACCTTTTAGTAACTTGCCTCCCCCATCCAGTGCAGTAAACTGCAGTTCTTAGTAAAGGATCACCCTAGAATTGGTGCCATTCTTCTTCTTCCACACTGCTTGTCATTAACTTTAAAAACCATCTCTCTGTCCTACCGGACCTTGAATAACATAAAGACCATAATGAATGCCTGGCTCCAAGTATGCAACAGCCCAATTAGTCAAACCAGACCTCTTCTTGTTGTCTGCTATTCCTTCATTTATACAATTCCTCTATGTCACTCTATTTAGTTAATCACGAGATAAGCACTGTCAGTTTTGAACTACCTTTTATTTTCAATAGTCAAGAGGTGAACTGACTGCTACAGGATAGTATTTACAGATTTGTTGCAGAGATTGTGTACGGAGTTTAGAATCATGTCTGGCAGCTTAGAAAAGAAGGTCATGCTATATAAGCTGCTACCCAGCCTGATATTGTAGGTCTGGTTGTGACTACCTCAGTTTTGTTTGGCTACTGGATAGTTTTGAATAAGTCACTTGACCATACAGTGCCCTTGGGCTGCACCATAGGCACCTATTCTTAATAGGTTTCCTGCTAAAATGTAAGATAAAATAAAAAAAGTAACTTTACTAACACATTTAACAAATAAAAATAATTTCACCATTGTATGAATCTTCTTGGCCTATACAGAACAGTTGTAAAACACATTCTATTGATTCTGTATTGTGCGCAAGTCCAACACTAGGCTTTACTGCACTTGGGAAATGTAATTCTGCATTTTACATTTTTACATTCCATTTTTCCCTTTTTTAGGCAATGCTCAGCTAATAAATCTACCAACATAATGAAACAAGCAAAGGAAAATATGAAGATGTTACTGTTCAATGCTCAGAGCCTAAATAAGAAACTTCACTCCCTACAAACCCTTCTCACCCTGGAGGACATGGATATCTTTGTAGTGACTGACACATAGTTTAAAGTACCAGAGAGCATCCTGGCTGTGCAGAGCTATAACATGTTCCATACATTTAGATCAGTTACTGTGTAGGTGGAAAAAAATGGTGGTATCTCAATCTACATCCAGAGCAGACTCACATCAGGGCTGGTAAAACAGCATGACGAGCTAGAGCTTTTTTTCACGTTCAAATAACATCCTTCCATACAGTATAATAACTAGTTATAGAGCTCCCTCTAGGACACATGAAGGCCATAATGCCTGTCTACAGGAACTAGAATCACAGAGTATTAAACCCAAGAGAATTTCATTGGTGATCTAAACTATCCATCTATAGACTGGGAAACCTAGAGCCTGTTTATTGCATTTTTTTGTGTTGCACTTAATTTAAAATCATTTTTTGCACTGTTCTGACTAGTTTGCTACTTGTGTGTCTCTGCTATCCTTAAACAAAAACAAAAAAACAAAAATATCTTGCTATTTTCCCACTTTCTATAATTTAAAAGAAAGTTCAGTTACAGAGTTGCTGTTCTGAACTGTTTGTAAGTTTCTTGGATGCCAGTGCTTACTTGGGCTAAAGGGAAGTCTCTGTGTTCACCAGTGGCAGTGGTTAACACTGAGCAGCCTGCCTGTCCCTGTAGGAGTGGTTACTGTCTAGAAACTGTAGTTTTATTGGCCATTTTGGGTCAATTCCAAACTCCTTGATCTCTCTCTCTTAAAACCCTGCAGCTGTGTGGTTTTCGTGTCTTTCCAGGCTTGATAGTTGCTGCTGAAACACCTACCAAGAGGAGAAAATGCTGAGAGAAGAAAGGAGCCACTTTTGAGATTTTAAGTATTTTCTTCTGATTTATTTCTTAGAAAAACTGCATTGCCGCCTACTTTTTGGTGTTTTCTTGCTTGCAAAAGTTGATATCTGTGTTAGAAACAGTATTTAGAACATACCTAGAGCCTGTTTATTGCATTTTTTGTGCTGCACTTCATTTAAAATCGTTTTTTTCTTAAAATTGCATTTTACCTGCCTCTGACCAGCACACACGTGTTGGGGTCATTTATTGCACTGTTCTGACTAGTTTGCTACTTGTGTGTCTCTGCTATCCTTAAACAAAAACAAAAAAACAAAAAAATCTTGTTATTTTCCCACTTTCTATAATTTAAAAAAAAGTTCAGTTACAGAGTTGCTGTTCTGAACTGTTTGTAAGTTTCTTGGAGGCCAGTGTTGACTTGGGCTAAAGGGAAGTCTCTATGTTCACCAGTGGCAGTGGTTAACCCTGAGCAGCCTGCCTGTCCCTGTAGGAGTGGTTACTGCCTAGAAACTGTAGTTTTATTGGACATTTTGGGTCAATTCTAAACTCTTTGATCTCTCTCTCTTAAAACCCTGCAACTCTCTTTTTGCGTGGTCTTGCACACAGAGCAGCGTCGGGCAGCGCCGGTTAGCTGGGGTATACTATACCTGGCTCCACAAAGTCTGCGCTGCAAATTTTCCCTTAGAACTAGGCAGGCCTCAACTCAAGTGCTTCAGATCAACTGCTCTTATTGCAGCACTTGCATAACCCAAATCAGCACTTGTCCAAATCTCCTAGACAACACTATTATCTTCCAAATCTCCTAGACAGCACTATTATAATACAGCATAAGACCCTCGAATGTCCGCAAGACAAGTGAAATTTACTTTTCCAAACATGTCCAGAGGTCAGCTTCAGGTGTACTCTCCAGTTCATCTGGTGGAATTGGGCATCCTGAGGCAATGTCACAACTGCCTCATGTATACAGACAACCCTCTCCTCTTACCTCTAGACACAAACACTTGTGAGAGATGCAAATACACAGCTAGACTGGAGGCTAAGCACTCTCAATCCATGACTGTAACAGACAGTCAAGAGGAGAAGAGACACACTAGCATCACACCACCAGTCACACATGGATCTACAAAACAAGAACCGGCAAAACATACACATAAATACACAAAAACATATTCGGAGGCACTAGGTACCAATCTGAAAAAGAAACAGTGCCCTCCAAAGCAGACAAGCAAGCAACCTGCACCTCCAAACACAAGCCATAAAACACATAATTCACCTCAGCAGTGTGCCTCATGACAGCTCCTAAGGCAAAACACCATGCCCAACACGCTAGTAATAGGAGACTCTATAGTAAGGCACACAGATGTTCCACTCACCAGGCTGAACAAGGAGAAGGTTACTGTCAGCTGCCTGTCAAGTGCTAGGATCTGCCAGATAACACAGGCACTTAGGTCACTCCAGAACAAGTACAAGTATGACGCTGTCATTGTACATGTTGGTGTGAATGATCTAAGACATACCTCCCTGGACTACATGAAAAGAGACATCGAGGAGCTCTCTGACCATGTAGCTCAAGCTGGTATGACCCTGACTTTGAGTAGTATACTACCTTCACCTAGAATGATACCACAATACAAAGACAAAATGATCAATTTCAACAACTGGCTAAGCTTCTGGTGTCATTCTAAGGGGATCCAGTGTCTGTCTGCCTGGGATGACATGATAGACAAGCCTCTCTGTTTCGCCAGAGATGGTTTGCACCTGTCACCCCTAGGCTTTAGAATACTGGCCAAGGCTCTTGCCATCCCCATAGTGCCTTTTTTAGGCAAGGCTCAAAGGACAAACCAACCATTGTAACCAGCACAGGTAACCAAAAACTAAGGGTAATGCTACTCAACGCCAGAAGTCTCAACCTCAAAATGCACGCACTCGAGGCACTCCTCAGTATGGAGAAAATCGATGTTTGTGCAGTGACGGAAACCTGGTTCAAGGCTCCAGAGAGCACCCCAGCACTACCAGGTTACAATTCATATCATACCTTCTGGCTTCAGTTACCAGATCGCAGTACAAAGGGCGGAGGTGTATCCATATTCATCAAGGATACCCACATCTTCAGGTTAGTGGCACAGCATGATGCCCCAGAGATCATCCATGCGCAACTATCAGCTGGCAAAACCACATTTCAAGTCGTAGCCTGTTATAGATCGCCCACCATGTCCCAAGATGCTCACTCAGCATGGGCTGTGTCATACGCGAGCTCCAAAATGAATTAACCCCGCATCTGAATACCCTGTTCAGTCTTAGCCTCTCGACAGGATATGTGCCCATCGAATGGTGCACAGCAACGGTGGTTCCACTGCACAAGGATGGGCCCACAACCAACCCTGGGAACTACCGACCAATAAGCCTGACCAGTCTGATCTGTAAGGCAATGGAGCGAATCATTATGGAACTCATAAATGGAGAGATTGGGAACCTCCAAACACTTGACCCCACACAGTCAAGGGCAGATCATGCCTCCTGAACCTGGTGGACTTCTTTGAGATAGTTACTCATGCTATAGATAAAGGAAAGGAGGTACAGACAGCTTACCTTGACCTTGCTAAAGCATTTGACACCATTCCCCATTCGGGTATTATTGATAAACTCACCAACCTGGGCATAAACCCTTACATCACAAGATGGATCGCAAACTGGCTCTCAGACAAATCCCACAAAGTAAGAGTAGTGGGATCTATGTCCGAATCCAGAACAGTAATGTGCGGTATGCCTCAGGGCTCTGTCCTGGGGCCCCTCCTCTTTGGAATATACTTCTCAGAAGTACAGGCAAGCACTGAAGGGCTGTGGCTGACCAAGTTTGCAGACGACTGCAAACTGGGTGCTATAATAGAGTCTCCGGCCAACATGGATATCCTCCAGAAGTGCCTTAATGAGACTGATGCATGGTGTCAAAGCCATGGTCTCAAGCTAAATGCTAAAAAATGCATAGTAATCCCCTTTGGAAAAACAGAGTACCCATGAACTACCACATAGGAGGTAACCCCCCGAAATCTGAAGTAGTAATAAGGGATCTAGGGACCCAAGTAGATAGTCAGCTTTCCTTTGATAACCATGTTGCCAAGGTGGTTAGAAAATCCTTCTATGTGACCCATCTGATCACGAAAGGGTTTACATCAAGATCTAAGGATGTAGTGGTGCCCCTCTACTCTTCCCCTCATCAGACCCATTATTGAGTACAATGCACCAATTGGAATGTACCTGACTAGGCATCTCCAGCAGCTGGAGAGACCATAGAGGTACCTCACTAAGAGGATTACTGGTCTCAAACAGTTGCCCTATGCAGCACGATTGAAAAAACTAAGGCTTTTCTCTGTTGCATACCGCCTTGTCAGAGGCGATCTCTGTCTAACATACAGAGCTATGTCCAACCCAGAACTGTTGAACATGCTCCATCTTAGCAAAACCAAATCCACTCGAGCTACACACTCTAGAGATATAAACCTCAGCACAACAATGAATAGAACATGCTGGAGGGATAGCTTCCCTTTGCAAAGACTTCCCTTGCTATGGAACAAGGTCCCGATCTACATAAGACAGAGCCCCTCACTATCACTCTTCAAGAGGAACCTTGACGAGTGGATGGGTAACAGAAAGTTCACACCAGGGATCATACCAACAGCTCTACTAGATAGGGGCCAAGGGTACGAGCTGCTAGATCAAGGGCCTAGGGAACTAACCAAAGGGGCGGTGAATACCGCACAACGTGGCTGGGCTAATATATGCCTTCGGGCAGATAGCCCAGTACCTACCTATGAACCTATGAACCACTATTGTACAAGCACAGAGATTCCTGGACTTTGTTACTACAAATGCCCTGGTATAATTAGTCAGAGTACCCACTAAGGGAATAACATCTTGCATCTTGTCCTCACTAATATGGGAGCATCATACACCATTCCTTGTATGTCTTCATCATTTGTTAGTTCTGACCATAAAGCAGTCTACTTCAAAATAAAAACTGAAACCATAGATCCCTTCCACCCAAGGTACATTTAGAATTTTCTTTAAGACAAACTACCTACTCCTAAGCGATACATTGGCAACCTTCATATCCTCACCGAACCTAGTTAACTCCACTGAATACTCAGAAACATATACCACCACACTATGCCAGCATGTAATGTAAACAACTGCATATACCCAGCACGACAAGTACAGGGCAAACCCCAGAAACAAACCATAATATCGACAAGCTTTCTAATAAAAACAAAATAATTTTGACTGAAAGTAAGAAGAGTAATTCCTAGAATGTTGGAGCCCTTGTCAATAAAACAAACAAACAACTCCGCAGCTTAATAAAATCCACCATTGTCATATTTCAGGCTAAAGTAGCTACCCAAGCCAATGATAATCACAAGGCGTTTTTTGGCTTTGTTTTTAATCTCAAAAGCACAATGCAGTAGTGCAATGAAATGATTGCGAATGATGCTGCCAACACTGAGGGTGAAGATATAGCATCCTACTGGCTAATTAATTCAGCTCTAACTTTATATCTCTCTCCCCTTTGTCTGTCCCTCATGATATAACTGAAATTGCCTTGCCTCTAGCTATCACACAAGACTGTCCTAAAAGTGTTATCAAAAGCTAAAAATACGGCATTGATTGGTCCTGACAATATCCCTGGATGCATCTTTAACAGCACGAAACACAATTTAGACATACAACTAAAACTACTGCTCAATCTCAGTCTGCACACAAACTTTGTACCAAACAAATGGAAAACACCTACAGTCATTCCCCTGCATAAGAGAGGACCTTCCTCAAAACCAGGCAATTACCCATAAGTCTGACCAGCCTCATATGCAAAACCATGAAAAGACTTATCATGGCACTAATCAGTCAGGACATAGGGAACCTACAAACCCTGGAACTATCGCAAAAAGCAGCAAACCTGACCCTCAAAGGTGATTCCAGAGCAGGAACGAAAGATGTAGTAGAAACTGGAAGCCAACCACCACGTAAAAAGCAATTCTTTATTAAAACAGGAGAATAAGCGCTTTCGCGTGCATCCACAAAGGCACGCTTCTTCAGATTCAATAAATGTTAAGTGAATCCATTCAATATATCTAAAAACACTGATTGAATTGTATCCAAGTTAACCAATACAGTTCAATTGTCACTTATTCAATTAATTACTCCAGGGTGTAACTTAAAAACACTTAGTACTACTCTTCTTTCAAAGTCATCAGCTTCAAATAATGCAGTATATACCAAAGAAGTATATAAACTGTTGATGGCAAATATATAATTTATAATTTAATGCATAACAGTCCTATAAATTTTTTAAATATATAAAGCATATATGTTAATATCATAAAAAATGATGAATTATCTGACTTGGTAGTAATTATATTAAAGCTTTATAAAAATCAAAACAACAATAAAACAGCAGATATATACTTTTAAAGTCCAATACCAGTGTTAGCTTATATAAGCAAATGTTAAAGGCAGTTCATAAATGCAGTATGTTCATGCATAGAATCTACTATTAATCATGTATATGGACACATATTAATTATATATAAAACTACTATAAAAATGTAGAATGTAAAAACTATCTTTAATTTTATTCAGATGTGAATTATATTTATCTATCAATTATCATATTTTCTATTTATGTACAAAATATGTCTTATCAATGACCCTACAGTCACAAGATTTTTACCTGTATAAATATGGGTATACTCTTATAGATGTTATAAACCTTAAAATTTCATGTATCTATAATCAAAAGTTCATTATAAATGAGGTTCAAAGATGAAAAATTTTTTACTTATATACAATCCTGTCGTTGACTTCCCATCTTTTGTAATACCTTGTTGACATATATCTGGTCATATAAATCAACTATTAATGTTATTAAATAGTTGTATATATAGTTATGATCATTTTTGTATGGTCTGATGAACTGTATACTAATTAGCGAAAGAAAAAAGGATAAAAATTATTTGACCATATAGACATAGTGATATGATCATGGCCATCATTCCTAAACACAAATAGAAATTTGATTAATATCTGCGTTTCTTTAAGTATGATCTAATACTCACATATGTGTTTAATCCTGGATAATTTTGTGCCCTGAACTTAAATATCCAGTCTAGCTCTAGATTCTCCAAATCATTAAAGTTGTCACCCTTCCTAACATTTGGTTCTCTTTTTTGTAAAACTCTAAAAAAGAATTTATGTTCAGGAAAATCTATAATGTGTTTGGATAAAGCATTCCTGTGATCAGCTTTTTTAATGGCATATATATGTTCTTGTATTCTATCCCTAAGTCTTCTTGTGGTCATGCCTATATAAAATGCCGGGCATGACTCACAAGTTGCCAAATAGATAACATTACTGTCTTCACAGTTTGCAGTACATCTAAACTCAAAGTTGAACAATAGCTCAGTATGAAAGAAACTCTTCTCTTTTGATATCCATTCACACGAACTACATTTTCCGCAGGAATGAGTGCCTATATTAATGTTATTATGTAAATTTGTTTTTTTATAAGATATACTAGGTCTTTTTTCATTACAAAGTATTCTTTTCAGATTCTTTGAATTTTTATATGTGAAGGTGGGTCTCTCACCTATCAGCTGTTTAATTTCATCATTCGTTACCAAAATAGACCAGTTCTTTAGAATAATGTCAATTAACTGTTTGTTATCACTAGTATATGTGATTATACATCTAACATAACATGAATCCATTTGTGAAGAATTACTATTCTATTTGTATGAAGAATTCAAAACTTTAGGAATACCAGAAAAATTAGAATATCTATTGTTCCTATAAAAAGTATTTTCCTGTATAAATGAATCTTTTATAGCCATTACCATATCTGAGTTATATCCTCTTTCTTGAAAAAATTTTTCTAGCTTATTAAATTAATTGTTTCTTTCATCTAATTCTTGACATATTCTGTCTATCCTAACATATTGTCCCTTAACTATATTTTTGAAAATAAACCTTGGATGCATACTATCGTATTGCAATAGAGTATTTTTCCAGCATTCTTTCCTAAATAATGAGGTTTTAAGTCCCCCTTGTCCATCCTTTTTAATTTTTAGATCCAAAAAATTAATATCAGAAGCTGAATATTCAATTGAGAATCTTAAAAAGTCTGTTGTCTTCTCTAGGTCCATTATAAAGCTTTGTAGTTCATGTACAGTTCCATCCCATAACAAAAGTATATCATCTACAAATCTGTAGTATAGAAGTATCTTTTTGTAACTGGGGTGTGTAAATAAGCTTGTAGTTTCCCAACTGTGTACAACAAGGTTGGCATATGTATTAGCGCAGGGGGTGCCCATGGCTACCCCCCACTGTTGTATATAGAAAAGCTCATTAAATGTCATGACATTATTAGTTAGAACTATTTCTAATAAAGTATTTAGTAAAGATTGTTCATTACTAGTATATTTCCCATTCTTGCTTAATAGCGACCTAATAGCCTCCATTCCATATAGGTTAGGAATTGCAGTAAAGAGACTCTTTACATCTAGTGTAACTAAAAGGTGTGCCTCTGATACAGAAAAATTCAACTTTCTAATGTTATCAATCAATTGATATGAATCTCTTAGGATGGTAGGAATGACAGATACTAATGGTTTTAGTTTTTTCTCTAAAAATATAGAAGCATTTTCTGTTACCCAATTGTGTCCTACCACAATGGGACGCAGGGGAGATGGAATTATCCCCTTGTGCATTTTTGGAAGGCCTTTCAGATAGGGTAAAGTTGGATGTTCAATTAGTAGGAAAAGATAGAAGTCATAACTAATTTGTCTACATAGCAGCAGTTCATATAGATCTTGATGTACCTGAAAAATCAATCTTTGAACAGTTTTCTCATCTATTAATTTATATGTATTATTATCCTTTAGAAGGAGCTCCATATATGTATAATAATCTTTAGTGTTTAGCAGAACCAGTCCCCCACCCTTATCTACTGGTCTGATAACAACCTTCGAATTATTAGTTAGAGCATTCAGTGACATCCATTCATCTCTTGTTAAGTTATGAAACAAAGAAAGTAAACCCTTATTATACAACATATAATGCTTATATAGGTCATTTTCACACAATTTAATAAAGGAGTCTATACATGGATGAAATGCAGGTGTATATATACTTTTCCTTTTAAAACATTCAAAGTCAGACTGAGCATTGGAATTTATATTACTAATTGAATCTTTTTTAAATGACAATTTCAGAGCTATTTTGCGAGCAAAAGCTCTTAAATCAGTTAACATATCAGAAATGTTACTAACTTGTGCCGGTATATAGCTTAAGCCCTTATTCAGCAAAGAATAGTCCGTGTCACTCAGTAATAAATCAGATAAATTATAAACCAGGCTCTTCAGTCCTTCTGTCGACCCCTTTTGTTCTGCGGTTCCCCTGATAGCTTCCTTTTGCCTCTTGCTCGATTCTCCGATCTTCCTCTTGAGTCCCTTCTTGTGCGCACTGGTAGGGGTAAAAAAGATTCAATATTTGTCTGCTGTAATTTTGGTCTTGCTCCCAAATCCATCTGTTGCTGCATAGCCATTTGATTAGGTGGTGGAGTACCATTCAGTTCATGCGAGGCCTGTCTAAGACTTCCGGTCGATGTCACCATGATATCATTACGTGTAGTTGCAGTAATTAAAGGGGAAATGTTGACATTGCTGTTAGAACTATTCCCTTGTGTATCCGATGTTACCATTTCGGTTCTGTGTTGCATATTATCACGATCCTGTCTCGACCATACAAAGACCTGACCATTCATGAAGTCTCTATGGTCTCTTTGCAATTTTCGCAGTTTAATAGCTTCCAGTCTTTCCCCATAGGCATCTACTTGAGTTATTAAGTTGTCAAGTCTGTTAATAAATGTTTCCCCTTTAAATCTTTTTATCATGTCTTTATATAGACTATCATTTTTCTCCGTTCGGGCATTTTCTATAGGGAGAAAATAGTCTATGAGTAGCTTTATGTAGTTAAAGCTAAGCTCTAAATTAAGCTTTTGCCAGTTTTTCAAAAGTTCCGGATGAGAATTGCCGTACGATGGCATACACAGAACTCTCATCCCTCTCGGAACTATTTTAAAGTGCAGACACGCTTCTAAGTGGCGTCTCTGCCAAACTAGCCGAAATTGTCTGTATAAATTATTTTCAAGCTCTTTATATAGGGGATTAAATTCTGATAACAAATTGACAGTACCTGTTTCATTAGAAGTCATATCAGTTGCTAATTCATACGTAAGTAGAGGATTGGCTTTTTTATCAAACAAGTTGTTCCATTTTGAAAAACTCCTTTCTGGGTTGTAGTCCAATTCCAGTGCTGAGTTATCCATCGTGTAGGGACAAGAGAAAGCAGGAGATATCCAAATAATCGCAAAAGGCAGCAAACCTGACCCTCAAAGGTGATTCCAGAGCAGGAACGAAAGATGTAGTAGAAACTGGAAGCCAACCACCACGTAAAAAGCAATTCTTTATTAAAACAGGAGAATAAGCGCCAAGGCATCCACAAAGGCACGCTTCTTCAGATTCAATAAATGTTAAGTGAATCCATTCAATATATCTAAAAACACTGATTGAATTGCATCCAAGTTAACCAATACAGTTCAATTGTCACTTATTCAATTAATTACTCCAGGGTGTAACTTAAAAACACTTAGTACTACTCTTCTTTCAAAGTCATCAGCTTCAAATAATGCAGTATATACCAAAAAAGTATATAAACTGTTGATGGCAAATATATAATAAACCCTGGAACTATCTCAGTGTGGATTCATCAAAGGGCAGGCCATGCTAACACTACTTTGTGAATTCGTTTGCAAAGATTACCATGGGAAAAATGAGGTTGAGGGAATCATACCCTGGTCGACAGGTCTACCTTGTTAACATCTCATAGTCTTAATCCTCTGGGATAGCTACCAGACAGAAGAATACAAACTGTTTTAGACTCAGTTTAAGGCAGAACAGAGTGTTTGGACTAGCCCTCAAACCCAGCTGTTAACACCAAATGAGGAAACATTAAGTGTGACTTTACTAGCTTGAAGTATGAGGGAGGGAGTGACACAATAAAAGGGGGCAATGGAAAGAGTATGCATAAAGGCTATGCATTTCTAAGTATGGAGTGGGAGGTATTTCTGAAAATGCAAGAAGTCAGCTAGCAAAGGGATAGTTATTGTAGATATATGGTATAAAATAAGTTCAGAGAGGTAAAGAAGAAACATGAGATTGAAAAAATGGTGGATAAAGTTTCATACAGCTTAGGTGTTTCAAATGGAGGTAAGAAGACGAAAGCAAGAGAAGGCATATAATAGGTATAGAAATATTACTTTCTGAAAACGGAAAATGGAGAAAGAAGGCAAAATACACGATTGAAAAAATGTCTAATAATACTGAATATGTGATTATTGTTTTAACTTCCTTTAAAAAGAATAGAAGACGTATAACAATTCTATGGAAAAAAAGTTATACAATGCCAAACATATAAAAAAATAAATAATAAAGAATGTTTTCAATAATTAATATTGAGTTCATAAAAAAAAAGAAAACTTCCCAAACCAAAAAAAGGAAAAAAACTTACCCCCATAAAAAGATCCCCCCAAAAGGCCTTTTTTTTTCCAAAATTTTGGAAACCCCCAAACCCTTTTTACCAACTTTTTAAAAAAAAAAAAAAGGGCAAAAACCCCCAAACCAAACCAAAACACTTTTTTTTTTTTTTTTTTTTTTTTTTTTTTTTTTTTTTTTTTTTATTTTTTTTTTTTTTTTTTTTTTTTTTTTTTTTTTTTTTTTTTTTTTTTTTTTTTTCTTTTCTTTTTTTTTTTGTTTTTTTTTTTTTTTTTTTTTTTTTTTTTTTTTTTTTTTTTTTTTTTTTTTTTTTTTTTTTTTTTTTTTTTTTTTTTTTTTTTTTTTTTTTTTTTTTTTTTTTTTTTTTTTTTCAGTTATTTTGTTTTTTTTTTTTTTTTTTTCTTTTTTTTTTTATTTTTTTTTTTTTTTTTTTTTTTTTTTTTTTTTTTTTTTTTTTTTTTTTATTTTTTCTTTTTTTTTTTTTTTTTTTTTTTTTATTTTTTTTTTTTTTCTTTTTTTTTTTTTTTTTTTTCTTTTTTTTTTTTTTTTTTTTTTTTTTTTTTTTTTTTTTTTTTTTTTTTTTTTTTTTTTTTTTTTTTTTTTTTTTTTTAAAAAAAAAAAAAAAAAAAAAAAAAAAAAAAAAAAAAAAAAAAAAAAAAAAAAAAAAAAAAAAAAAAAAAAAAAAAAAAAAAAAAAAAAAAAAAAAAAAAAAAAAAAAAAAAAAAAAAAAAAAAAAAAAAAAAAAAAAAAAAAAAAAAAAAAAAAAAAAAAAAAAAAAAAAAAAAAAAAAAAAAAAAAAAAAAAAAAAAAAAAAAAAAAAAAAAAAAAAAAAAAAAAAAAAAAAAAAAAAAAAAAAAAAAAAAAAAAAAAAAAAAAAAAAAAAAAAAAAAAAAAAAAAAAAAAAAAAAAAAAAAAAAAAAAAAAAAAAAAAAAAAAAAAAAAAAAAAAAAAAAAAAAAAAAAAAAAAAAAAAAAAAAAAAAAAAAAAAAAAAAAAAAAAAAAAAAAAAAAAAAAAAAAAAAAAAAAAAAAAAAAAAAAAAAAAAAAAAAAAAAAAAAAAAAAAAAAAAAAAAAAAAAAAAAAAAAAAAAAAAAAAAAAAAAAAAAAAAAAAAAAAAAAAAAAAAAAAAAAAAATTTTAAAAAAACAAAAAAATTAAAAAGAAAAAAAAACAAAAAAAAAAAAAAAAAAAAAATTTACCACCCACCCCCAAAAACAAACACCAACCCAACCCAAACCACTCATGCTACAATTGGAGCAACTCAGGATAAATATGGATAGGCTTGTAAGGGATCTAGGGCCATTAACTTAGTAACCTTTTATGATCCTATGAACCTATGAATATAAAGATGAAGGACACTAGGTAATATAAAAGAAATAACTCAGTATACTTTATATATTTTATTTATGTGTTTGGAAATCAATCTCATAGAGATAAAGTTTATATTTCTTCAAATTTGAAGGACAATGCAATTTGTTTAAATTTAATAATGGGAGTTCTAACATTATCTGTAGTTTCTAGAATTCTAATGTATATAGCCAAATTAGAGAAGTTTAGGAAAATATCTCTCCAAAGAAATTGAAACCTGTATGTTATTTAGTGCTGAGGTCAGTGATACTGGTCTGTGGGATTCCTTCAAAATACATAGAGGTAAGAAAATGAAAATCTGGCATCAGAAAAAAAGAAGCACTGAGATTCAGATTTAACAGGAATACAAAAGTAACTTCATAAAGACAAACTGAAATTCCAGAAAATAAATAAACATAGTCCTGAAACAATTAAATATTAACAACACAAAGACATTTTAACCCACAAAACAGAAATGGTTTTAGAGAAATTAAGTTTCAATAATATGAAAACACCAAAAGGTTTGAGTAGAATAGCAGATAGAAGCACAATGATTTCAAGGGTAAATTACATAAAACATTTATAACCAGACTATTTATAGACTACTATAAGAAAGTTAGTCAGCTAAACAATGGCTGGTCGAGTGACAGGAGTATAGAAGGTTATTCAAGAGGAACCATGTAAACTAAACTTAACAGAAATGGCTTTAGAGAAAATTAAGCTACAGTCTTATGCAATGCTACAAAAATGTTTGGACAGACTAACAGAGGGGGCTAAAATTATTTCAAGGGGAAATCACACATACGCCATTTACATTTATAATTTGATTTTAAAAAAGAATCTACAGTTAACACTCTCTTCCCTTTGGAACACCCCCATCCCTTCTGGGCATCTCATCCTAGGCTGCAGTTGCAACCTCACACGTTGAAGCATGAAGCATGCACACCCATTTCCTTTTGGCTGCATAGCATGAATGCACTACTGCAGCAAGGAGTCGACTGGCCTGGGACTGCTATCACTAAGTGAAAACCATGTGGTGACTCAGAGCCCCCTCCCTGCCTACCTCCAGGATGGGTGAGCCAGCAGAGGCCATTCACTTCCATCCTCCATGACAAGCTCCTACAGATACCTAACAAACTAACTGAACTTTGTTTATCAGCAACATAGTCAGGGCTTTGCCCCTTTATGTCACACAGCTGGATACTCATAGATGTTTTAGTGATGCTGTCAAAGTAATTTATGCATTAAGATTTCTCTGGAGTCTGGTATATGTAGGAGAGAATAGTAGAAAATGTAAAACCAGACATCGAGAATATAAACATGATGCTAAATATAAGAAAAAATTTTTGTTGCTATACACTTTAAAGTAAGACACAATAGTGTTATTAATTTATATCCATAGTAAATAATTATGTTATATAACTATAAAGCAACACATTTTATCCACCCTTTGAGCTTCCTAGTTGAAGTTGATAGTTGTTAGCATTTGCTCCAAATTTTCCCCTTTTATACACATTATGAGAGAAGTTCCACATTTTGGAGATGGAAGGTCAAGAGCTGTTATAAAGTTCGTCAGTCAAGCATTTTGGAACAAATATTAAGAGATGAATGGGAAGAGTGTAGTACGAAAGATCAGCTGTTACTTAAGGAGAGTATTATTATTTTATATTGAATCTAACTTAAGTTGCCAGTAAATCTCCCTATATTCTAGCCTGGCTTCCCAGCAACCTCTCCGGGGGTCAATAGCAACCTATTCTAATACAAAGAACTTAGGTTTCATGTCATTGCATAACCTAGGCAACTTAAGTTAGATTCAGGAAGGACCCTGGGTTTAAATGATTAAATTAGCATCAACAGTGTATTGAAATTAAGAGCAGCAAAATTATGAGTGTCACAATAATACGAACTACCCCACATTTACCCATATATGTCTTTACAAGTAG
Organism: Protopterus annectens; assembly: GCF_019279795.1. Lineage (NCBI taxonomy): Eukaryota > Metazoa > Chordata > Ceratodontiformes > Protopteridae > Protopterus > Protopterus annectens. The sequence continues at coordinate 678,605,258 of NC_056732.1, read as the reverse complement.
ATGCAGGTTTGAATATTTTTAAAAATTTACATTTTTAATACAACTTATATTACCCAAAAACACTTTTGATGATATATGGATTTTTTTATATTGCATTATGATTGTGTTTAGTCTTTTTAATGTGATAGTGTTCAATTTATGTTCAAATCTTACAACCTAAGGTAAGGATGTACGGCATGAAAGCATTTATTTTTAGATTTGGCTGTATAGGGCCCTTTAAATTGGTAATGCTATAGTTAATTGGTATTAATTGTTGTGATTTTATTATTGATGGTAGTATTTATAGCAGTGATTTAGGCAGTTGAATTATTCTGATGAAGCCTGGGGGTGTTCCAGGTGAAAGTGCTTAACTTTGTAATACTGGTGACATTGTGTTACCTTTGTGCCTACTTTGTCATTGCTGTGCTGGTTTTGCATTGAATGGTTTTGGTTCTGCTGTCCTACCTGGCTTTGGAGTTTCTTATTTTTTGTTTGTGTTAATGTTTTTGGATTAGCTATTATTAACTCCCAAAGTTATGTTGGCATCCTACAGAATTGCCTTACTGAGACCAAAGACTGGTGTCAGAACCATGGTCTTAAGTTTAATGCCAAAAAATGTGTCGTCATCCCCTTTGGGAAAAACCTGGTTCCCATGAATTACCACATCAATGGTAGTCCACTGAACACAGAAGGCGTTATACGAGATCTGGGAACACAGGTTGACAGCAACCTCTCTTTTGATCACCACATTGCCACTGTGATCAGAAAGTCCTTCTATGTGGCACATCTCATTACTAAGGGTTTTGCATCCAGGAAGAAAGAGGTCATTGTCTTCCCCTACTCTTCCCTCATTAGGCCAATCATCGAGTACAATGCCCCATTTGGCATGTGCCTCACTAGACACCTTCAACAACTGGAGAGGCCACAAAAAGTACCTCACAAAGAGGATCCTAGGTCTTAAACACCTGTCCTATATGAACAGACTCAGAAAACTCCAATTAATCTCTGCCTCATATTTCCTACTTAGAGGCGATCTCTCCTTGACTTACAAAGCCATGTCTGACCTAGCTCTGTTAGAAATGCTACATCTAAAAAAATCCTAATCCCTCTGCACCACACGCTCCAGAGCCCTCAACCTCATTACCACAATCTTCAGAACATACTGGAGGGACAGGTTCATATCCCAGAGACGGCCCATGCTATGGAATAGACTTCCCATACATATCAAGCAGAGCACCTCGCTGACCCTCTTCAAGAGAAATCTTGATGAGTGGATGGGAAATTGAAAATTCACTCTGGGGATAACTCCAGTGGCTCTACTCAACAGAGACACTGGGAACTAAGGTTGGGTGGCATGATGCCAGGGCCATTAACCTGGTACACATCTATGAACCTATGAACCTAAGTTGTTCACAAATGAAGCTTGTAAAAATATCGGTACTGTTTGGCCCTACTCACAGACTAAAAAATAGCACAGCCATCTTTACTCTTCTCAGCCCAGTGACCTTTGCTTAAAATTATCCCAATCAGAGAATTTAGGCCTGTGACTACACCAGCCCTTTTCTTTTTCTCATCATAAGGATAGTTAGCAATGCTACTCAGAAACTGAAAAATGTGTTCCCAAATCAACATCACCTGCAGTATCCTCATCAGTTCAAATAGATATGCATTGATAGCTTTTTAACCAGGAATATCATAATAAATAATGAACTTCCAAATCACTACAAACCCAAAATATTATTTCACTGCCCTTGTAACCTTGGGTGTACAACCTTGCATCACTTTCTCACTACCATCCTCCCCTCCACATGGTGTAGGTACTACAGAATTCCACTCTAACATCTTTTCATAATTGTCTCTTTCCTGAACACTGCCACCTTTAATCAATGCTTAATTTATCTGCTCTCATTCACTCATATCTCAAGTAAGCCATGTTCCTACAGATTTCCTGTACCAGATTATCCTTCTTAGAACTGAACACACCTTTTAGTAACTTGCCTCCCCCATCCAGTGCAGTAAACTGCAGTTCTTAGTAAAGGATCACCCTAGAATTGGTGCCATTCTTCTTCTTCCACACTGCTTGTCATTAACTTTAAAAACCATCTCTCTGTCCTACTGGACCTTGAATAACATAAAGACCATAATGAATGCCTGGCTCCAAGTATGCAACAGCCCAATTAGTCAAACCAGACCTCTTCTTGTTGTCTGCTATTCCTTCATTTATACAATTCCTCTATGTCACTCTATTTAGTTAATCACGAGATAAGCACTGTCAGTTTTGAACTACCTTTTATTTTCAATAGTCAAGAGGTGAACTGACTGCTACAGGATAGTATTTACAGATTTGTTGCAGAGATTGTGTACGGAGTTTAGAATCATGTCTGGCAGCTTAGAAAAGAAGGTCATGCTATATAAGCTGCTACCCAGCCTGATATTGTAGGTCTGGTTGTGACTACCTCAGTTTTGTTTGGCTACTGGATAGTTTTGAATAAGTCACTTGACCATACAGTGCCCTTGGGCTGCACCATAGGCACCTATTCTTAATAGGTTTCCTGCTAAAATGTAAGATAAAATAAAAAAAGTAACTTTACTAACACATTTAACAAATAAAAATAATTTCACCATTGTATGAATCTTCTTGGCCTATACAGAACAGTTGTAAAACACATTCTATTGATTCTGTATTGTGCGCAAGTCCAACACTAGGCTTTACTGCACTTGGGAAATGTAATTCTGCATTTTACATTTTTACATTCCATTTTTCCCTTTTTTAGGCAATGCTCAGCTAATAAATCTACCAACATAATGAAACAAGCAAAGGAAAATATGAAGATGTTACTGTTCAATGCTCAGAGCCTAAATAAGAAATTTCACTCCCTACAAACCCTTCTCACCCTGGAGGACATGACTGACACATGGTTTAAAGTACCAGAGAGCATCCTGGCTGTGCAGAGCTATAACATGTTCCATACATTTAGATCAGTTACTGTGTAGGTGGAAAAAAATGGTGGTATCTCAATCTACATCCAGAGCAGACTCACATCAGGGCTGGTAAAACAGCATGACGAGCTAGAGCTTTTTTTCACGTTCAAATAACATCCTTCCATACAGTATAATAACTAGTTATAGAGCTCCCTCTAGGACACATGAAGGCCATAATGCCTGTCTACAGGAACTAGTATCACAGAGTATTAAACCCAAGAGAATTTCATTGGTGATCTAAACTATCCATCTATAGACTGGGAAACCTAGAGCCTGTTTATTGCATTTTTTTGTGTTGCACTTAATTTAAAATCATTTTTTGCACTGTTCTGAGTAGTTTGCTACTTGTGTGTCTCTGCTATCCTTAAACAAAAACAAAAAAACAAAAATATCTTGCTATTTTCCCACTTTCTATAATTTAAGAGAAAGTTCAGTTACAGAGTTGCTGTTCTGAACTGTTTGTAAGTTTCTTGGAGGCCAGTGCTTACTTGGGCTAAAGGGAAGTCTCTGTGTTCACCAGTGGCAGTGGTTAACACTGAGCAGCCTGCCTGTCCCTGTAGGAGTGGTTACTGTCTAGAAACTGTAGTTTTATTAGCCATTTTGGGTCAATTCCAAACTCCTTGATCTCTCTCTCTTAAAACCCTGCAGCTGCGTGGTTTTGGCGTCTTTCCAGGCTTGATAGTTGTTGCTGAGGCACCTACCAAGAGGAGAAAACGCTGAAAGAAGAAAGGAGCCACTTTTGAGATTTTAAGTATTTTCTTCTGATTTATTTCTTAGAAAAACTGCATTGCTGCCTACTTTTTGGTGTTTTCTTGCTTGCAAAAGTTGATATCTGTGTTAGAAACAGTATTTAGAACATACCTAGAGCGTGTTTATTGCATTTTTTGTGCTGCACTTCATTTAAAATCGTTTTTTTCTTAAAATTGCATTTTACCTGCCTCTGACCAGCACACACGTGTTGGGGTCATTTATTGCACTGTTCTGACTAGTTTGCTACTTGTGTGTCTCTGCTATCCTTAAACAAAAACAAAAAAACAAAAAAACTTGCTATTTTCCCACTTTCTATAATTTAAAAGAAAGTTCAGTGACAGAGTTGCTGTTCTGAACTGTTTGTAAGTTTCTTGGGGGCAGGTGATTACTTGGGCTAAAGGAAGTCTCTGTGTTCACCAGTAGCAGTGGTTAACCCTGAGCAGCCTGCCTCTCCCTGTAGGAGTGGTTACTGCCTAGAAACTGTAGTTTTATTGGACATTTTGGGTCAATTCTAAACTCTTTGATCTCTCTCTCTCTTAAAACCCTGCAACTCTCTTTTTGCGTGGTCTTGCACACAGAGCAGCGTCGGGCAGCGCCGGTTAGCTGGGGTATACTATTCCTGGCTCCACAAAGTCTGCGCTGCAAATTTTCCCTTTGAACTAGGCAGGCCTCAACTCAAGTGCTTCAGATCAACTGCTCTTATTGCAGCACTTGCATAACCCAAATCAGCACTTGTCCAAATCTCCTAGACAACACTATTATCTTCCAAATCTCCTAGACAGCACTATTATAATACAGCATAAGACCCTCGAATGTCCGCAAGACAAGTGAAATTTACTTTTCCAAACATGTCCAGAGGTCAGCTTCAGGTGTACTCTCCAGTTCATCTGGTGGAATTGGGCATCCTGAGGCAATGTCACAACTGCCTCATGTATACAGACAACCCTCTCCTCTTACCTCTAGACACAAACACTTGTGAGAGATGCAAATACACAGCTAGACTGGAGGCTAAGCACTCTCAATCCATGACTGTAACAGACAGTCAAGAGGAGAAGAGACACACTAGCATCACACCACCAGTCACACATGGATCTACAAAACAAGAACCGGCAAAACATACACATAAATACACAAAAACATATTCGGAGGCACTAGGTACCAATCTGAAAAAGAAACAGTGCCCTCCAAAGCAGACAAGCAAGCAACCTGCACCTCCAAACACAAGCCATAAAACACATAATTCACCTCAGCAGTGTGCCTCACGACAGCTCCTAAGGCAAAACACCATGCCCAACACGCTAGTAATAGGAGACTCTATAGTAAGGCACACAGATGTTCCACTCACCAGGCTGAACAAGGAGAAGGTTACTGTCAGCTGCCTGTCAAGTGCTAGGATCTGCCAGATAACACAGGTACTTAGGTCACTCCAGAACAAGTACAAGTATGATGCTGTCATTGTACATGTTGGTGTGAATGATCTAAGACGTACCTCCCTGGACTACATGAAAAGAGACATTGAGGAGCTCTCTGACCATGTAGCTCAAGCTGGTATGACCCTGACTTTGAGTAGTATACTACCTTCACCTAGAATGATACCACAATACAAAGACAAAATGATCAATTTCAACAATTGGCTAAGCTTCTGGTGTCATTCTAAGGGGATCCAGTGTCTGTCTGCCTGGGATGACATGATAGACAAGCCTCTCTGTTTCGCCAGAGATGGTTTGCACCTGTCACCCCTAGGCTTTAGAATACTGGCCAAGGCTCTTGCCATCCCCATAGTGCCTTTTTTAGGCAAGGCTCAAAGGACAAACCAACCATCGTAACCAGCACAGGTAACCAAAAACTAAGGGTAATGCTACTCAACGCCAGAAGTCTCAACCTCAAAATGCATGCAGTCGAGGCACTCCTCAGTATGGAGAAAATCGATGTTTGTGCAGTGACGGAAACCTGGTTCAAGGCTCCAGAGAGCACCCCAGCACTACCAGGTTACAATTCATATCATACCTTCTGGCTTCAGTTACCAGATCGCAGTACAAAGGGTGGAGGTGTATCCATATTCATCAAGGATACCCACATCTTCAGGTTAGTGGCACAGCATGATGCCCCAGAGATCATTCATGCGCAACTATCAGCTGGCAAAACCACATTTCAAGTCGTAGCCTGTTATAGATCGCCCACCATGTCCCAAGATGCTCACTCAGCATGGGCTGTGTCATCTGTGAGCTCCAAAATGAATTAACCCCGCATCTGAATACTCTGTTCAGTCTTAGCCTCTCGACAGGATATGTGCCCATCGAATGGTGCACAGCAATGGTGGTTCCACTGCACAAGGATGGGCCCACAACCAACCCTGGGAACTACCGACCAATAAGCCTGACCAGTCTGATCTGTAAGGCAATGGAGCGAATCATTATGGAACTCATAAATGGAGAGATTGGGAACCTCCAAACACTTGACCCCACACAGTCAAGGGCAGATCATGCCTCCTGAACCTGGTGGACTTCTTTGAGATAGTTACTCATGCTATAGATAAAGGAAAGCAAATGCTAAAACATTTGACACCATTCCCCATTCGGGTATTATTGATAAACTCACCAACCTGGGCATAAACCCTTACATCACAAGATGGATTGCAAACTGGCTCTCAGACAAATCCCACAAAGTAAGAGTAGTGGGATCTATGTCCGAATCCAGAACAGTAATGAGCGGTATGCCTCAGGGCTCTGTCCTGGGGCCCCTCCTCTTTGGAATATACTTCTCAGAAGTACAGGCAAGCACTGAAGGGCTGTGGCTGACCAAGTTTGCAGATGACTGCAAACTGGGTGCTATAATAGAGTCTCCGGCCGACATGGATATCCTCCAGAAGGGCCTTAATGAGATTGATGCATGGTGTCAAAGCCATGGTCTCAAACTAAATGCTAAAAAATGCGTAGTAATCCCCTTTGGAAAAAACAGAGTACCCACGAACTACCACATAGGAGGTAACCCCCCGAAATCTGAAGTAGTAATAAGGGATCTAGGGACCCAAGTAGATAGTCAGCTTTCCTTTGATAACCATGTTGCCAAGGTGGTTAGAAAATCCTTCTGTGTGACCCATCTGATCACGAAAGGGTTTGCATCAAGATCTAAGGATGTAGTGGTGCCCCTCTACTCTTCCCCTCATCAGACCCATTATTGAGTACAATGCACCAATTGGAATGTACCTGACTAGGCATCTCCAGCAGCTGGAGAGACCACAGAGGTACCTCACTAAGAGGATTACTGGTCTCAAACAGTTGCCCTATGCAGCACGATTGAAAAAACTAAGGCTTTTCTCTGTTGCATACCGCCTTCTCAGAGGCGATCTCTGTCTAACATACAGAGCTATGTCCAACCCAGAACTGTTGAACATGCTCCATCTTAGCAAAACCAAATCCACTCGAGCTACACACTCTAGGGATATAAACCTCAGCACAACAATGAATAGAACATGCTGGAGGGATAGCTTCCCTTTGCAAAGACTTCCCTTGCTATGGAACAAGGTCCCGATCTACATAAGACAGAGCCCCTCACTATCACTCTTCAAGAGGAACCTTGACGAGTGGATGGGTAACAGAAAGTTCACACCAGAGATCATACCAACAGCTCTACTAGATAGGGGCCAAGGGTACGAGCTGCTAGATCAAGGGCCTAGGGAACTAACCAAAGGGGCGGTGAATACCGCAACGTGGCTGGGCTAATATATGCCTTCGGGCAGATAGCCCAGTACCTACCTATGAACCTATGAACCACTATTGTACAAGCACAGAGATTCCTGGACTTTGTTACTACAAATGCCCTGGTATAATTAGTGAGAGTACCCACTAAGGGAATAACATCTTGCATCTTGTCCTCACTAATATGGGAGCATCATACACCATTCCTAGTATGTCTTCATCATTTGTTACTTCTGACCATAAAGCAGTCTACTTCAAAATAAAAACTGAAACCATAGATCCCTTCCACCCAAGGTACACTTAGAATTTTCTTTAAGACAAACTACCTACTCCTAAGCAATACATTGGCAACCTTCATATCCTCACCGAACCTAGTTAACTCCACTGAATACTCAGAAACATATACCACCACACTATGCCAGCATGTAATGTAAACAACTGCATATATCCAGTATGACAAGTACAGGGCAAACCCCAGAAACAAACCATAATATCGACAAGCTTTATAATAAAAACAAAATAATTTTGACTGAAAGTAAGAAGAGTAATTCCTAGAATGTTGGAGCCCTTGTCAATAAAACAAACAAACAACTCCGCAGCTTAATAAAATCCACCATTGTCATATTTCAGGCTAAAGTAGCTACCCAAGCCAATGACAATCACAAGGCATTTTTTGGCTTTGTTTTTAATCTCAAAAGCACAATGCAGTAGTGCAATGAGATGATTGCGAATGATGCTGCCAACACTGAGGGTTAAGATATAGCATCCTACTGGCTAATTAATTCAGCTCTAACTTTACATCTCTCTCCCCTTTGTCTGTCCCTCACGATATAACTGAAATTGCCTCGCCTCTAGCTATCACACAAGACTGTCCTAAAAGTGTTATCAAAAGCTAAAAATACGGCATTGATTGGTCCTGACAATATCCCTGGATGCATCTTTAACAGCATGAAGCACAATTTAGACATACAACTAAAACTACTGCTCAATCTCAGTCTGCACACAAACTTTGTACCAAACAAATGGAAAACACCTACAGTCATTCCCCTGCATAAGAGAGGACCTTCCTCAAAACCAGGCAATTACCCATAAGTCTGACCAGCCTCATATGCAAAACCATGAAAAGACTTATCATGGCACTAATCAGTCAGGACATAGGGAACCTACAAACCCTGGAACTATCTCAGTGTGGATTCATCAAAGGGCAGGCCATGCTAACACTACTTTGTGGATTCGTTTGCAAAGATTACCATGGGAAAAATGAGGTTGAGGGAATCATACCCTGGTCGACAGGTCTACCTTGTTAACATCTCATAGTCTTAATCCTCTGGGATAGCTACCAGACAGAAGAATACAAACTGTTTTAGACTCAATTTAAGGCAGAACAGAGTGTTTGGACTAGCCCTCAAACCCAGCTGTTAACACCAAATGAGGAAACATTAAGTGTGACTTTACTAGCTTGAAGTATGAGGGAGGGAGTGACACAATAAAAGGGGGCAATGGAAAGAGTATGCATAAAGGCTATGCATTTCTAAGTATGGAGTGGGAGGTATTTCTGAAAATGCAAGAAGTCAGCTAGCAAAGGGATAGTTATTGTAGATATATGGTATAAAATAAGTTCAGAGAGGTAAAGAAGAAACATGAGATTGAAAAAATGGTGGATAAAGTTTCATACAGCTTAGGTGTTTCAAATGGAGGTAAGAAGACGAAAGCAAGAGAAGGCATATAATAGGTATAGAAATATTATTTTCTGAAAACGGAAAATGGAGAAAGAAGGCAAAAATACACGATTGAAAAAATGTCTAATAATACTGAATATGTGATTATTGTTTTAACTTCCTTTAAAAAGAATAGAAGACGTATAACAATTCTATGGAAAAAAAGTTTTACAATGCCAAACATATAAAAAATAAATAATAAAGAATGTTTTCAATAATTAATACTGAGTTCCGCAAAAAAAAAAAAAAAATTGTATAGTTTGGCAAATTTCTATTGGATAGCAGATATAGGACCAAAAGTAGTAAAGTAGCAATTAGAGATATTACTGAGTGATTTGAGAGGTAGTTTGATAATGACAGGAGACTTTAACGGCATATTGAGCAATTTTGATAGTAGTGTGAAAACACAACTTAAAATTTCAACATCCATGACAGAATTAAAAAGAATAGTCTTGTCTATACAGATTTCAACCCTGCATAAACTAAAGCACTGCTGGTGATTCCTTGCTGGGTTAAAAATAAACCTATTATTTTTTTGCCTGTGACTTGCTGTTAGAGTTGCTTTCTGTATTACCTGTTCCATTTTGTTTTCTGTTGTAAGAAATCTCGTTGGCCTGCTGTATTTATTCCATGTGAGACGTAGACACAATCTAGGCTGCACAATTCACATGTTTTTTCATTGGTTAAATTGTCTCTTGAGTGATACTTAAATACACAGTGAATTTCTGGGCCTTTGCCTTTTCTAAAAAGATTTCAAGCCTGCATCAACTAAGACACTGATGGTGATCCCCTGCTGGGTGAGGAAAGTAACTATATATATATATATATATATATATATATATATATATATATATATATATATATATATATATATATATATATATATATATATATTATCTGTGACTTGCTAATAGAGTTGCTTTTTGTGCTATCTGCTCCATTGTGTTTTCTATTGTAAGAAGTATGCTTGGACTGGTGTTTTTGTTCTGTGTTAGAGGTAGACACTTCTAAGCTGCATATTTCACATGTTTTTTCATTGGTTAAATTGTCTCTTGAGTGATACTTAAGTACACAGTGAATTTCTGGGCCATTGTCTTTTCTAAAAAGATTTCAAGCCTGCATAAACTAAAGCACTGCTGGTGATTGCCCACTACTTGTTCCCACCAACCCTCCCATTTGTTGATGTGCTTTTTAAGCCTGGTGATTTTAAGCTGCCCACATTTGAGCTTAATAAGCCCCTGCCTTTCTACACTGCTATTGCTATCTTGAATTATTTATTTGCCTTTCCTTACGCTTATATTGAAAAAGAGCATTTTGCCTCTCGTCTGTTCTACTGATTCACTTGCTCTGAATTCATTATCTAGCTAGCTGTTGGATAAAGTAGTATATTTTGACACTGGCAAACACTTGTTTTTACATGACAGTGGATTTTCCATCTAGTCCACTGGGAGGTAGCCTGGTCTGTTTAGATTGGAGAAATACTTGAGATTTTTGCATGTAGTTTCATTGGCTTGAGGGCTTAATAATCAGCTTATCTTAGTTTTAGTACCTTAATAAGTCTATACAATTTAGTGGCTATTGTCTCATTTATGCAAAGGGAAGTACTTTTATTGAATAGTCACCCTTTTATAAGCTGTATAAAGTACACTGCTTTATCCATATCTTTATGTTTGTTAGTGGTAGCATTTAATATATGTTATGTTTGTTTGTGGTAGCATTTCACTCTGGGCACTCCTTTACTGTGCTTTTACACTAGGAGGACTGGGATTATTGATCTAGTGGCAGTAGGTGTTTACCTGGTCTATCTGAGCTGGGAAGCACACAAAAGGGGTCTACATATTTTTGCACTTCTCTTATATACTGTGACTGTACTTTAGCAGTTTCAAAAAATTTGTACTGTCTGCTGCTGCTTTAAGTAGTTAATTGCACTGTATTGCATTGTATGTGTTAGTTGTAGGACTGTTGTAGGTAGTTTGTGTGGCCTTGTTACCCTTGGGCTCCAAACCAGCTATTCTACATGAAGAAGGTGTTTTTCTGCACCCTTGTGGCAGAAGTGTGCTGATCTAACCTGTCTGAGTTGGGGATTGCTGGTGGAAGGCTTATCGTGTGCTTTTTCTGATTGGTAGTTAGCTTAAAATTTGATTTGATGTTGTCAGTCTTCATTTATCCTTGACCTTTGGGACTCACTTCCAATTCTTGGAACCAGCTCGGCTGTTATAACAGCTCTTGCAAGCCAAAAACTCTCAAGCTAAGTCTCTACCCAGAATACCCCTCTCCAGATTACCTCAGATCTCGTTTACTGCTATAGTCACAAGACTTGTCAGCCAGATTCTTTCATCAGCTAAGTGAAATTTTTCCATAGTTTTCTTTCAAAAATGTTCCTACCTATTCTTATAAATATATATATATATATATATATATATATATATATATATATATATATACACACACACACATATATATACACACACACACACACACACACACACACACACACACACACACACACACACACACACACACACACACACACACACACACACACATATATATACACACATATATATATGTCTCTGGGAAAGACCATCCTTTGGCTCTATGGTTCTTAGGAATATCCTTCCATAAGGTCTCCCAAGATCTACGTAGCTGGGGATGCTGTCCCAAACATCAAGGATAAATGAAGATTGGCAACATCAGATTAAGAAGTTATGCTCTTACCATAATGTTCGATCTGTGTTGTCGATCTTCATTTACCCTTGACACCCCACCCTCCTTCCCCCTCCTGCAGACTCTTTGGAGGATCAGATGCTTGTCCTGGTTATTTCATCAGGTATGACCTTGGACATAGCCTCTTCAAGTCTATATAGCTATTTTTCTGTCTTCCTGTGCAGCTGCAAACTCAATCTGAGGTAATCTAGAGAGGGGTATTCTGGGTAGAGACTTAGCTCGAGAGTGTTTAGCTTGTGCGAGCTGTTATAATGGCCGAGTTGATTCCGAGAATCAGAACCAAGCCCCCAAGGTCAAGGATAAATGAAGCTCGACAACACAGATGGAACATTATGGTAAGAACACAACTTCATATTTCTCTTTGCTCATATTTAAGCCTCGTGTTTGTGCAGTGCTGCTCTTCATGCAGAGGGGCTTAGCAGTACCCTGTACAGATGCAAAAGCTATCAGTGAAACTCTTCCAAGCTTTTCTGCTGCACTAAGAGCAACTAACTTGTGCATTGAGCAACGTTGCCTTATTGATCATCCTTAGCCTATACAAAGTATAGGTCCCTCATAGTTTTGCTGCTACAAGCACAGTTCTGTCAAATTAACCCATTCCCTTCTCTAATAAAACAAACTGTAAGAGTCTGCTATCATGGATGGGCATTCTCTCTGGGCAGTCTAATAGACATGGACATCCTGAGGCAATGTAGCAATTGTCTCATGTATACTGACAACCACTTACTCCTGAAACAAACAGATACTTTAAGTGAGAGATGTGGTTACACTATGAAATTGGAGGCAAGACTACCACATAAGGACAAATAGAATGCCAAACAGGTTGTCAGCACACACACACACACACACACACACACACACACACACACACACACACACACACACACACACACACACACACACACACACACACACACACACACACACACACACACACATACACACACACACACACACACACACACACACACACACACACACACACACACACACTAAATAAGGACATGGCACCTAAACCCACATATGTGGAAGTACTCACTAGTAACTTAGCATAAGATCACAGGCCTCCAAAATGGAAACCACTTATACACATAACAATGCAAAAAACAACCACAACACATAATAACACACACACACAAACACACACACACACACACACACACACACACACACACACACACACACACACACACACACACACACACACACACACACACACACACACGCACATCAGTGTCTCAACAAATAAGCCCATAATGTATAACACTACAAAGCCTAATGTATTGGTCATAGGGGTCTCTATTGTGAGACACATGGATATTCCTCTCACTAGGCTGGATAAGAAGAGGGTTACAGTTAGCTGTCTGTCAGCTGCCAGGATCCATCAAGTTACTCAAGCCCTCAAATCAGTCAACGACAAATACTCTGTCATAGTCCATGTGGAGGTGAATGAGTTGAGATGTACCTTACTAGACTATACGAAGAGAGACATGACTGTGCTCTCAGATTATGTGTCACAGGCAGATATATGCCTAGCCTTAAGCAGTGTTCTACCTGCTCCATGGATGATGCCACAGTACAAACAAAACATGATTGACTTTAACAATTGGCTTAGCTTCTGGTTTCAGTCCAGTGGGATCCAGTATCTGTCAGCCTGGGAAGACATGGTCAACAGGCCACACTGCTTTGCCAGCGATGGTCTGCATCTGTCTCCTCTAGGCTTTCAGATACTGGCAAAGGCATTAGTCACTCCTATTGTGCATTGTCAATATAACCAACCTCTCAGCATAACAAAATCCTCTCTAGATAAACTCAAGGTACTTCTGCATAATGCTGGGAGTCTAAACAAGAAACTGTAATCCCTGGAAGCACTCCTTACTTTGAAAGATGCTGACATTTGTGCAGTCATTGAGACATGGTTTAAAGGCACGGAAAGCACCCTGGTCATGCAGGGCTACAGTCCATTCCATACATTCAGACCACAAAATGAGCATGACAGAACCAAAGGAGGAGGTGTATCCATATTCATTAAGGATAAGTACACCTCTAGATGTCAAACAGTATGACTCTCTTGTGCTACTCCATGCCCAATTAACTATAGGCAAAGCTCCTACCAGATCATAGCTAGCTATAGGTTCCCCACTATGAAACAGGAAAAGCAAACCACATACTTGGACTTACTGGCGTCACTTGCCATACAGCCCAACACCTTAATCATGTGTGATTTTAATTATCCTGCCATGAATTGGGAAATATGCATGACCACAAACATGCTGGCTCAGAAGTTCTTGAACTTTGTCACTGCAAATGTTCTGACACAGCTAAGTCAGCACACCCACAAGAGGCTTAAATGTCCCCGACATAGTACTCACTAACATGAGAGAGCATTTCCCTCCCCATGTTATGTCCTCCCTGGTAAGATCAGACTATAAATCAGTCTTGTTTGATGTAATTATAAGACCATATACCCCATCAAGCTCAAAAGATTTTTTCATAGACAAATGACTTCCTACTAAGTGATGGTATAAAAAGTTTCAAAGCCCCCTCAAACACAGATAGCATGGACTCCTATGCAGAGATGTACACCAATGCCTTATATAACCATTTAAGCAGTTGTATAGAATTGGCTGTACCTGACCAGATTAAAACCAGGTCTTGCAGAAAAAAACAAGCCACACTGGTAGATCACTAGCATAAATAGGCTATGCAACAAGACAAAGAAACTAATGTTCAACATCAAGAGGGAACTTGCTCAGCAGAGATAGAAATCCCTCTCTACCTTAAACAAACAAATCTGGGATCTTGTCAAGTCCTTTAAAGCTAGTGATAAAGTAAAAATAGCATCCCTAGCTAAGGATAATTACAAGGCATTCTTTAGCTACATCTGAAATCTCTAAAAGGGAATACCCACTATGCATTGAACTGGTTGTGGGTGGCACCACCCATACTCAGCTGGACTTAATAGTCAACCTGCTAGCTTACAGATTTGGAGCAATCTTCACCCCCTGCCTCCTCCAGTCATCCCCTAAAGTGTACCTGCCACCATTCCTCAGCCTATTATCTTAAGAGAGCAGGTCATCTTGGCACTCTTCAAGTAATCCTTCTGCACAAAGGGTGACCATCAACTGACCCTGGGAATTACAGGCCCATAAGCCTGACTAGCCTCATCTGCAAAGCCATGGAAAGAATCATTATAGACCTTAGTAACAAGGACATAGGTAATCTCCAAACTCTGGACCAAATCTAGTTCAGATTCATTAAAGCTAGATCATGTCTGCTAAACATGGACGACTTCTTCGAGAAAGTCACCAAGGTCTTGGATGAAGGAAAGACAGTGCATGCTGTCTATCTTGATCTAGCCAAGGCATTTGACAAAATCCCCCATGCAGGTATTATAGAGAAACTCTCCCAATTTGGAATTAACCCCTAGATTACCAGATGGGTAGCCAAATGGCTCACTGACAGGATGCATACTATCAAAGCAGGTGACTTCTCCTCTAGCAAACGACCTGTTACCAGTGGCACACCAGAGGGTTCTGTGCTGGGCCCCTTACTGTTTGGAATTTATTTCTCAGCAGTCAAGGCAAACTTGGACAGCCTGTTGCTGACCAAGTTCACTGATGGTTGAAAATTGGGAGCAGTCACTGAGTCCCCCAGTGATGTCAATATACTGCAGATAGGGTTAACACAGACAAATGAGTGGTTCCAAAGTGACAGATTAAAGCTAAATGCAAAAATATGCATTACTATTCCCTTTAAGAAAGCTGACATTTCTGCTAATTACATTGTAGACAACACCGCCCTAAATGTAGACCCAGTGGTATATGATCTGGGTACTCAGGTTGATAGCAATCTGAACTTTGACCATCACGTATCCACAGTAGTAAGGAAATCCTTCTTTGTGGCACATCTTATGAGTAATGGCATCACATCTAGATCTAAGGATGTTATAATTCCATTATACTTAGCCCTCATCAAACCAGTAATTGAGTACAATGCTCCCTTTTCCATGCACTTCACTAGACACCTACAACTGGAGAGACCACAGAGGTTTCTCACCAAGAAATTACAGGATACACAAAACAAGTCTTATGCAGAAAGACTGAAAGTCCTGTCACTGTATTCAGTCTCCTACAGGTTGCTATGAGGTGACCTGTGCCTGGCTTACAGGGCAGTCTCTGACCCGTCACTGATGCAAATGCTGCATATTCGTAAATCAAACTGCACCAGGGTCACTTGCTCCAGAGATCTTAGCCTAGCCTCTGACATGAACAGGGTCACACTGGAGAGATAGATACATCTCCCAGAGACTGCTACTTCTCTGGAACAAGCTTCCAAATAATGTAAAACAGAGCCCCTCACTGACCCTCTTCAAACGCAACCAGGATCAATAAATGGGTGACTGCAATTTCACTCATGGGGTGTTGCCCATGTCCCTCCTGGAGATAGGAAGTTGGTATTAACTACCATGGACCCTTAACTCTGCAAACTTCATTCACCTAACGACTGACAATTGGAGCAACTCAGGATAAATATGGATAGGCTTGTAAGGGATCTAGGGCCATTAACTTAGTAACCTTTTATGATCCTATGAACCTATGAACATAAAGATGAAGGACACTAGGTAATATAAAAGAAATAACTCAGTATACTTTATATATTTTACTTATGTGTTTGGAAATCAATCTCATAGAGATAAAGTTTATATTTCTTCAAATTTGAAGGACAATGCAATTTGTTTAAATTTAATAATGGGAGTTCTAACATTATCTGTAGTTTCTAGAATTCTAATGTATATAGCCAAATTAGAGAAGTTTAGGAAAATATCTCTCCAAAGAAATTGAAACCTGTATGTTATTTAATGCTGAGGTCAGTGATACTGGTCTGTGGGATTCCTTCAAAATACATAGAGGTAAGAAAATGAAAATCTGGCATCAGAAAAAAAGAAGCACTGAGATTCAGATTTAACAGGAATACAAAAGTAACTTCATAAAGACAAACTGAAATTCCAGAAAATAAATAAACATAGTCCTGAAACAATTAAATATTAACAACACAAAGACATTTTAACCCACAAAACAGAAATGGTTTTAGAGAAATTAAGTTTCAATAATATGAAAACACCAAAAGGTTTGAGTAGAATAGCAGATAGAAGCACAATGATTTCAAGGGTAAATCACATAAAACATTTATAACCAGACTATTTATAGACTACTATGAGAAAGTTAGTCAGCTAAACAATGGCTGGTCGAGTGACAGGAGTATAGAAGGTTATTCAAGAGGAACCATGTAAACTAAACTTAACAGAAATGGCTTTAGAGAAAATTAAGCTACAGTCTTATGCAATGCTACAAAAATGTTTGGACAGACTAACAGAGGGGGCTAAAATTATTTCAAGGGGAAATCACACATACGCCATTTATAATTTGATTTTAAAAAAGAATCTACAGTTAACACTCTCTTCCCTTTGGAACACCCCCATCCCTTCTGGGCATCTCATCCTAGGCTGCAGTTGCAACCTCACACGTTGAAGCATGAAGCATGCACACCCATTTCCTTTTGGCTGCATAGCATGAATGCACTACTGCAGCAAGGAGTCGACTGGCCTGGGACTGCTATCACTAAGTGAAAACCATGTGGTGACTCAGAGCCCCCTCCCTGCCTACCTCCAGGATGGGTGAGCCAGCAGTGGCCATTCACTTCCATCCTCCATGACAAGCTCCTACAGATACCTAACAAACTAACTGAACTTTGTTTATCAGCAACATAGTCAGGGCTTTGCCCCTTTATGTCACACAGCTGGATACTCATAGATGTTTTAGTGATGCTGTCAAAGTAATTTATGCATTAAGATTTCTCTGGGGTCTGGTATATGTAGGAGAGAATAGTAGAAAATGTAAAACCAGACAGCGGGAATATAAACATGATGCTAAATATAAGAAAAAATGTTTTGTTGCTATACACTTTAAAGTAAGACACAATAGTGTTATTAATTTATATCCATAGTAAATAATTCTGAATCATATTAATTGATCAAAAGTATGTTATATAACTATAAAGCAACACATTTTATCCACCCTTTGAGCTTCCTAGTTGAAGTTGATAGTTGTTAGCATTTGCTCCAAATTTTCCCCTTTTTTTACACATTATGAGAGAAGTTCCACATTTTGGAGATGGAAGGTCAAGAGCTGTTATAAAGTTCGTCAGTCAAGCATTTTGGAACAAATATTAAGAGATGAACGGGAAAAGTGTAGTACGAAAGATCAGCTGTTACTTAAGGAGAGTATTATTATTTTATATTGAATCTAACTTAAGTTGCCAGTAAATCTCCCTATATTCTAGCCTGGCTTCCCAGCAACCTCTCCGGGGGTCAATAGCAACCTATTCTAATACAAAGAACTTAGGTTTCATGTCATTGCATAACCTAGGCAACTTAAGTTAGATTCAGGAAGGACCCTGGGTTTAAATGATTAAATTAGCATCAACAGTGTATTGAAATTAAGAGCAGCAAAATTATGAGTGTCACAATAATACGAACTACCCCACATTTACCCATATATGTCTTTACAAGTAGATGCAGGTTTGAATATTTTTAAAAATTTACATTTTTAATACAACTTATATTACCCAAAAACAGTTTTGATGATATATGGATTTTTTTATATTGCATTATGATTGTGTTTAGTCTTTTTAATGTGATAGTGTTCAATTTATGTTCAAATCTTACAACCTAAGGTAAGGATGTACGGCATGAAAGCATTTATTTTTAGATTTGGCTGTATAGGGCCCTTTAAATTGGTAATGCTATAGTTAATTGGCATTAATTGTTGTGATTTTATTATTGATGGTAGTATTTATAGCAGTGATTTAGGCAGTTGAATTATTCTGATGAAGCCTGGGGGTGTTCCAGGTGAAAGTGCTTAACTTTGTAATACCGGTGACATTGTGTTACCTTTGTGCCTACTTTGTCATTGCTGTGCTGGTTTTGCATTGAATGGTTTTGGTTCTGCTGTCCTACCTGGCTTTGGAGTTTCTTATTTTTTGTTTGTGTTAATGTTTTTGGATTAGCTATTATTAACTCCCAAAGTTATGTTGGCATCCTACAGAATTGCCTTACTGAGACCAAAGACTGGTGTCAGAACCATGGTCTTAAGTTTAATGCCAAAAAATGTGTCGTCATCCCCTTTGGGAAAAACCTGGTTCCCATGAATTACCACATCAATGGTAGTCCACTGAACACAGAAGGCGTTATACGAGATCTGGGAACACAGGTTGACAGCAACCTCTCTTTTGATCACCACATTGCCACTGTGATCAGAAAGTCCTTCTATGTGGCACATCTCATTACTAAGGGTTTTGCATCCAGGAAGAAAGAGGTCATTGTCTTCCCCTATTCTTCCCTCATTAGGCCAATCATCGAGTACAATGCCCCATTTGGCATGTACCTCACTAGACACCTTCAACAATTGGAGAGGCCACAAAAAGAACCTCACAAAGAGGATCCTAGGTCTTAAACACCTGTACTATATGAACAGACTCAGAAAACTCCAATTAATCTCTGCCTCATATTTCCTACTTAGAGGCGATCTCTCCTTGACTTACAAAGCCATGTCTGACCCAGCTCTGTTAGAAATGCTACATCTAAAGAAATCCTAATCCCTCTGCACCACACGCTCCAGAGCCCTCAACCTCATTACCACAATCTTCAGAACATACTGGAGGGACAGGTTCATATCCCAGAGACGGCCCATGCTATGGAATAGACTTCCCATACATATCAAGCAGAGCACCTCGCTGACCCTCTTCAAGAGAAATCTTGATGAGTGGATGGGAAATTGAAAATTCACTCTGGGGATAACTCCAGTGGCTCTACTCAACAGAGACACTGGGAACTAAGGTTGGGTGGCATGATGCCAGGGCCATTAACCTGGTACACATCTATGAACCTATGAACCTAAGTTGTTCACAAATGAAGCTTGTAAAAATATTGGCACTGTTTGGCCCTACTCACAGACTAAAAAATAGCACAGCCATCTTTACTCTTCTCAGCCCAGTGACCTTTGCTTAAAATTATCCCAATCGGAGAATTTAGGCCTGTGACTACACCAGCCCTTTTCTTTTTCTCATCATAAGGATAGTTAGCAATGCTACTCAGAAATTGAAAAAATGTGTTCCCAAATCAACATCACCTGCAGTATCCTCATCAGTTCAAATAGATATGCATTGATAGCTTTTTAACCAGGAATACCATAATAAATAATGAACTTCCAAATCACTACAAACCCAAAATATTATTTCACTGCCCTTGTAACCTTGGGTGTACAACCTTGCATCACTTTCTCACTACCATCCTCGCCTCCACATGGTGTAGGTACTACAGAATTCCACTCTAATATCTTTTCATAATTGTCTCTTTCCTGAACACTGCCACCTTTAATCAATGCTTAATTTATCTGCTCTCATTCACTCATATCTCAAGTAAGCCATGTTCCTACAGATTTCCTGTACCAGATTATCCTTATTAGAACTGAACACACCTTTTAGTAACTTGCCTCCCCCATCCAGTGCAGTAAACTGCAGTTCTTAGTAAAGGATCACCCTAGAATTGGTGCCATTCTTCTTCTTCCACACTGCTTGTCATTAACTTTAAAAACCATCTCTCTGTCCTAGCGGACCTTGAATAACATAAAGACCATAATGAATGCCTGGCTCCAAGTATGCAACAGCCCAATTAGTCAAACCAGACCTCTTCTTGTTGTCTGCTATTCCTTCATTTATACAATTCCTCTATGTCACTCTATTTAGTTAATCACGAGATAAGCACTGTCAGTTTTGAACTACCTTTTATTTTCAATAGTCAAGAGGTGAACTGACTGCTACAGGATAGTATTTACAGATTTGTTGCAGAGATTGTGTACGGAGTTTAGAATCATGTCTGGCAGCTTAGAAAAGAAGGTCATGCTATATAAGCTGCTACCCAGCCTGATATTGTAGGTCTGGTTGTGACTACCTCAGTTTTGTTTGGCTACTGGATAGTTTTGAATAAGTCACTTGACCATACAGTGCCCTTGGGCTGCACCATAGGCACCTATTCTTAATAGGTTTCCTGCTAAAATGTAAGATAAAATAAAAAAAGTAACTTTACTAACAAATTTAACAAATAAAAATAATTTCACCATTGTATGAATCTTCTTGGCCTATACAGAACAGTTGTAAAACACATTCTATTGATTCTGTATTGTGCGCAAGTCCAACACTAGGATTTACTGCACTTGGGAAATGTAATTCTGCATTTTACATTTTTACATTCCATTTTTCCCTTTTTTAGGCAATGCTCAGCTAATAAATCTACCAACATAATGAAACAAGCAAAGGAAAATATGAAGATGTTACTGTTCAATGCTCAGAGCCTAAATAAGAAACTTCACTCCCTACAAACCCTTCTCACCCTGGAGGACATGACTGACACATGGTTTAAAGTACCAGAGAGCATCCTGGCTGTGCAGAGCTATAACATGTTCCATACATTTAGATCAGTTACTGTGTAGGTGGAAAAAAATGGTGGTATCTCAATCTACATCCAGAGCAGACTCACATCAGGGCTGGTAAAACAGCATGACGAGCTAGAGCTTTTTTTCACGTTCAAATAACATCCTTCCATACAGTATAATAACAAGTTATAGAGCTCCCTCTAGGACACATGAAGGCCATAATGCCTGTCTACAGGAACTAGAATCACAGAGTATTAAACCCAAGAGAATTTCATTGGTGATCTAAACTATCCATCTATAGACTGGGAAACCTAGAGCCTGTTTATTGCATTTTTTTGTGTTGCACTTAATTTCAAATCATTTTTTGCACTGTTCTGACTAGTTTGCTACTTGTGTGTCTCTGCTATCCTTAAACAAAAACAAAAAACCAAAAATATCTTGCTATTTTCCCACTTTCTATAATTTAAAAGAAAGTTCAGTTACAGAGTTGCTGTTCTGAACTGTTTGTAAGTTTCTTGGAGGCCAGTGCTTACTTGGGCTAAAGGGAAGTCTCTGTGTTCACCAGTGGCAGTGGTTAACACTGAGCAGCCTGCCTGTCCCTGTAGGAGTGGTTACTGTCTAGAAACTGTAGTTTTATTGGCCATTTTGGGTCAATTCCAAACTCCTTGATCTCTCTCTCTTAAAACCCTGCAGCTGCGTGGTTTTGGCGTCTTTCCAGGCTTGATAGTTGTTGCTGAGGCACCTACCAAGAGGAGAAAACGCTGAAAGAAGAAAGGAGCCACTTTTGAGATTTTAAGTATTTTCTTCTGATTTATTTCTTAGAAAAACTGCATTGCCGCCTACTTTTTGGCGTTTTCTTGCTTACAAAAGTTGATATCTGTGTTAGAAACAGTATTTAGAACATACCTAGAGCCTGTTTATTGCATTTTTTGTGCTGCACTTCATTTAAAATCGTTTTTTTCTTAAAATTGCATTTTACCTGCCTCTGACCAGCACACACGTGTTGGGGTCATTTATTGCACTGTTCTGACTAGTTTGCTACTTGTGTGTCTCTGCTATCCTTAAACAAAAACAAAAAACAAAAAAACTTGCTATTTTCCCACTTTCTATAATTAAAAAAAAAGTTCAGTTACAGAGTTGCTGTTCTGAACTGTTTGTAAGTTTCTTGGAGGCCAGTGTTTACTTGGGCTAAAGGGAAGTCTCTATGTTCACCAGTGGCAGTGGTTAACCCTGAGCAGCCTGCCTGTCCCTGTAGGAGTGGTTACTGCCTAGAAACTGTAGTTTTATTGGACATTTTGGGTCAATTCTAAACTCTTTGATCTCTCTCTCTTAAAACCCTGCAACTCTCTTTTTGCATGGTCTTGCACACAGAGCAGCGTCGGGCAGCGCCGGTTAGCTGGGGTATACTATACCTGGCTCCACAAAGTCTGCGCTGCAAATTTTCCCTTAGAACTAGGCAGGCCTCAACTCAAGTGCTTCAGATCAACTGCTCTTATTGCAGCACTTGCATAACCCAAATCAGCACTTGTCCAAATCTCCTAGACAACACTATTATCTTCCAAATCTCCTAGACAGCACTATTATAATACAGCATAAGACCCTCGAATGTCCGCAAGACAAGTGAAATTTACTTTTCCAAACATGTCCAGAGGTCAGCTTCAGGTGTACTCTCCAGTTCATCTGGTGGAATTGGGCATCCTGAGGCAATGTCACAACTGCCTCATGTATACAGACAACCCTCTCCTCTTACCTCTAGACACAAACACTTGTGAGAGATGCAAATACACAGCTAGACTGGAGGCTAAGCACTCTCAATCCATGACTGTAACAGACAGTCAAGAGGAGAAAAGACACACTAGCATCACACCACCAGTCACACATGGATCTACAAAACAAGAACCGGCAAAACATACACATAAATACACAAATACATATTCGGAAGCACTAGGTACCAATCTGAAAAAGAAACAGTGCCCTCCAAAGCAGACAAGCAAGCAACCTGCACCTCCAAACACAAGCCATAAAACACATAATTCACCTCAGCAGTGTGCCTCACGACAGCTCCTAAGGCAAAACACCATGCCCAACACACTAGTAATAGGAGACTCTATAGTAAAGCACACAGATGTTCCACTCACCAGGCTGAACAAGGAGAAGGTTACTGTCAGCTGCCTGTCAAGTGCTAGGATCTGCCAGATAACACAGGCACTTAGGTCACTCCAGAACAAGTACAAGTATGACGCTGTCATTGTACATGTTGGTGTGAATGATCTAAGATGTACCTCCCTGGACTACATGAAAAGAGACATCGAGGAGCTCTCTGACCATGTAGCTCAAGCTGGTATGACCCTGACTTTGAGTAGTATACTACCTTCACCTAGAATGATACCACAATACAAAGACAAAATGATCAATTTCAACAATTGGCTAAGCTTCTGGTGTCATTCTAAGGGGATCCAGTGTCTGTCTGCCTGGGATGACATGATAGACAAGCCTCTCTGTTTCGCCAGAGATGGTTTGCACCTGTCACCCCTAGGCTTTAGAATACTGGCCAAGGCTCTTGCCATCCCCATAGTGCCTTTTTTAGGCAAGGCTCAAAGGACAAACCAACCATCGTAACCAGCACAGGTAACCAAAAACTAAGGGTAATGCTACTCAACGCCAGAAGTCTCAACCTCAAAATGGACGCACTCGAGGCACTCCTCAGTATGGAGAAAATCGATGTTTGTGCAGTGACGGAAACCTGGTTCAAGGCTCCAGAGAGCACCCCAGCACTACCAGGTTACAATTCATATCATACCTTCTGGCTTCAGTTACCAGATCGCAGTACAAAGGGCGGAGGTGTATCCATATTCATCAAGGATACCCACATCTTCAGATTAGTGGCGCAGCATGATGGCCCAGAGATCATCCATGCACAACTATCAGCTGGCAAAACCACATTTCAAGTCGTAGCCTGTTATAGATTGCCCACCATGTCCCAAGATGCTCACTCAGCATGGGCTGTGTCATACGCGAGCTCCAAAATGAATTAACCCCGCATCTGAATACCCTGTTCAGTCTTAGCCTCTCGACAGGATATGTGCCCATCGAATGGTGCACAGCAACGGTGGTTCCACTGCACAAGGATGGGCCCACAACCAACCCTGGGAACTACCGACCAATAAGCCTGACCAGTCTGATCTGTAAGGCAATGGAGCGAATCATTATGGAACTCATAAATGGAGAGATTGGGAACCTCCAAACACTTGACCCCACACAGTCAAGGACAGATCATGCCTCCTGAACCTGGTGGACTTCTTTGAGATAGTTACTTATGCTATAGATAAAGGAAAGGAGGTACACACAGCTTACCTTGACCTTGCTAAAGCATTTGACACCATTCCCCATTCGGGTATTATTGATAAACTCACCAACCTGGGCATAAACCCTTACATCACAAGATGGATCGCAAACTGGCTCTCAGACAAATCCCACAAAGTAAGAGTAGTGGGATCTATGTCCGAATCCAGAACAGTAATGAGCGGTATGCCTCAGGGCTCTGTCCTGGGGCCCCTCCTCTTTGGAATATACTTCTCAGAAGTACAGGCAAGCACTGAAGGGCTGTAGCTGACCAATTTTGCAGATGACTGCAAACTGGGTGCTATAATAGAGTCTCCGGCCGACATGGATATCCTCCAGAAGGGCCTTAATGAGATTGATGCATGGTGTCAAAGCCATGGTCTCAAGCTAAATGCTAAAAAATGCGTAGTAATCCCCTTTGGAAAAAACAGAGTACCCACGAACTACCACATAGGAGGTAACCCCCCGAAATCTGAAGTAGTAATAAGGGATCTAGGGACCCAAGTAGATAGTCAGCTTTCCTTTGATAACCATGTTGCCAAGGTGGTTAGAAAATCCTTCTATGTGACCCATCTGATCACGAAAGGGTTTGCATCAAGATCTAAGGATGTAGTGGTGCCCCTCTACTCTTCCCCTCATCAGACCCATTATTGAGTACAATGCACCAATTGGAATGTACCTGACTAGGCATCTCCAGCAGCTGGAGAGACCACAGAGGTACCTCACTAAGAGGATTACTGGTCTCAAACAGTTGCCCTATGCAGCACGATTGAAAAAACTAAGGCTTTTCTCTGTTGCATACCACCTTCTCAGAGGCGATCTCTGTCTAACATACAGAGCTATGTCCAACCCAGAACTGTTGAACATGCTCCATCTTAGCAAAACCAAATCCACTCGAGCTACGCACTCTAGGGATATAAACCTCAGCACAACAATGAATAGAACATGCTGGAGGGATAGCTTCCCTTTGCAAAGACTTCCCTTGCTATGGAACAAGGTCCCGATCTACATAAGACAGAGCCCCTCACTATCACTCTTCAAGAGGAATCTTGACGAGTGGATGGGTAACAGAAATTTCACACCAGAGATCACACCAACAGCTCTACTAGATAGGGGCCAAGGGTACGAGCTGCTAGATCAAGGGCCTAGGGAACTAACCAAAGGGGCGGTGAATACCGCACAACGTGGCTGGGCTAATATATGCCTTCGGGCAGATAGCCCAGTACCTACCTATGAACCTATGAACCACTATTGTACAAGCACAGAGATTCCTGGACTTTGTTACTACAAATGCCCTGGTATAATTAGTCAGAGTACCCACTAAGGGAATAACATCTTGCATCTTGTCCTCACTAATATGGGGGCATCATACACCATTCCTAGTATGTCTTCATCATTTGTTAGTTCTGACCATAAAGCAGTCAACTTCAAAATAAAAACTGAAACCATAGATCCCTTCCACCCAAGGTACACTTAGAATTTTCTTTAAGACAATCTACCTACTCCTAAGCGATACATTGGCAACCTTCATATCCTCACCGAACCTAGTTAACTCCACTGAATACTCAGAAACATATACCACCACACTATGCCAGCATGTAATGTAAACAACTGCAAATACCCAGTGTGACAAGTACAGGGCAAACCCCAGAAACAAACCATAATATCGACAAGCTTTATAATAAAAACAAAATAATTTTGACTGAAAGTAAGAAGAGTAATTCCTAGAATGTTGGAGCCCTTGTCAATAAAACAAACAAACAACTCCGCAGCTTAATAAAATCCACCATTGTCATATTTCAGGCTAAAGTAGCTACCCAAGCCAATGACAATCACAAGGCATTTTTTGGCTTTGTTTTTAATCTCAAAAGCACAATGCAGTAGTGCAATGAGATGATTGCGAATGATGCTGCCAACACTGAGGGTGAAGATATAGCATCCTACTGGCTAATTAATTCAGCTCTAACTTTACATCTCTCTCCCCTTTGTCTGTCCCTCATGATATAACTGAAATTGCCTCGCCTCTAGCTATAACACAAGACTGTCCTAAAAGTGTTATCAAAAGCTAAAAATACGGCATTGATTGGTCCTGACAATATCCCTGGATGCATCTTTAACAGCACGAAGCACAATTTAGACATACAACTAAAACTACTGCTCAATCTCAGTCTGCACACAAACTTTGTACCAAACAAATGGAAAACACCTACAGTCATTCCCCTGCATAAGAGAGGACCTTCCTCAAAACCAGGCAATTACCCATAAGTCTGACCAGCCTCATATGCAAAACCATGAAAAGACTTATCATGGCACTAATCAGTCAGGACATAGGGAACCTACAAACCCTGGAACTATCTCAGTGTGGATTCATCAAAGGGCAGGCCATGCTAACACTACTTTGTGGATTCGTTTGCAAAGATTACCAAAGCAATGGATGAAGGTAAAATGGTACATGCCACATAACTCAACCTGGCAAAAGCTTTTGACACAATTTCCCCACTCAGCCATAGTAGAAAAGCTGAATAAATTGAGAATATACCCTAAGGTCATCCACTGGATTCTCAAATGGTTCTCAGATAAGATGCAGGACATCAAAATAAGGGAAGTTACCTCCATAAAGAGATTAGTCAGCAGTGGATTCCTTCCGGGTTCTGTGGTGGAACCTCTCTTGTTTGGTATCTACTTTTCTGAAGTAAAATCCAATACCAAAGAGCTCTGGCTGACTAAATT
Organism: Protopterus annectens; assembly: GCF_019279795.1. Taxonomy (NCBI): domain Eukaryota; kingdom Metazoa; phylum Chordata; order Ceratodontiformes; family Protopteridae; genus Protopterus; species Protopterus annectens. The sequence continues at coordinate 678,577,841 of NC_056732.1, read as the reverse complement.
TGCAGATGACTACAAGCTTGGAGCAGTCATTAAATCCTCAAATAACTTAGCCACCCTGCAGGAATGTTTCTCTCAGATAAGTAACTGGTGCCAAAATCATTGAAACTAAATGCCAAAAATGCATTATTGTGTCCTCTGGGAACTCATCTACCCTAGGGAACTGCCATATTGACAATATACCTCTAAGAGTTGACCCAGTTCTTTGGGATATGGAAACTTATGTGGACGGTTACCAAACTTTGGACTAACATTTGTTCATTGTTGTATGAAAGTCCTTTGGTATTGTACAGCTTGTAAACAAAGGGTTGTGTCTAGATCTAGGGATGTCATTGCCCCCCTTTACTCAGCTCTCATTAGGCTAATCATTGAATGTAATGCCCCCTTTGTCATGTAGCTGTCCAGACACATGCAAAAACTGTATCGCCCACAGGGGTACCTTACTAAAAGGATTAAAGGTCTAGAAGCATGTTCTACATGTTTTGAATGTCCATATTTAAGTGCAACTTGGATCTATGGATAGAAAAATAAAATTTACCCCAGAACTGCCCCTGTGCTACTAATGGACAGATGCAACTCCTAAATGCTTTATCCTATGCATGGGTCAGTAACCATTTGAAATGTCAAGACCAGCTGAAGTGAGTCTTAAAATATAGAGACTAAATGGTAGAATGGCTGCAAAAATTTAATTACATATACTAAGTCCGAGATACCACTTCTCAGAATTTTCCATTTTCTCTGAGGTATGGTGATTTTGGAGTTGGTCTATGTAAGTTTGGGGGGTGTGGGTGGCTTGCGCCCTGCATCGTAGGGAGCAAGGAGGGCTTGTTCTCCTGCAAAAAGAAGTTAAAAGGAGAAGAGCAATTTTTGAGATTTGCTCTTCTTCTGTGTTTTTGGAGTTTTTTTTGGCTTATCGTGACTTGGCATTTTGAGTGCTGACAGTTGAATAGGGAGCCACATAGGTTCCCTTAAATAATCTATGGTATGATACCAGTTATTCTCATTAGGGGTAATAATTTAATTATCAACCATGGGATGGGTAAGGCTAATCTCTAACAAATGGAATAGGTTAATTGAACCACAAAAAGGGAAACTGGCCAGGCTTAAAATGGCCTACAAGGGCAGCTAGCCTAGCACTGATCTATGAACTTATAAATATGGAAGCTAGGATATGATTTACAGACTGCCTCTGTCCATTTCAGACATAGGGGCTAGACCTGGGGTGAATTTCCAATTTCTCATCCGCTGGTCCAGGTTACACTTGAATAGGTTAGGAAAGAATTCTGCTTCACATGGATGGGAAGCCTGTTCCAAAGTAGAAGAATTATCTGGGATACATACCAGTCCTTATAACATATCCTATTTATGTTGCAAGCAAGGTTCAAGTCCCTAGACTGAGTAGTACTGATGCTATAGGTTTTGCAAATGTACAAAAGGTCCATTAGAGCTAAAGGTCCAAGGGTGCCTTGTATGCCAGGCACAGGATGCCTCTCAACAGTCGCTCAGAAACTGAGTATAGAGATAGGGCTTTGAGGTGAACTGCTTAGGGCATGTTTTCACACTGTATTCTTTTTGTGAGGAATCACTGTGGATGTTCCAGTTGCTGCATGTGCCTAGTCAAGTACATACTTAAGGGGATATTGTAATCAATGATGCATCTGAAGATGGCTGAGTACAGAGGAGTGATGATCTCTTTGGACCTAGATGCCATGCCCTTGCTTATAAGTTGAGCAATAAATATATAATAATTTCCATACAACCTTAGAGACATGGGTCAAAAGCCAGGTTACTATCCACATCTGTCCCCAAATCCCTGACTGCTTGGTCCATTCTTAGGGGTGTGGTATCAATGAGGTAGTTTCCTAGGGTAGCTGACTTCCCAAAGGGTACTATTATGCATTTCTTGGCATTGATTTTTAAGTGGTGAAACATTTCTTTGTGTTTGTCCTTCCTGTATGAGGTCAGTGTCTTGTTGAGTTGTGTACACCTACTTGTGTGTTTAGCAGATGTTTTGCTGCTTTGTTGCAGTAATGCTGTTTGGCACTGTGTTGGTTGTTTGCCTTTTACCTGCATAGTCAGAGGTTTTATTCTGTTCTGTCCTTTGCTGGAGTTATCTAGCATTGCTACACCTGCATTTGCTCATCTGTGATGTTGCTTAGCTTACAATTACACTGCTAACAAACTACTTGGACATGGCTACTGTGTGATCAGTATTTAATATCCCACAACACACATCTACCATTAGTCATACACATCCAGGTATGACCTTCACACAATTTATAAGATGTTGTAACATGATAGTACACAGGAAGATATGTTTTTCTGCATTTCACCATGGCTGGTATGCATCCCTATTCTGTCTGCCAAATTTCCATTGCCTGTGTTGTGCATTGTGCTGTCTGTGTAACTTTCTTGTCTTTTCCCATCCTTTGTCTGTAATGTATTGTGATATTTGTTCTGTGGGTATGCCTGCTGTGATGACCTTCTCCTCCTCTTTCCCTATCTTTACCTTTCCTTCTATTCTTAGGAAAAAAAAAAAATGGGGCCTTTTCCCACAAAAAAAAAAAAAAAATTTCCCATGCCCCTCTGACTTTCACTCAGATTTTACTCTTCCAACATACCTCATCCGTGTCCCTCTTGTTCACTTATACCCAGCGTCTTTTTTTCTATCTCCAAATTTTCTTGGGTGTGTGTATTACCTGTGTTCCCCACCCATTGTTAGCTAATATTAACTCTGGTGATGTGGCTGTGATTGCCCTTCACTTTTATTAACTTTTTTATTAGAAGATTTACAGATTCCATCAGAATCCATAAGTGATAGCTAGCATATTTTAATAATAACAGACTTAGGGTGACAGTCTAGCCTTTAAGCTTACAGGAGAGATTCTGTTATAGATCATGTATTTATGACTGTCAGTCTGCTTAGACTGTAAGATTCTTTCTGTAACTTTGTTAATGTACATCATGCCTTGACAGCAATTTTTCATACTTATGGATTACTTGCAAGTGATATACAGTGCACTATTACTACTCTGATGTTCCATTCTGCACTGAGATCCTCAGAGTTCACTGTGGCATATTTACGTATTGCACTGTTCATAGGTTCATAGGTAGGTACTAGGCTATCATCCCAAGGGCCTATGTATGCCTAGCCAGCAAGGCACCATAGCTTACGCCACCCAAGAAAGTTATTTTCCTGGGCCACTGTCCAGCAGAGACACAGAAGTGATCCCCGGGGTGTATTTCCTATTTCCCATCCACTCATCAAGATTTTTCTTGAAGAGTGCTAATGAAGAACTTTGCTTGACATAGATGGGTAGCTGGTTCCAGAGTATAGGAAGTCTCTGGGACAGGAATCTATCCCTCCAGCATGTCCTGTTTATTATGGTGACAAGGTTTAGGTCCCTAGAGCGTGTAGCTCAGAGGGATTGGGATTTCTTTAGGTGTAGCATGTCCAACAGCTCTGGGTTTGACATAGCTTTATATGTTAGGCAGAGATCACCTCGGAGTAGGCGATATGCTATGGAGTAAAGCTGGAGTTTTTTGAGGTGGTCAGTGTAGGCCATTTGTTTGAGGCCAGTAATCTTCTTTGTGAGTTACTTCTGTGGCCTTTCCTGCTGCTGCAGATGCCTTGTGAGGTACATGCCAAAAGGGGCATTGTACTCTATAATGGGTCTAATGAGTGATGAGTAGAGGGGAATAATGATCTCTTTTTTCCTGGATGAGAACCTTTTTATGATGAGGTGTGCCACGTAGAAGGACTTCCTGACTACTTTGGCGATGTGACTATCAAAGGAGAGACTACTGTCCACCTGGGTCCCAAGGTCTCTTATCATGCATTTGGTGTTAAGTAGATTGCTGCCTATGTGGTAGTTCATGGGTACAGAGTTTTTACCAAAGCGGATGACAATGCACCTTTTGACAGTTAGCTTGAGGCCATGGCTCTGACACCAGGCATCTGTCTCAGTGAGGCCCTTCTGTAGGATGTCCACATCATTTGGGGACTTGACTATGGCTCCTAGTTTGCAGTCATCTGTGAACTTCATCAGCCAGAGGCCTTCTGTGTTAGCCTGTACTTCAGAGAAGTAGATACCAAACAGGAGAGGTCCCAGGACGGAACCCTGTGGCACTCCACTTGTCACTGCCTTGAGGTCAGATTTGGAGCCTGCAACTTTTACAGTGTGGGTTCTGTCAGTGAGCTAGTTGGCAACCCATCTTGTGATGTAGGGATTTATACCTAGTTTAGTGAGTTTAACTATAATTCCAGAATGGGGGATGGTGTCGAAAGCCTTGGCGAGGTCAAGATAGGCTGTATGAACCACCTTACCCTCATCCATGGCTTTGGTGACTGCCTCAAAGAATTCGATCAGGTTCAGGAGGCATGATCTGCCTTTCACAAACCTGAACTGGGTGGGATCCAGAGTTTGGAGGTTACCAATGTCTTTGTTTATGAGTTGCATGATCATACATTCCATGGCCTTGCAGACCAGGCTCGTCAGGCTAGTAGATTGATAGTTCCTGGGATCAGTGGTGGCTCCCCCTTTGTGGAGTGGGATAACTGTTGCTGTGCGCCATTCAGTGGACACAAAGCCTGATGCGAGGCTATTATTGAACATGGTGCTTAAGTGGGGAGTCAGTTCGTTCTGAAGTTCGTGTAAAACGCAGCCTGTGATGTTGTCCGGTCCCATGGATGCTGTGTTTTTGGTTTTAGAGAGTGCAGCTTTTACCTGCGTAGTTGTGATTACAGGGACTCTGCATTCTTCCTCTATAGATATGGGCCCTTTAGGGGGTGAGAGGGGGGTAAAGTTAGCACTGAACCGATCTGCCAGGATGTTGGCAATATCAGTTGGTTCTGTAATTTTCGTGCCTTTGTGCTGTAACTCAGAGCAGATCTGGGTGTTGCCATCTAGATTCTTGACATAGCTATAGAATGCTTTGTGGTTGTCCTTGGATTTAGTGGCAATTTTGTTTTCGTAGTTAGCTTTGGAGGATCTTATAAGGGATCTCAGCTTCTTACTGAGGCTGACCAGGGAGCTCCTCCACTCATGGGATTTTACTCTCTTATCTTATCTGCACCTTTGTCGCTGATAACAGCATAATGTGCTGAATTCCACAAACTTTACAAAATTCAGTCCATCTGGAAATTACCATAGACTTTTTTTTCTTCTGTTCCATTTAAGCTATCCAACCTGCATCAACAAACTGTGTTCTTCTACTCTTTATATTAATATGTTTGTCCTGAATACTGCTGTTCCTTTGGAACCCTCTGATTTCAATGCTACAGTGAAAAGATTCAACTATATCTGCACTCATTTTTTTCTTTCTTCTAAACTGTCAGCATGCCTGCTTTCTCATTTTACTTCACATGCAGGCTCTTTATCATTCTTGCTATCATTTCTAAACTTAATTTTAAAGTATGTCTATCTTACTTATTCATTGTCTTAACACAAGAGTGACTTTATAGTACAACTACCCCTTTGTATGAATTATTTTCTATGTTGACTGTTTTTTATAAGAAATGGACTAATCCACACTCCCTTCTTTCTTTCTTACATAGGTTCATAGGTTCATAGTTGTTTACTAAGCCCAAGACCGCAAGGGCCTTTTTAAGTCTAGCCATGCATCCCAAATCTCTGACAAGTTCTGAAACCCTTGATAAGTGTAAGCAGGGGACTGAGAGGTGAAACATTTACAAGCAGGGGCTTAGGAGATGAACTATTTACAGGCTGCCTGCATCCATTAGAGATATATGTGTCAAACCAGGGATACATTTCCTGTTCCCTATCCAATTTTCCAAATTGCACTTGAATTGGATTAGGGATGAGGAGCCTGTTCTAGAGACAGGGTAGTCTCTGGGATACATGCTTGTCTCTCCAGCAGGTCCTGTTTATATCACAGACATGATTTAAGTCTTTAGAAAGGGTAATTCTGATGCTGTTTGTTTTACAGATTTGCAGGAGGTCCATCAGAGTGGGGTCTGACAATGCCTTGTATGCCAGGCATAGATCTCCCCTCAACTGCCTGTAGGAGACTGAACATAGGGATGGGGCCTTGAGGTGGTCTGAATAGGACATGTTACTTATGCCCTATATTCTTTTAGTGAAGAACCTCTGTGGACATTCCAATTGTTGGATATGCCTGGTTAGGTGCATACCAAAGGGGGCATTTTTCTCAATGATAGTTTGGATGAATGCCAAATATACTGGAACAATGACTTCCTTGGACCTACCTTTGTTTGTAAGTTGCGCAACATAGAATGATTTCCTCACTATTGTAGACACATGATAGTCAAAGGCAAGATTACTATGTGTGTCCCCAAGTCACTGACTACTGGGTCAACTCTTAGTGGTGTGTTGTCAATATGATAGTTACCAGGGATGGATGGCTTCCTGAAGGATACTATTATGCATTTCTTGGCAAATGGTTTTACACCACAGCTCTGACACCAGTTGTTTGTCTGTGTCATCCCTTCCTGGAGATCTTTTGTGTTGGTGTAGGATTCAATGACAGCTCCTAATTTGAAATCATCTGCAAATTTAGTCAGCCAGAGGCCTTGACTTCAGAGAAGTAAATGCCAAAAAAGAGCAGTCCCAGGACTGATCTCTGAGGGACTCTGCTTGAGACTGGTCTCTTTTTAGAGGTGGCCACCCCAATTCTAACTTCTGGGTTCCTGTCTGTGAGCCAGTTGGCTATCCACCAGGTGACATTAGGGTTTTACCTAACCTCTTGAGTCTGTCAACAATGCATGAGTGGGGTATTGTGTCAAATCCCTTGATCAGGTCATGGTAGGCAGTGTGAACCATTTTGCCCTCATCCATTGCTTTTGTGACCTTCTTAAAGAAGTCCACCAGGTTGAGTAGGCATGACCAGCCCTTGACAAAACCAAACTGGGTTGGGTCCAGTGTCTGGAGGTTTACTATGTCATTATTGATCATTCCATGATAATTCTTTCCATGGCTTTGCATATGAGAATAGTGAGACTTCTGGGTCTATAGTTTCCAGGGTCTGTAGATGGCCCACCTTTGTGCAGTGGTATGATTGTTGCTGTTCTCCATTCATGAGGCGTGAAACCAGTTTGGAGGCTGCAGTTAAATAGCAATTCCAGATGGCCTGATAGGACATGTTTTATGCTATTTAGAAGCCATCGTGAGATATTGTCTGGGCCCCTGGGCCCATTGATGCAGTGTCCTTGGCCTTAGACAGAGCATTAAGGACCTGTTCCCTAGTGATAGCAGGGGGAGTTATATATGATGGTATTTCCTAAGTGAAGATTGAGGGGAGGAGAGGGGTAAAGTTGGAGCTGAATTTGTCAGCCAGTAGGTTTGCTATATCTTCTGGCTCAGTATAGGTGGCTCCATTTACAGTGAGCTCTGCACACAATTGTGTATTGCCTTTAAGGGTACGAGCATAGCTAAAAAATGCCCTGTGGTTTTCCTTGACCTGGGAGGCCAAATTTACCTCATATTTGGCATTGGTAGACTTTATTTGTCCTCCAAGTTGCTTGTTTATGAGAGTGCTTTTATCCTGATGGATGCTGCACCTCCTAATTTTTGCCATAATTTTCTTCCTTCTGTTATACAGCCTACTGATTTTATGATTTCACCAGCAGGGTGGCTTGTTTTTTGTGTTAGTTCTGCACTTCTTCCTGGTGGGTACAGCTTCCTTTATGCAGCTATTAACAAGCTTGTATAAGGTTTCTCTGAACAGTCCTGCATAGGCAGCAGTGTTCTCAGGGTTTATGGGGACTTGCAATTTTGCTAGGTTATCACTTAATGGCAGCAACTTAGCCTTAGATTAGTTCCTGAATATTCCAGTGTTAGTTGGGGTTCCAGGTTTTCTTTTTACTTCAAAAGAGACCATTTTGTGGTATGACCTTACCAGAGAAGACATTACACTAGGGGTCTGCAGCACTCTCCCATATTAGTGAGGACCAGATCCAGTATGGTTGTACTTCTGGTTGGTGTATTGACAATTAGGTCTAGAGAGTTAGTGTTTACAAAATCCAGAAATCTCTATGCCTGTACATTTGCTATCATATAGGATTCTCAGTTAATAGTGGAGTAATTAAAGTCACCCATGAATATGGCTGACAAAGACATGCGCGTCGGGAATGTTTCTTCCCGGGCCTCTGCTGAAAATTGGCTTGTTCCAAGTTGGGCTTTCCCTGTAAACAAATGTGAAATAAATAAAATATTGGGTTGGATGGTGAGCGTTTCCTTCTTCTTCTTTTGGCTTTTTCCTGGTTAGGGGTCGCCACAGCGGAACACCTGTCTGCTCATGATTGGCAGTGGAGTTTTACGGTGTTGAATTGCCAGCCTGGCTCCCAACCTTTCACAGAAGGCACACACATGCACACGCTCACACCTAGGGCCAATTTAGAGTGTCCAATCCACCTACAGCATGTCTTTGGGATGTGGGAGGAAACTGGAGTACCTGGAGGAAACCCACATGACCACAGGGAGGACATGCAGACTCCGCACAGAAGGCACCCCAGCCGGGGATTGAAATGGAGAGCCTCTTGCTGTGAGGCGACAACACTAACCGCTGCACCACCGCGACCACCCTTGGATGGTGAGCGTTTCCAATAAGGTTAAATACAGGGTATAGGTTTCCTGGGTCATAGAGAGGGACCTATATCTTGCAAGGAAGCAGTATTGGATTTTGCCTATGGTGATTTGAACATGGAGAAGCTCAAGTGCATTGTCCTGTTTGACCAGCCTTGAGGTATATTTACTTTTGATGTAAATCTAGACACCTCAACCTTTAGTCAGTGTCTGTATACTAAAAACATACCAAAGCCTCATACTCACACATTTTGCTAGGTATATATTTTATAGCTGCTTGCCTTTGTCTTTGTCTGTTGTAGCCGTATTCATTTGCCAGATTTGGAGTTGCATCTCATGACAGCCTAGTCCATTCCTATTATCTTTTTTTCAGTGACAACCACAACTCTTTTCCTATACTTTGGACTCAGAAAAATCAATCAGCCAGTCAATAAATCAATAAATAAATAAACAAGTAAATTATTTGCTTTTTATAGGTTCACTCCATATGATTTCCTGGGCCATTGTCTTACTCCAGCTCTGTTTACAGGAGACACCTTGTCAAAGGACATTTTCCATTTTTTCTACAAAATGTAGCTACTTGAAATCATGACTAATAACTAATTATTTGCTCTGTTTGTTACTGTGAGTGATGAACATAATATCAACAAATTCACATATGTAAATGATGCCATTTATACTAATGTTTGTTCAATGGAAAATCTTCTCACATATTGTGCAGCTTCTGATGTCTTTCTTAGTACTGTCCTCAGTTATCTATTCTACTAGTTGCCTTGTCTTTCATAGCCAGAAGTAACATCTGTCTCATTCATTAGGCAAAACTATCATTACTTTTAAATACTAAAGAGTGCTAACTACATCCTTGCTTAATGTAATTGTCAAGGATGTCACTAATAAAATACCAGCCCCATTTAAAAAAAAATGACTTGAGTGCTGAATTGCCAAGTGGAAAAGTGAACGCTAGTACACTTAAACAATATGAGTTAAACTATGCAGCCATTATTTACTCTTGTACTATCAGAAAACATGATCAGTTTCACATTTGTGACTAATGACTAACACCACCTGACCATAACATAGAGCCTTGCTTTTATGTATCGTGTTTTGCTGGCCTGTCTAAGTGCTGATGCCAGTGAAAGGATTATGTTTTAACCTGGTTTGCTATTAAGAGATTCTGATTACAGCAGGTGATTAAGACTGTTTCATTCTGTAGGAACATGTAAGTGATCCTTTGTTTTTTTATGTAGCCTTATGCTCCCTGGAATCATGCTAACATTTCTAAAAGGATTTTAAAAGAGGTCCTCAGACTTTTCAGTTAAGACCGTATTGCTTTTCATTCTGCCTTTCACAGAAAGTATTGAAGTAGGCTCTCCAGGATTTTAACTTTAATTATTAGCATTCTTCAAATATTCAGCATTATAGCAGTATAAGAACGGTAAGTCACTTTAATAGCTTTGTACAGAATCATGCTTTGTTAGTTTAAGAATGCAGCTCTGAATGTCTCTAAATGAGATAGTGAAGCCCTTTAAAGAAACTGCTGCTTTATACAGCAGTCATAATAAAGGATTGCAATTACATATGGCTAACTAATAACAGTATATTTTTATTGATGTTAGGCTAACATGGACAATCAGAGATGTAATGTCTATTCCAGAGTAAATATCAGTTTCCATAATTAACTTTATGATTTTTAATAAAAATGAAAACTCATGAAAACTGTAGCATTGCCTGAAACGTTTTCTCCAGAGTCAGTCAGTAAAGAGATGGCCTTTGTCTTATATGCCACAGTTTCAGAAGGTTGTATGACATTACTGAGTTGATTTTCCTATTATTTGTGACTAGAAAAATACCGTTCTTGCAAGTGCAGTCCAATGAAAGCATTGTCCCAGCAGTTGAAGAACGGTATTATTAAGAACACCACATTAGTGTGTTCCTTTATATGGAATTATATTGTTTTTATTTAATTCCCTATAATATATTTATGTTCTCTGTCACATCATATTGTTAGCAGCAAAAAGTGTTGCAGTTTGTTACAAGCTACTAAAACCATTCTACTATTGTACTAAAATCTCTCTTTCTTCTGTACTTTCTTGTATCTCTAATCTACTATATATATATATATATATATATATATATATATATATATACACATATATATATATACATATATATGTATATGTATATATTATGTATGAGCCTTACTGTTAAGCTACTCTGAGCAGCTACCGCAGCATACTGAACAAACTGCAGATGATACAGTAGAGAAGTATACAGTTGTTTACATTTCACAGAGTGCTACAATAAAAGAGATTTCAATGTAGAAGCAAAAACTTTTAAAAAATACCCACTTATTATTGGAGTTGCATAACTGTTCCCTTAAATGTTAACTGTTCTACATTGCTCTTTCATAGTTTAATATGATCAGTTTGCTTACTTATACATCAAACATTGATTACGTTATTAGTATAAATAATAATATAAATAGTTTATTTATGCTTTTATTGTTTTTTTTTTCCTCAGTACGTTGGTTACACTAATGAAATTGAGTTAATTGGAAAAAATATCCACTTTTTAAAAAAAATTCCCATATCTTTGTAAGAAAGTAAAGCTGTAGATGTAGTTTATTTTTTTCAAAATCTAATTGTCTTTTGTAAATTATCATGCAAATGAATCTAAATTATTCTGAATATATGTAGACACTAAAGAAAGTTGTGAAACAAATCTAGAAACCATACATTATGCATACCATTTTGCATTTTGTATAAAGCTTATAGTTCGTTTAAGAGGTAAGTACAGTTGAATGATAGTCATTTTCATATTTCGAAACACAGTTGAAAACTTTGCATACTGAATAAATTAATAGAGCTCTTACAATTAAAATCCTGAGACAAAATCACAAAACTGCAGAAACCCAAACATCGAATTTTTACAAGTGTAAGTAAACACTTCTCTAAATGTAAAAATAACTCATGCTGAGGTAAAAACCACCCACCTAACTCTATATATATATATATATATATATATATATATATATATATATATATATATACCAACTCCAGATGGAGAAAAGGGCACGTTGGGCATGTGTTTACTTATTCTAGTAAAAATTCGACATTTGGGTTTCTGCAGTTTCATGATTTTTGTCTCAGGATTTTACCAGTTCATCATACAGGAGTCAGGATTTGAAAGTAAACCCACATACATATATATATATATATATATATATATATATATATATATATATGTATGTGTGTATATATCTATATATATGTCTATCTCTATATATCTATATCTATATATCTATATATATATATATATATATATATATATATATATATATAAAACATTTCCTTGACCTGACTAACAATCAGTCTAGAAATAATCGACAGCTAATAATCGACCCTGAAAACATTGATCTACAAATGAATGTAAAAGCTGTACTGGCTTTTTCACTTGTCAGTGAATGGATTTGTCAATTAAATATTTGGATGATATATATATATATATATATATATATATATATATATTGGTATACTTCAAATTAACGAAATGCTACTTATCCGAATTTCATATAATCGAGACAAGACCGCCAAAGAAATGGCATTTTAAAGAACACTTTAACCTGAGAAAGAGGCAGTCGGCCAACAAGAACAAAAAAAACATACAGAAGCATTTCAATCCCATCTAAGTGGAGGATTGCGCCCCCCCCCCCCCTCCACACCTCCTCTAACTAAATATGCCATCTCTGAGATCACACTATAGTGGGGAAAAGGGCAAACTCTCAAAGGCTGGCCGACTGCCTCCATTCCCCTAGTTAAACTATCTGTAATGTAAGTGTTCGTTAAAATGCCACTTCTCTGTTTTCATCTCGGTTATGTGAAACTCGGGTAAGTGGAATTTCATTAATTTGAGCCCATCTATACTCACACACACACACACACACACACACACACACACACACACACACACACACACACACACACACACACACACACACACACACACACACACACTCACACACACACACACACACACACACACACACACACACACACACACACACACACACACACACACACACATACTCACAATTATACAAGACTAGGGGCAAGAGACAGCACAGTGATGGGTGAAGAATAACTAAATGCTGTACATTTCCAAAGATATTTATTGACTGTTGCCTCATCTGAGGGGCTTACAGATGTATACCAAGTCTTAATAAACACATACATTCCTCTTTCCCCCCCTATGAATAGGGCTCATCAGTGACTTTTAAATCTTTCTTTGGTGGTGGGGTAGAAGTTCAGACTTATCAGTTCTGTGTTACATTTTAGGGTTGGAAGAACTCACTGAGTCATATAGCTTAAAAGTTCACATAGACCACGGTGGAGTCAACCCTTGTAAATAAGGGTTTCAGCTGACAGATTGGTTAACACTAAATACCTGGTATCTGTTAGTATCTCATGTTATGCCTCCATTACTTTATGAAAGTTTTTATAGTTTGAGCTCTCAAATGTGAGTTGACTTCCACAGAATATACGATACTGACAGCTTCTTTATTCCTACCCTCAATCATCTATATGCATATAACCCTGACACTGCATCACTGAAAACATAATGTAAATGGAAGTCATCTGCTGGTAGAGCACTGTGACAAATGAGGGCTGACTGATCTGACACTCACAGTGAAGACACATGCAAGCCTGAGCAGCTGAACAACTATAATTGTACTCTTCTTTAACCAAACAGTTTTTAAATGTATATGTAGCCTAGACATACAAACTTCTGTAAAGGATGTGCTGCCTTTATAGCAATGCTTATTTTACTAACTGTTAAAATTTTTAAAAAAGAAACAGAACAATATAATTTCATTCACACTGAATTTGTACAGTTCTGCTATGTGCTTTATGATGACTGGTGAAGTCACATGCCATGAAACTAGTTCCTTAATCCTGTTGTACAAGCTATTCCAGTTATCATTCAAAATAAGACCTCACAGTACTTATTAATTTCTTCAGTATTGTTTAGACTGTGTTATCATTTCCTGTTTATTTTAATGGGATGTGATAACTGCATAATTTATCTGTTGAATGTGGCTTTACATGGGTTGCACAGGTGTTTATGAATGGCCATGAGCATAGGAAGCTTTCTACTGCAGTTCTAAGTAAATTTTTAATCTTATTTATGTCTTTTGTAATTTTGTGATGTTGTAGCACTTCAGTGAGGGCTGTATTAAGATAAATGATAGAATACAGTTTCATTATGTGATTTACATAATATAAATTTAGGATAGAGGTTTTAGTTTTAGGTCTGTTTTTCAGGCATCTCTTTTTCCATCTAGTAGGATTAAAATTATTTTTTATTTTATTATTATAGTAACTTAATCTTTATTATTCTAATATTAGTTAATTTAATTTTAAGGAATTTAATTTAAGTAAATGCAGTTGTTTTTGTGGGGCTTAAGTGTGGATATTTTGTGTGCACAGCATATACATTTTTTTGTGTGAATGGATCTGAATCATGGTGAGTGATGGCATGCACAGCATGGCAATAAATGAAAATATATTTACTAGGTGCAAGATAAACATATTCTATCCCAACCATTCACCATTCATTACTGCTCATTGTTAGTGAGTGAGTGTGTGTGTGTGTGTGTGTGTGTGTGTGTGTGACCTACGAGTCTGAAAAGTTATGGGCATTCAGAAGCCATGTCCCAGTAACAATGGTATGTCCTTAGGGGATCATTTGCATTATATCTCTTGAGCATCTAGTATAGAAAATTTAAGGTACTGCACAGTAAACATCCTTGCTTACTTGGGTCTTTTTTCAGATATTTTAGTGTGACATTTGTCTATGTTACCTTTTTATCCATACCTGGGAGTGTGAATATTGGCTCGAGATGATTGTCACAGTTGATGTGGCACCCCGACCCCATATGTAAAAATGGGAAAAGGATTTGTGAATGAACGGATGGATATAAAATACATACACATGCACAGACACACACACACACACACACACACACACACACACACACACACACACACACACACACACACACGCACACACACACACACACACACACACACACACACACACACACACACACACGTGTGCATGTTCTACACACACACACACACACACACACACACACACACACACACACACACACACACACACACACGTGTGCATGTTCTACACACACACACACACACACACACACACACACACACACACACACACACACACACACACACACACACACACACACGTTGCATGTTCTACCTCTTATTTGTCCCTGATTTTGGCTCAAAATATTGCCATGTCCCTCCCAATACCTTCCAAAAGCTGGTGTTTTAGGGAGAAAAGATGTTGGATTGCACCTAATAAATAATGGCAATAATAACAGTTGTAGACTTCTTTTACTTTATTCTTTCAAGTGTTCAAGTTAATGGTGCTAACATTTTAAAAAGCGTCCCTGATTATTTCTGGATTTGTCCTTGATTCTGGGGCTAAGAGGCTGTAACCTATCACACCCAAACACAAACACATGCTAGCTATCTGTCTGTCTATCTATACTTCATGCTATATACTATATTCTTGTTTATCTAGCCCAGGTAAGAGTACCTACAAGAGTATAAGAAAACGTAACTGGCACCTGTTTATAATTTATTTTTTGTAAGTATTCAGTATCTATCTAGATATGTATTATTCTTTCAACAGAATATTTTGGGCCCAATTCCAAAATACTTGTTTTCAGTGTAAATGACCACTTATACCAAGAGCAGGTGCTTTGGAATCTGGCCTCTAGTGTAAATTGTTTATACAGAAGCCTTACACAGTAGTAAGTCACTTATATTGAGTGCAAGTCTTTCAGAATCAGAGCAGACTTACATTGAGAGCAACTCTTTTGGAATCTGTCCCAAAGTATGCATTAAACTGTATTATACAATGGTAGCTTGTTAGCATTTATAAATGTGCAGACTGATGGGTTGGTCCAACCAGTGTCCCCATTGTAAATCGAGCATATACCAACAGAAAAATGTCCGGTCACCTTGACTTTCTTCTATTAATATATGCTAAGGCTGTGTTGTTTTCTTCAGCTATGAGGTAGAGAGCTACATACAGAGGGCACAAAAAATACAAGGAAAATCAGGTACATTATGCAAAACAAAAGAATCATACTGATTTTCCTTGCATTTTTGCATTGTCTCTCTCATACCTGTAACCTGTCTCGATTTCACAAACAACAGATATCTTCCTTTCTCCATTGCTTACTTTCCAGAGCATTGATGTACTGTGTAAGCATGGGAACTTAAGTCCCATGCACATGTGCAGTGCATCAACAAAGTGGCAGAATATAGAGACAACGCAGAACACCATGGCATTGTTATACAAAAGCATTATTTAAGAACAGTAAGTAATTTGTTTTTTAAATAATGTAATTGTATAATAGCAATAACTTACTCCTGGGTGTGATATATTATAGCAATAACCCACGCCTGGGTGTGGGTAATGCTGGATTTACCCACGGTTGGTGTGGTTTGGTCACGAGGGCGAAGCCCGAGTGGCCAAACAAAGCCAACCGTGGGTAAATCCAACATTACCCACACCCAGAAGTGGGTTATTGCTATTATACAATGGCATTATTTAAGAAAAAAAATAATTACTTTTCTTGAATAATGGCATTGTATAATGCCTCCTTGCTGCCCTTCCGCAGCTGTCTGGTATTCTGCGGCATTTCTGATGAACTGCGCATGCCTACGCAGTACATCAGAGCTGTGGGCAAAAGCAGCAGAGAAAGCAAGATCTCTGTTGCTTTTTAAAAACTGTTTCACTATGTTAAATGAGTTTAACATAGCGAGACAGCTTTAAAAAAAGCAACAGAGAATATTTGTTGCTTTTTTAAAGCTGTCTGGCTATGTTAAACCCATTTAACATTGCGAGACAGTTTAGAAAAAAGCAATGGAGAAAGCAAGATCTCCGTTGCTTTTTAAAAACTGTTTCGCTATGTTAAATGAGTTTAACATAGCGAGACAGCTTTAAAAAAAGCAACGGAGAATCTCTGTTGCTTTTTTAAAGCTGTCTCGCTATGTTAAACGAGTTTAACATAGCGAGACAGTGTGAGGCAACGGAGATCTTGCATTCTCCGTTGCTGTAAAAAAAAAGAGTTATAGTAATGGAAAAAGTCCGGGCGACTGGACCTTTTTCCATTACTATAACTCTGATTTACAACGTGCACGCTGACCAATCAGCGTGCACATTTTTGAATATTTAATGGGGGGTCGTTGTATAATGAAGATTTATCCACAGCTGCCCTTGTTTAATCTCAGTCATTGGTTATTGCTATACTACAAGACCCACATACAATCTGAATAGGGCATTGTTTTTCTTGTCAGTGATTAAAGTTAAATTCTTAAAATTATATGCTGTAGGCTTCATTTCTTAAAGGAATACATTTGGGGGGAAATTAAAGGGAGAATAGAATTTGAGCACAATAATTAGGAATCAGATTTACAGCATTTACCATTGTTTTTAAGACACTGCTAAGTAATTATTTAGTCAAACAAAAGAATCTGATTAGGACAAATGTTTTGTACTACTTTGTTTGTCTTTCTTTGCATCATAAAATACAGATTCTAATGGTCTCAGAAGAACTGAAATATAGGTTTCATAAACATATTTAATAGAAATTATGTTTTTATTTATTTTTCCATCAAGTCAGTGGTAGTGCTGTGGGTTTCCCATTGCACCCAGCTTTAGATGTTTGTTTTTATTCCGCATTGACTCTATCTGTTTTTCCCCGCAGAGGTGGATATATATTTACAATGTAGTACATTATATATGGGTTTTATGGTTTCTTTGCATTGTGTGGGACTTGTACTCTTGAACTTATACTCAATCTCCCTGTTAATTAAGGTATAAAGCTTAATCAACCACTTGCCTTTTTGCCCAAACACTTTCCCTTCTTGTGTGTATTCTCCTGCTGGGCTACTGCTTTTCACCATGCTTTACAACATTTTGGCAATTTTCTCATGCTATATTTACATTTTCCTCACCTTCTCATTAAGCTGCCCTTTTTGTTTATTTTTGTGGCAGCAGCAACAATGCATGTTTTTCTTTCAAACTTTTTGCAAATTCTGTTAAATAAATAATGGAGAAAGACCTGCTCTAGTACTAAATACTGTACAGGTGATAGCAGCCCAAGAGAAACAATTGTCTGAATGACGTTATTTTCTGACAGTCACATTTGTCAATCATTATGGTCATGCCTTATTTATACTATCACCCAAAGAATTATTTTAGATTTAATTTGTTCACTGATGTTTAGTACGGTGTCATATTAAATTCCTGTCTCAAGTCCATGTAGACCCTGTCTACAGACTTCCTTTATAATTAGTCTGTTTCCCCACATAAAGAATGCTGTTTGACTTTTTGTCATGATGTTTCTGGTCTGAACTCAGGTTACCTCAGATCTGGTGTTGCAATGGCTTCCAAACATACCACTCAACCACTTAGAACAAGAAATCTGGACAAAGCCAAACATAATGGTGGGACAAAGGCCCAAAATCAAAGAGAGATTTTTTTTTAAATGTATTAATGCCATACAGTATATTACATTCACTTGCCATCATGTCTCATCAGCAGCTGGCTGCTTCATTTTCCACCTTATTCCTAGCCCCCCATTCCCTTTAAATTCATCCTCTCCTTCCTCCTGGTATGATTTTTCAGTCTTGTAGTATTTTAATATTTCTTTTCATGGCATTTTCATTTTCCCTTCCTCCACCTCGTTCCTCATTCTAGTCTGTTTCTGTCATCTTCTTCCCATGTCCAGGAACCCTATGTATAATTAATTTTCCCGTATGGATTTTATCCCCTTCCAGTTTTGAGTAATGATGGTTTTAACTTCAGTATGCAACAGTCTAATAATGTTAATTTCTCTTTCATTCAAGATGCTGTCTTCTTTCTTCATGCCCCATAAAGAGAACTCACAGTTTCCTTTTGAAATATGTCTCCCCAAATCATCTATGCCTGTTTCTAGCCATCTTGTGCCAAGCCACAGTCCCAGAACATGTGCATCATTCCTGCATCTTCTTCCTGACACCCCCAGAATCTACTAGTCTCCTGTCTGCCTTTACCAATCTCATGGTGGTTAGATACCATCTCTGCAGTATTCTCAGGCTTTGATTTCCTGCTCCATGCACTTTCTGCATGTGCCTCACTGCCCAAATTGTCTTCTACCAGTATCCAGCATTTTCTTTCTGTCATTCCTCCCTTTCCTAATTCTTTCTCATTCTGTCTTTTTCTACCTTGGCTCATCTTCCCTTTAAAGCTTCACAGATCTATTTGGTCCTTTGCCTCCCTAATCTTCTCCATTTCCTCCAGAGTGCCATCCTCTCTCCTGTTGTCCTCCTTCCTGCCTGTTTATTTCTCCTGTTGCCTGCTTTGTATTCTATTCCCAGGTATCTGATTACCAAGTAGTTCCACCGTCAGGCCTCTGGTATTCTGTATTTCTGTTCTAACTTCTCTGTTGTTTTAAACCATTCCCTGCCCTTCTTTTTCTCTGCTTATCAAATCTTCCTCGTGAACTATTCCACTTCTCTTCTAGATTTCAATGTTTTTCTTCCCTATCTTTATCCAAAATGAAGCAACTGCAGACAGGAAGTAGCAAGTCCACACAATATATTATTTATTGAAGGAATAAGTGCTTTCGACCCAAGCAATTAGTTTATCAGGAACTTCATCAGAAACAGCAAAAACACATGTTACACCAATTTTATATTGCTAAAAGATGACATCATATCCTGTCTTGGAGCCCAAATCGACTTACAAAAAGTATAAACACTTATATATATATATATATTGTGTGTGTGTGTGTGTGTAAAAAACAGTATATTAAAAAAACACTAAAAATTAAGAAATATTACTTAATAAAGCTAAGTTATGAATACATGCACACTAAAGTCTAACATAAATACTAATTGAAATACAACCTATAAGTATTAATAAGAATATTATCTTTCGAGGGCTTTCAGTTTTAAAAGACTAGTAATAGAAAGACGTTCATTTAAACCTAGCCAATATAAAGAATTCAGGTGTAATTGTCATATTAATTCTACTTTTTCCCCAAAATAGGGCCATGTACTACCTCTTTCAGATACAGATACGACTTCTAGTACAATAAATTTAAACAAATGTCCTGGATTTAATTTGACATGCTTTAGTAGTGCATTAACTGCACAACAATCTCTAATATTTCTCAAATGTTCCCCAATCCTGTTTTTAAGTTTACGTTCTGTCTTCCCCACATAAAAACATAAACAGAACATAAAGCACAATAAACTATTTTCTCTCTGACACAACAGCATCTACCAGGTATTTGCTATACGTAAAATTACCTCAGCTACAAATAGCCACCAACTAAAACAAACCAGAGACCTATCCCACTTCTCACCAGAAAACATAAATGAAATTTTACAGCATACCAACTTGGCACCATTAAGAACCATTCCCCTCGATGAGGCAGTAGAATCCTTCAATTCAACATTTCTCAAAATCCTAGACAGGGTAGCCCCTCCTCAACTAAAAAGAGTCAAGTCTAATCATGCCACATGGCTTACCAAATCTACCAAGCAAATCATGTCTACTAGAGACAAGGCGTGGAAAGCCTGGCAAAGCATAATAATCCAGCTGACCTTGCATTATATAAACAACTATATAATCAGACCAAAAAACAGGTCACTAAAAACAAAAAAAAATACTTCCATAGACTTCAGGACCAGCACAGACTAAACCCTCAAAAATTCTGGGGAGCAATCAATTCCCTAATTCACCCCGGCTCTAACATCAATCCTTGCCCACACCCTGATAAAACACCCTCTGATATAGCCTCTCTCTTTAACTCATACTTCATTGAAGCCATAGCTAAGTTAACCACCACCTTTCCTCCTACAAACACTAACTCACCAAATTAACCACCCACTGATTTAGGTCCTTCCTCTTTACCTAATTTTTCTTTTTCTCCTGTTCCCACATGCACCATAATGAAACTCCTTCTAAAACTAAAACCTTGCACCAACGTTCCTGATAACCTACCCTCTGAATTCCTAAAAATATCCGCAAGCTCCATCACCTACCCCATTAGTATACTTATTAATAGATCCATTCAAGAATTGTATGTCCCAAAAATCTGGAAGAAAGCATACATTCTTCCTCTCCATAAAGGCGGCAAAAATTCAGGCATCTCCAACTTTTAGCCCAACGCTATCCTCTCTACTGTTTCTAAAATATTAGAGAAATGTGTGCATACTCAACTCCTTAACCACTTAGTTAATAACCAACTTCTCTTCCCAGTCCAACATTGCTTTAGGCCAGGCCATAACACAAACACAGCTCTCATTTCCATTTTGGATACTGTAAATAGAGCATGTGATACCAGTCAAATATTTCCTTTTTGGATACTGTAAATAGAGCATGTGATACCAGTCAAATCATCTCCACTCTTTTTCTTGACCTTTCAAAAGCCTTTAATACCATATCTCTCCCCCTTCTGCCCTCTAAACTTAACAACCTAGGTGTCTCCCCTCCAACCCTAAACTGGTTCTCAAACTATCTCTCTGACAGATATCAATCAACAAAGTGGCAGCAATCCTGTTCTCCCTTCCTCAACATCACTACAGGTGTACCCCAAGGTTCCATACTGGGCCCCCTGTTATTCAATATATTTATAAATGACGTCCATAGCTCCCTCACTCATAGCACCGTGATCCAATATGCAGATGACTCTACAATCATCTATACTGCTAAAACCCCTTCTGAGCTACAACTACTAACCCAACAAGCCTTTACATCCATTGAAAACTGGATGTCAAACAACCATCTTTCTCTCAACCTAAGCAAGACAAAACTGATTCTATTCACTCCCAAAAAAACAACACCCTCTAAATAGGGCAGAGTTTTCTATCTGGTCCCTGAATAATACCACCATCAAAACTGTCTCTAACACCAAACTGCTAGGAGTCATTATTGATGAAAACCTTAAATTTGACCTCCACATTCTCAACAATATCAAAAAACACATCAGAAACTAGGCACCCTCTACAGGCACAACTATTACCTTAACCATAGTGCAAAAAAGACTCTAGCCTCAGCCTTTCTACTTCCATCCCTGCTATACGGTGTCCCTATCTTTACAATTATCCACTCATCCCTCAAAACCAGGCTAGATACATGTTACAATAAGGTTGCCAGATTCGCAACAAATGCTAGATCCTCAACACACCACTACTCCCCTTTACAGCAACTAAACTGGCTAGAACTACCACTCTAATTTAACTTCCTACACTTAACTACTGCACATAAATTAATATGCAAACTCACATCATGCCCCTCTCTCTCCACACTGCTGACCTTATACCAACCAAATAGACACCCTAGATCAGAAAATAAAACCCTTCTCAAAGTAGACAAACCTCAACTACCAGCCAGTCAAATGCTCTATTCCTTTATTGTTTCCAAATTCTGGAACTCCCTCCCATCCACAGTAACCTCCATCAGTAGCCCTGCCCTATTTAAAAGGTCTCTTAGACAACATCTCTCCTCTTGTTGGCTATGGCCATGCCAAAAATAATTCTCTGTAGACACTGCTACTCCTACTCTACCCCTCTGCTTTTTTTCTCCAACTTCTTTCCCATTATCCTCTTTCTAACCAACCAGCACTCTAACCATCCCAGAGGTACCTACCCCTGTTACCTACCCAACCTTGATACCCACCCTCTCTGTCTATACCGACCTTACTACCACTCCTGAACCTATTCCTCCCTGTCTTTTTGCACTTCCATTCTCCTCAACAATCCATTTCCTAGCTACTTATTGTTAATACAGTGTTAACTCTGACATGTACATTATACTGTGTTACCTTAATATCATGCCTATTATTGTTACTGTATAGCCTTCTAACCATTTATGTAACTGAAATTGTATCTTCTGTATAATTTGTATGTGGAGCTTTTCTCCCCGGGCCTCCACTGAAAATGGGCTCTCCAAGGCCCAGTGGACCTTCCCGGTAAACAAATACAATAAATAAATAAATAAATAAATAAATAAATAAATAAATAAATACATCTTCACCGTCATATTGTTAATCATAAATTCACTCCCTTCAAGAATATAGGAGCTGAATTTACACCTGCCACATTGATACATATACCCCACAGTGAAGGGAAGGCGTTGATGCTCAAAGAGGTTCTTTAAGTTCGAGCCTCTTCTAAATACACATGTGGGTCTATCCAACACAAACTCCCTAAGCTCCCTATCACCAGTTTTTTTGCAAAATATTCTTATTATGGAATGCATCATTTGAAAAGCTGGTTGTAAAACTGGAGTGAAAATTCTTTTGTGCCACATGTCTAGGGGGCATTTATGTCCAACCCGTTTATGGATACTGGGGACAGTGCAGAATAAACAATGGTGTTATTAGTGACAATGGGTCTATTTGTATTCTTAGAACTAGATCCTAAAATAGGTGAAAACTGTCCATTTTGCCTCTTATCCATAACTTCCCATATCAGCTCATCTATCAGGTTATTAGGGTACCCTCTCTTGGAAAACATATCCTTCAGTTTCAAACATTCACTTTCAAATGACTCTCACAAAGTAACCATACGGGCTGCCCTTACAAATTGGCCTTTGACCAGGGCCTGCTTTTGTGAGAAAGGATGGCTACTGCTAAAATGGAGGAAACTGTTGGAATATGTTTTCTTATGAAAATTTTTCCACTAGGAACCTATGGTTTACATTATCCTTCTTTAATAAAATATCCAAATATGGAATTTCAGTATCACTAATAGTATTTGCAAACTTCAAAAATTGGGTTGTAGTATTAATATAATGCAAGAGTGGTTCAACCTGATCCCTTGGTCCTGTCCACAAAATAAATATATTGTCAAGGAAACATGTATAGGTATGACAAAAAGGAAAGAATGATGAATCCAAGACAGGATATGATGTAATCTTTTAGCAATATAAAATTGGTGTAACATGTGTTTTTGCTGTTTCTGATGAAGTTCCTGATAAACTAATTGCTTGGGATGAAAGCACTTATTCCTTCAATAAAAAAATATTGTGTGGACTTGCTACTTCCTGCCTGCAGTTGCTTCATTTTGGATTTCATGTTTTTTTCCTGTTCTCTGTTGGATTCTTCCCTATCTTTGCTGCCCCACCCTTCTGTTTCCCATAGTATATGAGGTTACCTTTTCCCCAATTCATGCACCCCAGTTCTTTTAGTGATGCTGCATTCATGCCCTTTAGTAAGCATTTGCACAGCTCCTGTACTCTCTTTTGCTTAACATCCTTCTCATCTGTTTCTATCCAGTAAATAATACTGCATGTCAACGTATATGACTGGATATGTGGGAAATCCTAGCCTCCATTTTCCTAGTCATTCTTATTTTTGCTTTGTTCACTCTTTTCTCCTTACCTTTATTGACCCATCCATCAGTGCCTTTTACCATTTACTGTTGCCTTTGTCCTGGGGGGTGGTCTTTGTTTACCATCTATATCAGATGATTGAATGTTTAGTTAAGCGAATAACTAAACGACAATCACTAATAATCACACACACAAAACATCAAACAGCAGTTTTCACTCAGGGAAACAATGCCGTTGCCCAAAGAAAAAAAAAACACAAATGAAGTGGGGGGGGGGGGGCTGTGCCCCCACTCCCCCGTAACTAAATACTCCAAGTCCAAGATTGCTCTACATTGAAGAAAAGGCAAACTCCGTACAATGGTCAAATGACTTGTTTCCCTCAGTGGAAACTGACGTTCACGGTTTTGTGTGTTCGACTACTAGTGATCGACGTTTAGTTATTCGATTAACTAAAAATTCTATCAACTAATATAGACCCTTTGTTTATACTGTTCAGTAAATGAAGGATTACTGGTAGTGTCATCATCCTTGTTACAGTAATTCTCCCAAGCAATGTATAAGCCCCCCCCCCCTACTACCACCACAAAAGTATCCTTTATTTTTTGTAACAGGATCATAGATCAGTACTAAGCTAACTGCCCTTGTGAGCCATTTTAAGCCTAGCCAATTACCCCATCTAAGAACCAAACCCTCCACCTTGTGTCTGTAAGGTAAACACCTTAACCATTATACCAGCCTCCCACTCCCAACTTTCTCTAGGTTTTTCCCTTTTGCCTCTTTCAGTTTCGCCATCATAGCACCCTAGGTACTTGAGGAACTCTTCCTGTTTTATTTCCCCTATTCCTCCTTCCCATTCTCTTTTTTTATCTTACTACCACTGTCTTTTTGTTGTTGCACCTGAGTGTTGCCACTTCTAAACCTCTTGAATGATTTTCTTGTGGTTCCCATTGCTGCATCTGTATCCTCTGACATTAACGTGCAGTCATCTGCATATAATACAAACTGAGATTTTATCTCCTTCTTTTCTTTAAGCATTGGTAAATTGTGTCTGACCACTGTCTGATCCATGATCATAAGCATGAACAGGCTTAGGGATAGTGGGTATTATTCTCTGCTCCCTCTCCTATTTTTCTCTCCTTAGATATTTCCCCATTAATGAGTAGTTCAATTTCAGGGTCATAGCATATGACCTGTATTCAATGTATGAACTTTTCCCCATATCTGCCTTCACCTGCATTGTCTTCCACAGGAATTTCCACCTCAGCATATCAAAGGCCTTCTGTAGGTCAAACTACACAATCCCACACTTTCCTTTCTGCTTACTTTCCTCACAGTGTATAAATTCCACCAGTTTGCGTCTGCCCTCCATCCCCTCACAATGCCATTTTGCATTATTTTTGGCTACACGTCATCCAGTCTTCCTGCCAGTACCATTGCCAAAATCTTGAAATCTACATTAATCAAAAATATAGGCCTATAATTTTCCACATCCTCCCTTTCTCCTCTCCTTTAGATGTCATTCCTATTCTTCTTCTTCCTCATACTTTCATGTATTTTGACCATGTCCTATATTGTCTTGTATTCCTTCTCAAAGGATCTTCCACATTTCTTCCCTCCCCATTTTTAGAAGTCTAGGTGGATTCCATCCAGCTTTCTTCTCCTTCATCTTGTAGATCACATTACTTATCTCATCCCTTGTCACCTCTACTTTCAGCTTGTGTCTTTGCTCATCCTCCAAATAATAGTTTTAGCAGTGTCAGTGGTGTGACAGGTAACACACTCAACTTTGGTGCCAAAGGCTGTGGGTTCTGTTCCCACCCCAGGTAGATTGATTGCTGACATTGCAGTGCAATATAAGGGGAGGGGGGGTCATTGTACAACAACAGTGGCCCAGAATTGAACTACACTATATCTGTGTAGAAATGTTGTACAAGTCATTACTCAAAGCATGTGGCATCAGTGCACTCACTTGCAGAACAACTATTCCACTGGCAGAAAATTGCAAAATGTGTTTATATTTCTTTCCCCAAAGTAGAAATAGCAAATAATTAACTGATACAGCTAGAATTGAACAGCCAGCTATAGAAGTCCATTGACTAACAACATGTGTATGAATTACATGCACCACAGTGGAAGTTTTAACACAGCTGTGAGACTCCACCTCTGTGAATTCATTATATCATATGATTGTGTTGAAAACAATTTGTATGAGATAAAAAGGATGGGGAAAGCTTCACCCACTGTAAATGAACACATTACAGTTTGGATGTCATTCACGCATAACAGCATAAGGACAAACAACACTTACAATCAGCCAGTGTGGATTTTGAACACCTGACCATGTGAGGATAGAAGCTACATGATATGTTGCTAGCATTGAGAGATATTTGGGAATTTGAAGCTGTGACATCATGTTATTGCCAAGGGATATGTGTTGCCTGTAATATATTTAAAAAAAATTCTATATATCTATTTTTCACATAACATTGCCTGCTACTAGGTATCCCCAACCACACATGATGACTGTGTTTGGGTATACCTTGCAGCTGGTAATGCTGTGTGAGAAATAGACATTGCCTGCTGCTAGGTATACCCAAACACATGTGATGCTTTTGTCACTATGATGGAAGAATGGCAATCATGCACAATGTGTGAGGAATCACAGATATGAACATATGCCTTACTAAGGCAAAAGCATGCAGAACATTGTCTCATTTCCACCCGCCACAGGAATAGACTTAGTACTACTCTTTGTAAAGCAAAATGTCACCCAACGGCATCATCATTATCCAATAAGGTATCACTGTGTGTGAAAAATTAGCAGAAATTCTTGGAACAGGAATCTCCAGCTATGGGTGATAGCATTGTTACCTATAAGCACATCCACCTGCATACTGACACAAGTGAGTCTAAAGAGTAATGGCTGGATATGAAAAGACTACCCAAGATGACAAAGCACAGAACACTGCCTGAATCACATGCCACATGAGATGTTTGTTTATAATTGTGACAGTGCACATCTGAATGGATGACATCACCATTATTTAATACAATGATGTCTTTCTAAAAAGAGAAGAAGGTGGTTGAAGAGCACAGTAATAATACACAGCTACATATACTGCATGCATTAGAAGCCTTCTCTATACAGTACAACAGACAAGCACACAGTCACACTAGTCAACTATTGCTGGATCCAAACCTCTTTCCTCTTTAGATAGGCACTGTAGTGAGCGCAGTATCAACAACCAGTCCCACAGGATAAGTAGTACAACAACTGTGATGTAGTTCAGTTTTGAAAGCATGATTTATTTATTTATTTTTATTTATTTTACATTTGTTGACCGGGATAGTCCAACTGGATGCATGTCCATTTTCAGCGGAGGCCCAGGGAGAAAAGATTGTGTAACTAGATAGGTAGGTGGCTATAATTTGACAGTGGTTTGTGTGTGTGTGTGTGTGTGTGTGTGTGTGTGTGTGTGTGTGTGTGTGTGTGTGTGTGTGTGTGTGTGCACACGTGCATGCACGTGTGTGTTTGTGTGTGTGTGTGTGTTTGTGTGTGTGTGTGCATGTGCGTGCATGTGGATGTGTGTGCGTGTGTGTGTGCGTGTGTGTGTGTGTGTGTGTGTGTGTGTGTGTGTGTGTGTGTGTGTTCCAAAACTGAGTATACCTGTGTGTAATAGAAATTTATAGGGTAGCCCTCTGTCAGTGAAAATACATCTCCTAAGTGGAACTTTACATAAGAAGTGTTGTCACAGAGCCAATTGTACCAGTCACACTATTTAAGCAATGCGATATTTTAACCCCCTAACTATCTAGTTACAGAACTACAGCGCACATAGAGAACACAGTATTAACTACAAGTGCCACAGGTGAAGTCTGACTTTTATAGTAAGAGTGTGCACTTAAAAAAGGATGGCCTCATCAGTGTATTGCAGAGAAAATGTTTGTGGTAAAAGTGGGATAAGGGGTGAAGGAGTCCTCACACTAGTTAAATTCTTCCCCTGAGTAGAAGTTGATACAGTACCTCTGTTCAGGCAGCTATATATACTTGACATTGAAGCCACCAACACAAGTTCACCACATTGAGATTTGAACTCTCACCTTTCTAGTTACACAGTCTATAGAACACAGTATTAGCTGCAAGCACCACAGGAGAAATCTTTACTTACCTGTCATTAGAACTATATTCACAAGTTTTCTGCTGTCATATTAAAACAAATTATCTATCTAGTTGCACAATCTAGAGAACACTATGGTAGCCACAGGTGCCACAAGAGAAGTCTGACGTGGAAGGTTAGAGAATGCACTTTTGACAGGATGACTTCATCAGAGAAGATGCCTGTGGTAAATGTGGGATGAAGTACAGAGGGGGCAGTGTCCAAAGTTAAATTCTTCTCCTGAGTGGAAATGGACGCAGTACATCTGTTATTGAGGTTTTACTTACCTGTCACTAGAACCACACACACACACACACACACACACACACACATACACACACACACACACACACACCACTGTCAGATTATAGCCGCCTACCTATCTAGTTACACAATCTAGAAAACAAAGCATGAATTGCAAGTGCCATAGGAGATGTCTGACTTTAACTATATGAAAATGCACATTTGTAAGTATTAAAATGCCACTGTTTCAAACATCAGCTGCGCTGCATTACAGGTTTTGTAGCAAATGTATGTGTCTGGATATGCCAATGTAACATCACTGTGCTTTCCCCTTGGCACTGCATACTTCTCTTCTAACATCTACATAATATCGTTCATGTACATTGTTACTGTGAGGGACATGTACCTGTTTCACAGTAAACAGTATGGGGTGTCAGTGTCAATCATAATTGTAAAACAGTGGATTAACTCATTACTGCTGAGTGATACCTCCAGGTGTTTATGCAGTTACATCCTACTGATGCCTCTAGGTGTCAAGTATCGCTTGTTTATATTTCCATTAATAATTCCAAAACCATGCTACATACAAAGTATTGAAATATTTTTTCTTAATGCTTACACAATTGCAAATACAACTGCATTGATATTTGACCTTTTCTAGTGTGGGTAAAGAAATATTAATTGTTTGTATAATATTTATTTATATTGTCATAAATGTCATGTTTTTCTAAATATCTTGACAACCAAGTTGGACAGCCAGAACTGCTTAGCCTCATATGGAAGCTCTCAGCTGGATGAGCAAAATGATGATATTATGTGTGTAACTTGAGTAGTTGCTGAGATATTGTAAGTCATTTACAAAATATTACAAAGATAGTAGTTACTGTGTTTACAGTGATTTATAAAACTCTGTTTAAGACTGAGTACCTAAAGAATACTACTACTATAAAAATAGTTTGTACTGAATTTGAAATTTATACTTTTTACTAACCTTTGTGGTTCCAGAGATATGACCATTTGTTTGAAATTTAAGGACATACTTTTATTCTTTCAAAAGCCTTAAGCTCCATCCACTGGAAGTTACAGTGCAAACTTTCAGAGCTCCATATGAGGGAATGAATTAATCAATAATTCATGATAGTTCATCCCTGAGTGATTACATGCAGACATTAACTATTTATTGTGTACCATCAGTTGCCTTAGCTCATGCTTGCAATGTGCATTGACAATACAAACAGATAGTTCCTAAATATGACACTGCACTTCTGAATAGCAGTGATGCATTATGTGTGAAAAGGACACACACCTATAACAAAGTTGCAAGTGTAACTGTTACAGTGCAGACATAAAGTAATAGACTGAATTGAGTCAACATCACTCTGAAATGCAAATATCTTGATTTTAAAATTGCAGTAGCAGATCAGAAGTTGTAAAATCTACTCCCATAATTCTTTGTTGTCATTTTTTGTTAGCTCTTTCTCTAAAGCGCGGTGATGACAAGCTCATTTGCACAACTGATGGCAAAGTGTTAGCACATGCATAATCATATCATGAGGTGTTGAACTTAGAATGGGTATTAGCAGCAGTTTATGGTGCTCCATGCCAAACTTCTCACCAATAAGCAATATACACATACAACCATGTCTGACTCTGATAGTAAACAGAACAGATGTTTTTTATGGTCATGTTTCAGATGCCATGATTTACACATTTGTTATGGCAGTTGCAGTTCTGTAATCATTATATCTATGATATAGGTGTATTATGAAGCACATGAAGGACCAAGCATATAATTTCTGGTGGAAACATGGCTTATGGAAAAAGTATTGAATCAAGATAGTTTATTTGATGACAAAAAAGGGGTGGGAAGTGGGGGCATTTGGAGACACAGATACATGTACAGGCATGCTAAGAGATTAGCTTATGGTTCATTTCTGCAGATATTTGTGTTGTGTTGTGTTACTCTTTGATCTGTCATCATAATTATTCAGTGAAAGTCTGTAAAAGACAGTGTTACCAACAGGGAGGAAGTGGATTAATAGAACAACAGGATAATGGTGTGTTAATAAACTGTGTAGCCAATACTTACACACAAAGGAGTCATACAAAACATTCAAGAACACTATGGCATACATTTGGATTTGAACCTTGACAGTATTTCAAAAAATGTAAAGAACTGAGTATTATCTAACCAAACCACATAGGAACTCCTACTTCACAAAGTTTAAAGCTGACAACAGATTGAATCAAAGGAGAATGTATGTATTGCTCTTCATTGTACTCACAACAATTGAAAAATTCCATAATGTGTACATTACATCCAATAGCATAATAAATATGACACAGTAAAATGCAAAGGAGAAAGGCTGAGGACACTGAAGGAGGAAGATACATAGACAGACGGTGTACATTACATCCAATAGCATAATAAATATGACACAGTAAAATGCAGAGGAGAAAGGCTGAGGACACAGAAGGAGGAAGATACATAGACAGAGGGAGAGGGAGACAGGGGCTAAGTAGCTTATGACAGAAGCAGGATAATGCTATCTCAAATCAATATGTAGGCAACAGCTGCACATAAAACAGTGTACAAAAAACAGTCAATAACAGTTTGTTAATGCCTGCAGCATATGCAAAACCAGTACCTTCAAACCACAACAGCTCACAGCACCAAATCAGGTGAGACAAAAGGAATTGCAAATAAATGCCAAACTTTATTAGTAACGGTTAAGCGCTTTCCTCTCCTTCAAGAGACTTCATTAGAACACATTTCATTACAAACCCAGCCCTTAAATGCCCTTCTTAATTATGTCACATGAATCACTTAATTGCACCTTAAAAGCACACTACATACTTTATCAAAAATAAGTACATAAATAAATAAAACTCACTCATATTATATTTAACTGACATAAAACATTTAAGACATTAAAACACATCTCATATTTAATTTAATTTAATTGTGCCTATATGGCACTTCAAACAATCTAGCCCATAATATGTTTTAATTTTAAAATACATGCAATATTGACTGCCTCATTTAATGCAGGGAATTGTGTGGTGTCCAACCTTAACTGCCATCTCAATTCACTTGCATCCAAGTGTAAGTCTACTATTTTACCCTGAAGGTCCTTTACTATATGATCAATAACTAAAAACTTAAATGAGTGTGTCCCATTGTCTTTAATGTGTCTAAATAAAGCATTGGTAATTTTTCTTTTCTTTATGTCATAAAGATCTTCAAAAACCATGTTATGCAAAACCAGTCTATAGATCTGAAAATTATCTCATCATGTCACAAAGGAACTCCTACTTCAAACAGTTTAAATCATACAATTGGAAAGACAGTGACAACTTACTGAAACAGAAGAGGTGCAGACAGAGAGAAATAGCAACAGTATTGTTTATGGAACATTTAGAACCATCTTTGTTGTGCTTTACTCTTAGGATTTTCCTCATTATTACTTTGTCATGCTCTGCACAACAAAGTGCTTGCTGTAGGGAGCAAGAAGAGGTAGAAGAGGAGAAAAAAAGATTAAGCCATAAGCAGGACAAAGGTGATTTACTACATCTCCATGTTGGAGCAGAATATTTTTACAAATGCTTTCTTGATGCACTATTCAAATGGCATGTTAATGAAATGTAAGTGCAGATAAATAGAGACATTTGCAATTAAACACATGATAGGAATCTAAAATGTCATGAAATAATTTAACATACACCTGTAATCGAACCCATGACACTATGCAAAAACATCAGTCTACAGACAGGGGAATTATGTCAACACACCACATAGGAAGTTCTTGAACTATTAAAGTAAATGTTGCCTTTACTCTGTATTCCTATAGGGCAGTGGATTTAAGTAAGTGTGCACAAAGTGAACATTGCTAATGTGGCTGATATTAAAATCTTCATTTTTTGCCATAGGAAGTGAAATGCCATTCACCTTCACTCAGCAGTAGTGCATGATGCCAGCATCTGCTCAAATGCTGAGGACAAAAAAAGATGTATTTTTCTATGTACCATTTCTGGTCATGTGTATTGTGTGTGATTTAATTTGTGTATGCACTTAGGACAGTGGTAAAATGGGGTGGCAAGCACAGAGTAGGACACATGGGAAAGAATACATGAACTTGCAGGAAGGTGGTTATTCCCTTCTTCACAAGATAAATGTAGTATAGTACAGACAATTTCCTGGCTTTCGGGAGTCACCGCATCAGGGATGGACAACAACAACAGAATAATGTTGCATAGCCAACTGGACAAAATCAAGTGTGTCAAGATGACTCATAAGCAAAGTGGAGAGATGTGTAAGGGGGTAATTATTTTTGTGGGACAGGTGCCCATTTTTTTTTCTTTTGAGAGAGAGGAATGTTGGGGAAGGTGATTAGGAATGAGAGGGTTAGGTAGGTAGGGTACATAAGGTAGCAGGTTCAGACATACAGGACATACAAGTCAGACAGGCATGGCAATGTAAACAAAGGGTTGGGTGATGCCATGAATGGGGATAAGTAGAGGACCTTGAAGATGCATCCACATCCAGCTTGAGAACAGTGAGAATCTAGTCTTCACTCTCAGAACTGTCAGCACTGTCTCTTGTGTCAGGAGCTGGACATGGCATAGTCCAGGCAATAATACACAGGATATTTTCAACCCTGCCAATTTGGGCAGTGAGAATCCTCACCATAATGCCCTCCAGCAGATGTGTAAGTGTCTGACTGGTAACAAAATCACCGCCTCCACTACTACTGTTCTTGGAAGGTATCATAGCACCAACAGCTGGAGAAGAACTACATGACAGAGGTGGAGCAAGTAGGGCAGGAGTTGTGGAGGCAATACTGACAGGTTGCGACCCAGGTGTGCTGGGTGTCTGTGCTTCCTGTGGTGGTGCTGCCATAGCCATCTGTGGATGTATGGCAGAGCCAAACCACAGTGGTCAGTCTAGCTCCCTGTGCTTAAGGTTATTTGCTCCCTGTGCTTATGGTTATTTTGTTTTCAGCAGCAAATATATATGTGAAAAAAGAGACAGAGAGAGAGGATGGTGTAGAGAAAATGCTCAGAATTAGATCAATGGCATGTCACATTAGTTTATTACTTTAGTATATAAACCAGTATGAGAAATATATAACTACACCTTGGCCACATACAGATATGGTGGGAAGGCATTAATGTGTCATAAAGTCAAACAATCATAATGGTATGATATGACTAATAGAATCATATATTTCACTATGTCATATCAGACATCTGCTTCCAAAGTTAATAACTGCATTTGCCAAAATTTAATTGTTCATGTCATGCAGTACTGCTGTTAACATCTTCTAAATAGCATTGTTTCTGGGTACTGAACCCTCACACAATTAAGCTGATGTACTCCTTGTCTAAAGCAATCACCAAGAGCTGTTGGAGCAGGCATGTATGCTTGATATCAAAGTTAAGGTGTGCCTGCTCAAGATGGTGTATAGTGATGGATTGAAAACAGTTCTCTGTCTTACTTTCAGACCTGAAGATACTTACCCCATGCCTCTCTGAGGCAAGTTACTCTATCCTAATGTACATCATGGTTTTCTGTTATCTCTGCTGCAGCTGTATAGCAGTGAAAAGAAAAAAAAATAAATATATGAAAGCATAATGAATAACTGCATTTACTGGCTAATTAATGCCATATCATAGACAGGTGATGGGTCAGTATACTTACACAACTGAGAGGTGTTTTCAGTCTTACATTCATCCTTCCATCAGCACAGGAGGTCCTGCCTGTGCCTCTTCATGTCATTGTAGTAATGATGTTACTGCTCCCCAGTGAGTGGGATGCCAGTTGCACTGGAGATAGCCTTCACCAAGCTATTCCAAGTCTTAGCCTTATGCTGAGACCTGATATGGTCTCCCTTTAGCAGTCTCTGGTTGCAGCACTTCACAAGGAGTGCCACAAAATCCTGAACTTCTCAACACCCCACATTTGTGTTGTAAATGGAACAACATCCTTGCCATTGCCAGCCATGTCTACAGTACTCAAGCTGGAAATATGGGTCTGAATTGGGCCCCAGTTCAGGTCTCACATGGAACAGCTTGTGTGCAAAGACACATAGCCTTGCCTTGCCAACTGCATTTGCACAATTGAAAGCACAGCACTGGCTTGGCAGATACAATGGCAGTGATCAAAACACACAGAGGCTGTGAAAAACGGCAGCGAGATTTGGCTATGTGTTGTTCTGAAGCTATGAATACATGTTCCAACGATAAACACTGAAATGTTTCACATGTTTGTTCTAATCAATGTTGGTTGGAGGAAAAGTTGTATGATTTGTAACATATTTGCCTGTTGGGAATTACACACTAGTAATATTGAGTAGTACCATCTGGGAATTGAACCCATGACAAAATAAATATTTTAAACTGTGCTTATTAACTGTCAGTGCCTCAAGAGAACTTATTTTTTACATGGCAGTTAGAACTATAGTAATGTAACAATGACTGGAGATGTACAGTGTTGGCCAAATTAATAGACATATCAACAAATAATGGCAATTTCTTAGTTTCTTTGGTGATTTTCAGTCTGGCTCTTTTCAGAAATTCACAAAATCATTTCATTTTTGCTAATTCTTTAAGAGAGAACTGTTTAGCTCAAAATTCCTACATCTTACTTACCTACTTAAGGAGAAATTATGTCATAATGTCGTGGCTCTATAGTCTAAAAGGAGGGTAAATCGGATGACTTAACACCATGAAAGAATGCAAAAGTTGAGATTCTTCTCAAAGAAGGTGTTCCAGGATCAGAAATCACCAAGAAGTTTGTCAGCTGTCTGTCAGCTGAATTTGGAAGGATGCTCTTGCAAATGTGGTCACAGAAGGTCCACAACTCCTCAGGATGATTCATATCTGATCAGTGGATGCCATAAGAATCACAAGGAATCCAGTAGACAGCTGCAGGGGATGATGGAACAAAATGGTGTTACAGTGAGTTCCAGAACAATTCGACACAGACTTCTGGATGTTGGCCTTCGAGCTTACAGACCTCTGAAGAAACAAAAATTGTCCAACCACATGAAGGCAAAAAGACTGCATTGGGCAAAAGAGTTTCAAAACTGGTCAAAAGAAGATTGGGAATGGGTTGTTTTCAGTGAGGAGAGCATAATACTGAGAGTAGTACAGAACATACTACAGCAATGTCTGCTCCCTCAGCTGTGTGGCTGGGCAAAGAAGAAGGGGATTAACTGGGACAGGGGACTTCAGCTTCATGAATGATGGTGCCCCATGTCATAAAGGTCAACTACTGTCATACTTCCTTGAGGTCCATGGTATTGAAATGTTACCATGGCCAAGCAACAGCCCAGATATGTATACAATAGAGAACATGTCTGTTATTCTGAGTCAGAAATGAAGAAAAAGACCATAACAAACAAGCAGCAACTGAATGAAGAACTCGTTTCAGCTTAGGCATGCAATGCTTCTGTGAGTGAACATTGCCATGAACTTGTTTGTTTGTTCTATGCCTCAATGAGTTAAATCCATGATAATGCCTAAAGGGTCATTCATGAAATATTAAAACATTGTATTAGAACATTTTCTAATAAACATGAATTATATTGTTTTTCATTTCATATACTCATATGGAGTTATATGGCAAAACAAAAATAAAAACAAAAACACAGATTTCTATTAATTTGGTCACCACTGTACTTCTGAGATGTCTATATTTGTGTGTCTTTAATTAGTCATGGCATTGTATTTCTGTAGTATTTGACTTTGTAAATACATTTCAGATGCATGTAGTTGCATGACCTGAGTAATACATGTTGGGTTATGTTACACACATACATACTTCAAAAGACATACTGTCCTAAACACACAATTCTGACATGTCATAACTCATAATAATTTTATCAAGAATATTCTACAAATCATACCTATGCAAGTGCATTCTTAATTAAATATCATAATTGTCATGTTTAATATAATTCACTTACATTATATAGATCTTCTGTTACAAGCATTACTAATACATTTGTTGCAGTAAACATAGTTATGACACACATTTGTATTTAGTGTGATATTCCTAATCAAAATGTTGTGACAAATGGTAGTCTGACCTCCTATGGAAAATGATTAAATTCTTATTTCTTTAAACTCACTTCACTTACATGTTATACCACACAGATAGTTAGCTCGCAGGTAGAATTTAATCACTGAGTACTATACGGAGTGCTGAGGGCCAAGCATCTTCCAGGCTTGTTTCTACTACAGAAGGCAGCCCAAATTAATTTTTTTCACTTTTATTTTTTAAAGTGAACCCTGTTTACATGCTGACAAGCAGAATGCAAATGTAAAAGGCATTTAAAAGAAATTAAAAAATTACTTTGTATTGAAACAACACATTTAATGCATGTATGTAACAAGGAAGAAAGCTGTTATAGCAATAGCATGACACAGTCATCCTTTTCATATTTGATTTCAACATCACAAGTCACATTTGGATTATGCATCATCAGGATTTCATTTAATGGGAATTTTTCTGATATGGGTCACACAGGGAATGACATGAGGTCATTCTTGCTACAGTACATACAATTACTCATGACATCAATGTATACAATATATTGTACAACTGTCTTGGCAAATAATTGTGATATATGGATAAGTTATCTAGCATATATGAAACATATGTGCGCATTACTTATTTTACTACTTTTGTGTTAGCACACTACAAAATGTTATATGTCACAACATCCATAGCGCATATTATTACTGATGAGAAGGGATGAGTTTAAAACAATGCTTTTGTACCATGGATTCACATGGAGCACAGGTAAGATTTTTATCACATCTCACAGACTTTAGTCTCATTTCATATAAAACATTGGCTGTCAATATTAATTCTGAATTCAGTTATAAAAAATACCTGTAAATTAGATTTAAACCCTGCATCACTTGTCTTGTTTTCCTAAACTTACTTTAAATATGCCTTGTGCGGCAGTAATAGTTATTTGTCAGGTGGAATTTATTAACTGAGTACTCTCCAGCTGATGGTTGTGCACTGGTGCCAGAATTGTTTGTGCTACAGAAGGCTTTCCAAGTTAAATTTTCCACTTTTTTCCCTTAGGAAGTGGAATTTGTTTGCTCGCTGCCAAGCAGAACACATCTGCAAATAGGATTAAAAAATATGAAAATGTTAAATGAAAATTACAACATTCAAAAGGTATATGTAGCAATGAGCACAGCAAACACTCCACTGCAGTGACACATTCATTCTTCTCACATCTCCTTGCTATATCAGAACTTTAATTTCTGGCATACATTATTAGGACTGTAGGTAATGCCAAGTAATAGGAAAGTAGACAGACAACAGCTCACATATCGTTAGCAATACTGAGAATGTTTGAGTTTCAAATAACAACATAATCATATAACAAAACATGTAAATATGCATTCAGACCACACCTCTGTAAAATTATCACTTAACTGGATTCAAACCCTGCACCATCTGTCTTGTTTCTCTAAACTCACTTGACTTATACCTTGTGCCACAGATCAAGCTACATGACAAGTTCACTTTCCTCTGAGTACTGTCCAGAGTGTTGGTGTCTGTGCACCAGCACCAGGCTCATTTGCACTACAGAACGTGGCCCAAATTAAAACGTTCACTTTTTTTACTTAGGAAGTGAATTCCAGTTAACTGCTAGGGCCTGCTGCCAGTCAAAAGTGCACTTTTCCAAATGGCTCCCAAACGAGAAGAGAAAAGAAATTCTTAAATAGAGAAAAATTATGAAACAAGTAGTTAAAATGAACAGTTCTGATGTTTCCTCAACTTTGTTGTCTTGCAACATGAACATATGCTCCTTACACATTATTATATTCTCACAAACAACAACCTCTTTAGATTTGAGCCCTATGATGCCAGAGCATTACAGCACAGTTAGATGTGTGAATGTCTGTGATACTGGTAATAGTTAAGTAATCTTTCCTCACACAATATAAAATAAAACATTGCAACACTGCAATGCTTTTCTTCTCTGTATTTTGTGATCATCATTCCCTTATCTATGATTCTTTAACAAGACTGCTGTGTGATTTGTCTTGTAGTTGTTATATTTTTCAGTGAGTAATGCACTTCCTTAAAACTGCAGACAAAATGTACTCAGAAGCACAAACTGTGGTCATAAACAGTTCATAGAAATGCTAAGACTGTTGCTTTCCTAAGTCAGTCAATGTACTGACAGAATACTTGTAAGTCTATTCTCCCTGACACATTCAAAGTAAGTGTACATCAAAGAGAACTGACTGTGAAGCCCTGTCTGTTTCTGCAGTCAGACAGACTCATCATTCACACTCGTAAGCCCTTAGCAGGTAACACTTCTCAATGCTTGTTGTACTGCTGAGGCATATGCATGCATTTGTGTGGGTACTTACACCACATTTACCTGCCCTGCAGTTACTGCAGGTTGTGAAATTCATGAAGGCTAAATAGTTCACATCTCATTTGTATATTCACAGTGCTGAGAGCGCTGAATCGGCACTATGTAAAGGTAATCATGTAGGTATGGAACTTGTGTCATTGTAGTGGAGACTGGATCTAGAGAGCTCGATACTACTACTTGCTTTGAAAACTTGTTGCTACTTTAACAGCTGACTTGCTTAAAGGTATGTTGCTGTTTTTTACTTCTTGATGTATTTTAACCTTAATGATGGATTGCATTTCATAATGCAACTATTGGTTTACTGTCCAGATTATTCTTTGGTCTACTGCCTGCATTATTCTCAGTAGCTGTTGACATAACCATGAATGTTATTTCTTGACTTTTAAAATATTTTTCTAAATAATGCTGACATTTAATGAGAAGTTTAATCTGAAAAGCTGACCAGTTAGTGCATAAGGCTGTTGTATTACTTATTAGCAAGGTCATGGGTTTTTTCATTATTAGTACACAAAATTGTGTTAGGCATGTGATGTATTCCTGATTTCCCTCCATGAAAGTGAACTCACACAAAATTGTTATACATTTTTCCTAGACAGGTATGCATTATTTTTGTTAATGCTCCAGTGTAGTACAGTATTACAGAAATGCTTGTCCTCTTAGTAAACTTTTATCAATTTCTTTATTTCTTTGGCTGTTGGGGGGTGTCTGTATTAAGTTGCGTGTCCCCTCATAGAGCCTTACTTTTTCATGTATTTTTTGTATGATGGACAGATGTATCCGTAGATATTTTTGCTTTGTTAACAACCATTTTTGTTTACTTATGTATTTTTTTTACTATTATGTTTCCTAATTTGATGCCCAAAACATCTGTACCATGTAAACTGTCATACACTGACGCTGATGTAATTATTCAGGCACTAGGTTGCCATAGGTCATTCTTTTTAGAGACAGAGAGGGGTGATGAGTCCTCCCATGACCATATCTGGAAGCAGGTGGTCAATGATGTTAATGTGGTTGGAGGCCATGGACATACATATTCCAAAATAAGACATAGGGTGAGTGGTCATGGTCCAGGATGTAATCATGATGACAGCTTGTCCAGCAGGCATCACTCATGTTCAGGTAGCACCCCAAATTGTAGCCAGGTCCATGGAACTAGGAGTGCATCTCCTGGCAAAAGTGGTCCTTGGGGTGATGATGCTGAACTGACTAGTCTACCATGCATGGTTCACACCTGTAGGAGATTCCAGGATGTAGTGCTAGCACAGTGCTTTATTGTGCTTATCCAGACACACACACACACACACACACACACACGCACACACACACACACACACACACACACACACACACACACACACACACACACACACACACATTTAACAAATGCTTGCCTATAACACCACACACATGTACACACTAGTTACCTAAGCAGCACTGTTGATTGCTACTGGCCCTGCAAAGTGGATACTTAAGGAATATATTTTTGTTGTTACTTTACCCCCCCCCCCCATACACGTGATGTTGAGTGTGTCCTGCTCTTTGCACATTTCTATGTAACTCAGGTTGCATATATGTCTGATGCACAGAGTGGAAAGCTGATGCTTGCTTACATTGGAGCTTCCTTTAATGTACGTGTACAATTATTGAGCACAATGCCCCCTTCAGCACGTACCTCACAATGCACATGGAGCAGCAATAGAAACCACAGAGGTTCCACACCAGGAAAATCTAGGGCCTCGAACATCTACCCTACACAGATAGGCTAAATGCCATGTCCCTCTACTCAGTATCATACAGACTCCTCGGAGGTGAACTCTGTCTGGCATGGAAAGCAAACTCTGATGGG
This sequence comes from Protopterus annectens, assembly GCF_019279795.1. Taxonomy (NCBI): domain Eukaryota; kingdom Metazoa; phylum Chordata; order Ceratodontiformes; family Protopteridae; genus Protopterus; species Protopterus annectens. Next base: position 678,537,184 of record NC_056732.1, on the reverse strand, counting down.
ACTGCTGCATATCTGCAAGTCATGCTCATTGTTCACCAGTAACATGCAATAGTTTACAATGATAACAAAAAGGACTATGTAATCTAATTTAACCAGGGTGAATTGAGGATGGTGGGAGGAGAAGTAGTATATGAAGTGTAAAAAAGAGAAAAACAGAACAACAGTTCTTTTCATTGTACATGACTTAAGGAAACCCTGGGGGATGGGTATTCTAACATTGCCAGTATTTTCAAATAGCAGATGTAAATCAATCTTTATATCCCACATATACAAGAGTATATCTGTGGTGTAACTATCACAGTGCTACACTACATGTATCAGCAAGAGTCATTGCTGGGGTTGAAGCAATGTACTCGTTGCATACAAAACTCCACACCACTTCACAATAATACAACAGGAGTTGTGCAGACAGTAAAATGTTACATACGTATTTTGCAAGAAAGACAATGCACCGAAAATTTTCAAGTAACATGCTTGGGAGAAGCTGGATGGAAGGTTTCAGAAAGGGGAAATTCAAAGAAAATGTAATTTAGTTTAAATTTTTATAATTACCAGCGGAACTTCCAGATTTTAGTGAGAAATAATATACATCTGAATAATTAAAAGAAGGAGGGGGATAGGGAAGAACTGGTAACCTTAAAAAGAGGCAGAGAAGAATGTGAAAAGAATAGTGGATTTCACTTGAATTTACATGGTAACCAATGCCTGTGTCAGGATGCTACAGTTTTATAAGGCAAAGGTGACTGAGATGTTGGGGGGACCTGATGACTTTAAAGCAGATTGCAGGCAAAAGAAAAAAAGCAGAAAAAGATTTTGTTTCAACAAAATTAGGGTGACTTATACTCACATGATTATGCAAACAACAAACATCATGTCACAGTATTATCAAGAGAGCTTCTGCAATCACTGAAATCATTGAAACGCAGCAATTACATTTTAGTGAGGGATATAATACATTTGCACATTTTATAACAGTTAAGAAATGAAACCTAAGTTAACATGTTCAAAAATATTACTGAAGAATGCATGAGTGTGTATTGTGACTATATGTCATTGACGTGGAATACATACATGTGAATAAGGAAGGAATGTATCAAAACATGTTCAATTATTTCACACATAGTGCTTATCCATACCATAAAGCACTGCAGTGCAGAGCTAGCAGCATACAAACAATGGCTGATGGCTAACTGGGGGTATCTGAAAAAAATACTAACACAACTGCACATATGTACCTGTATTCAAAAATACAGGCAACTGAGGAACCTTGCAAAAAAAACATACAACTAATGACAAAAAGTTATACTATAGCTCTGCTCAGCTTAACAACAAATCCAATCCTCGAAAATTTTGGTCAACTCTCAACAACATCCTCTATCCTGGAAAGCCTTCTAATCCCTCCCCATACCCTAACTCTTACTCTCAGGAAACAGCTACCCTCCTGAATAAACACTTTATCTCTTCCATCCAAAATCTGGTAACCTCTAAGCCAAACTCTACTTCGACACCCACCTCTCCAAGTCCCACTAACACAACTTTGTTTTCTTTTGAGCCAGTTCCCATTAATTACATCAAATCTCTACTACTCAAGCTAAAACCTTGCTCTCCTTCCACTGACAATTTATCTCCTACATTCCTCAAACTTGCTGCTGACTCAATTGCCTATCCTGTATCTCTACTAATTAATCGATCTATTCTGGAATCAACTGTCCCCACCCTTTGGAAATCTTTCTTTACTATCCCTCTTCATAAAGGTGGAAACTCCACTGACCCCTCAAACTACCGACCCATTGCCATTCTGTCCCCCCTCTCCAAGATATTAGAAAAATGTATTCACTCACAGCTTCTCAATCACCTCCTCACACACCACTTACTTACCCCTACCCAACATGGATTTCGTCCTCACCACAGCACCACCACTGCTCTCCTCTCCTTCACACATATCATTGCAGAGGCCCTAGACAACAATAAACTCATTTCCTGTCTCTTCCTAGATCTCTCCAAAGCCTTCGATACTGTCACTCATCCTCTACTACTATCCAAACTTGCAAATCTCCACCTATCCCCCTCCGCACTTGCCTGGTTTAATAGTTACCTATCTGGCAGGGAACAATCTGTCAAATGGCTCTCATCCTCCTCACCTTTCCTTCCCATCTCCACTGGTGTTGCCCAAGGCTCCATCTTGGGACCCTTTTGTTTAACATTTTCACCAATGATCTTTACAGCTCATGCAAAGAATCCTCCCTTATTCAGTATGCCGATGACTCCACACTTATATCCATCTCAAATAACATTCCTGAACTACACTCCCTGACCCAACAGGCCCTACTATCCACTGAACAATGGCTCTCTCACAACCTATTGATCCTAAATCCCAAAAAAAACAAACTCCTACTTTTCCTTCCCCCGTTCTCTTTCTCATCACAAAACCTCTTTTTTTTATTACATCTTCTAACAATACAAACATCCAACCTGACACCCACACAAAACTCCTAGGGGTCATTATCGATGACGAACTCAAGTTCAACCTACACATACTCCAATGTATAAAAAAAACAAACCAGAAACTAGGTCTGCTATATCTGAACAAAAAATTCCTAACCCTTGAATCTAGACTTACTCTGGGCCAGGAACTCCTCCTCCCCTCCCTCTTATACGTCGCCCCAGTTCTTACCAATATCCAGGTCTCCACTCTAAACAAACTGCAACAGACTTACCATAAAATAACCAGATTCATTACTAACTCCCCATACAACTCACACCACTGCATTTCTTTAAACTCTCTTCAATGGCTTGAACTTCCCCAGTTTCTGCTATCTTATCAATTTCATATGCTACACTCTATTCTTTATAAACCCTCCTTCTGTCCATCTCTATCTCCCTTAGTCTCAATCTACATCCCATCCCGGACCCTCCGTACTTCTAACCAACAATTACTTGATATCTACCACCCAAAAAGGTCAGTAGGCAAACTACTCTACAAACACTCCCTTGCCCATGCTTGGAACAAACTTCCCCTTGACTTACGTTCAATCTCCCACACCTCACACTTTAAAAATGAACTAAAAGCTTATTTTCTCAATTCCGGAACCTGCCCTTGCCATGACCCTACCTAGTCTTCCTTCCCTTTATGTACCCTCAAAAGGACCATACTTAGTACCTCATTACACCTCTCTCTCCAATGTGTCTACTATACATTTGCACAATTTTATACAAACAAAAAATGTTTATTGTTGACCTATTGAAATATATCAATGTAAAATTGCTACTTAGCTTCTTTTTAATGCAACTTTAACTTTATGCATGTAACCCAACATATGTGAATAGTTTTGCTATAACTGCTATTATATCAATATTGTTTAAAATTGTACTTGTTTTAAAATGTATTACTACTGGAGCTTTTCTCCTCGGGTCTCCACTGAAAATGGGCCACAAGCCCAGTTGGAGAAACCCGGTTAACAAATGTCAATAAATAAATAAATAAAATAATATTATGTGTCATACAAATAATAGCATGTTAACTTGCTTTGTCAGTATAATTCACTACAATGGATGAGTGACAGAAGAGTAATTTTGAAAAAATAAAAATTGTAGACATTTAGTTCATATAGCTGAAAAGGTAATGCACTTCAACATGTGTTCGTTATATATTAATAGGCACAGTGTCTGAATGTATGTTTTAAAAAGTAGAGGTATTGGGAAGTTGGCAGGATAGTTAAGTGGGAAGTAAACATTTTATTTTACACATTCAGTAAATATCAGTAAGAACATGCTCATTTTAGTGCATTACAAACATACTGTATTCAACGTAGCACATTTCAAACTGTACGAAAGCAACTTGCACCATTTTACTTGGATGCAGAGTACACTCTTAAATAACATAGACAACTCTATTGATATCATTCTACACGACAAAGCAAATAGTACAGTGGACATTTAACAAATGCACCATTCAGACACACATAACTCACTGCTAAGCAATTCTGTTACGTTCTCACTTTAACACTGCATATTAACAGTGCAAAGGTCAGTGCACATCTGATAGTCAGTTTTTGTCTATCACGTGATGTTGTAGCTATGTTGCAATATTGCAGAAATGATTTTGTTTCTACCACACTGAAGGGAAATAAGCTGCCTTGATTATTCATGTCATCTACGTCTAAGGGTCTCCATAAGAGTTTCAAGCCAGTCAGCCCTAGGTTGTTGTTGTTGTCTTTCGTCTTTTCCCGGTTAGGGGTCGCCACAGCGGAACTCCAGTCCGCTAATGATTGGCAGTAAATTTTGACGAACGCCAAGGTGCCAGCTCGACGTTCAACCTTCAATGTACCAATGAAAATAATTTCTGTGTGGAATACCTTAGCGATAAGGCATAAAACACATGGCAAGTTCACAAAACACAGGAAAATCTCCAAAGCTTCAGATACCTTCACAACCAAACCAAAATAAAAATGAAAAACAATACAATATTTTAACTTACAAAACAATCATTAAAAAATCCGGTTACTTTCTGGAACTCCATCAAAAAACTTATATACCAGGTAGAATCTTGCAGTCCAATCCCTACCCAGACAATATTGCTTCATTATTTAATTCCCACTTCATCGACACCATAAAATCACTACTTAACATAGACACTATGCATTCACCGCAGCTTAACATCCAAGTCAGTTGCAACCATAACACTTTCTCCATCAACACTGTGACAAACTCTATCATTAAAAAGCTCTATCTAAACTAAAACCTATCACCCTAGCTGTAGATAAACAGCGGACACCATTACACCATCTCAATTCTCATTAATAGATCCACTGCCTTGCAAATAAGGCTGGTCAGGCTTATGCGTCTATAGTTCCCAGGCTCAGTTAATGGACCCCCTTTGTGCAAGGGGATTACTGTTGTTGTTCTCCATTCTGCTGGAACAAAGCCAGTACTAAGACTGAGGGTAAAGAGAGTGCCAAGTGGTTCTGCCAGGACTTGTTTTAGATTGTTTAGTAAGCAGCCTGGTATGTTATCTGGTCTCACAGATGTTACCTTTTTAGCCTTGGAGAGCACGGATATGACCTGCTCTTTGGAGATACTAGGTAGGTGACTGGTGTCAGATATGCTTTGGAGTATGGCTGCGGTTTGCATCAAATCTATCATCTACCAGGTTGGCAATTTCCTCAGGTTCAGTATGAGAAGTACCATCCAGTATAAGTTTGGTACATAGTTGGCATTCCCTTTTAGATTTCAGAAGTAGCTGAAGATTCCCTTATGATTATCCTTAGCTAGGGATGCTAATTTAGCTTCGTAACTAGCTTTAGAGGACTTTACAAGACTTCTGATTTGCTTGTTCAAGCTGTGGAGGGTATTCTTCTTCTGCTGAGTAAGTTTCCTCTTGTTCTTAGACATCAGTTTCTTCCTTTTGTTATATAATCTATATATACTTGAAGTCCACCAGAGTGGTCTGTTTTTTCTGAACAACCTGTTTTTTCAACTGTCAGGTAAGGCCAAGTCTATACAGTTGTTTATGTGGTTATACAGGGCATTTGTGTACTCCTCTGCATAGGAGTCATTGTTGGTTGTGTTATCAGGGAGTTTGAACGTTTTTATACCATTGCCTAATAGGCTGTAGTTTGCTTTGGAGGACTTTTTCAGTTTTTTTGCTCTTTTAGGGGTGTCAGGTCTGATTGTTACTTCAAATGAGACAGATTTATGGTCTGACCTTACCAAGAAGGGCAACACACATGGGTTAGTGCAGTGACCTCCCCATGTTGATGAGTACTAAGTCTAGGAGATTTGAGCCCCTTGTGGGGGGGCAGACTAGCTGTTCCAGGGAATTTGTATTGACAAAGTCCAGGAACCTCAAGGCAAGCATGTTTGTGCTTATGTATGTCACCCACTCAATGGAAGGATAGTTGAAACCTCCCATGACCAAAATGTTTGGCTGTATAGTGAGTGACTCTAGTAAGTCCAGGTAGGCGGCACGCTTCTCTTGGTTCACAGTGGGGGACCTGTAGTTAGCAATGATGTAGTAGGGTGCTTTACCTATAGTTAGTTGGACCTGGAGTAGCTCAAGAGAGTCATACTATTTAACCAGTCTTGAGGTGTATTTGGTTTTAATGAAGATGGAAACACCTCCACCTTTGGTTCTTTCACACTCATTTTAGGGTTTGAATGTGTGGAAGGCATTGTAGCTTTGCATGGCCGATGTGCTGTCTGTGGCCTTGAACCATGCCTCAGAGACTCCACAGATGTCAGCATCCTCCAAGGTGAGGAGTGCTTTCAGGGAGTGCATTTTCCTGTTTAGGCTCCTAACATTAAGCAGCATAACCCTGAGTTTGTCTTGAGTGGGAGAGTTGAGAAGTGGATTTTTTATGTTGAAAATTTTGTTGTTTTGTCATTGTCTAAAAAAGGCACTATGGTGGAAGCAAGTGCCTTTGTCAGTATCCAAAAGCCTAGAGGAGACAGGAGAAGTCCATCAATGGCAAAGCAGTGTGGTCTGAAAATCATGTCTTCCCAGGCTGACAGATACTAGATATCTCTGGACTGACATGAGAAGCTAAGCCAATTGTTGAGTTCAGTCATTTTTGTCTGTATTGTGGCATCATCCTAGGTGAAGGTAGAATGCTGCTTAGGGCTAGAGACATACGTGCCTGGGACATATAATCTGTGAGTTTCGTCATGTCTCCCATCATATAGTCCAGAGAGGTACATCTCAAGTCATTCATCCCAACATGTACTATGACGGAGTCATAACATTAATTGTTGTTGAGTGACTTGAGTGCTTGCTTGATTTGAAGGATTCTGGCACCTGACAGGCAGTTGACTGTGGTCTTTTCCTTGTCCATCCTGGTGTGCGGGATATCTGTTTGCCTCACTATGGAGTTGCCTATGACCAGGACATTTGGTTTTGAGGTGTTTTGCCTTACATGCTTATTTGTTGAGACACTGGTGAGTGTGTTGTTATGTGTAGTTGATTCTATTTGCTTTGCAGTGTGTGCAAGTGGTTTGCACTTGGCAGGTCTCTGATCTTTTGGTAGGCTTCTAGTGAGTACATCTGCATATGTGGGTTAATGTGTCGTGCCCTCATTTTGCATGAGAGATGATGTGTGTGTGTTGACGGCCTGTTTGATGTCCAGTTTGTTGTTACGTGAGACAATTAATTCCAAATTCATAGTGTAATTACATCTCTCACATATTGTATTTTTTTAACAGTAAGTGATTGTCAGTATACGAGGCAATTACTACATTGCCTCAGGATGCCCATGTCAATCAGGCTGGCTGGAGAAATGGTTGGAAACTGACCGTCCATTATGATAGTCTTTTACCATAACCACTACTGGGGAGTGGGCTAGTTTGGCCAGATTTTGCTCTAGGATTAATAAAGGGGCTTATTCTATTGAAGGCAAGGGATGAAAACTCTGGCAGCACTTCAGTGTGCAACTCAGTTTTCTGCAATGCAGCAGGGAAGCTTGGGAGGATTCACTAACAGACGTCTAGGAAGAAAATTGTCTTTCAAGGCGTTTGCGTATATACAAGGCACCATTGAACCCTGCTGAGCAGTGCACAGCTTTGTGCAAAACACAAGGCAAAATTAAACACTTTTAAGCTAAACTACCAATGGGAAAGCACAAAATGAGATTTCCTCTAATAATCTTCAACTTAGATGAGGCTCAGACTACACACTTCTGCCACAAAGGTGCAGGCAGCGTCCTCCTAGTGTAAGATGGCTGGAATAGTGTTCAAGTGTAACAATAAAGTTTAGATTCAGCAGATCTGAACCTAGAAGGTATTTAATAAAGCCTCAGCTGAAAAGAGGTTTGTTTTCCCAATCAGAATAAATGTCAATGAATATATGATACTAAACAGAAGCCAAAGGCACCAGAACATCCTAGCTATTCTACCCATGGTTCTTCTGTATCCCAGTGACATGCTTCTGTGAGGTGTGTGTGTGTGTGTGTATGTGTGTGTGCGTGTGTGCGTGCATGTGCGTGCGTGCGTGTGTGTGTGTGTGTGTGTGTGTTAGGTCCAGGTGATACACAAACATGCATGTTCACTGCTTATGCTACGCTGTAATAAACATAGCATGAGACTTAGTGTTATTGCCACATCACCCAAAGAACAGCATGGTAATGCAGTGGTGAACAACAGAACACCAGGCTCACATTGTGAATGGCAGCAAAGCGGTTTGCTCCATCCACTGCTACTCCACAGATATAGCCAAGAGTGATTCATAAACATGTTCAGTTTCCCTGCCCATGCTATGGAGCAGGGTTTATTTGCACAAAATGAAAATGTAGGAATCAGCTGCCTGGATTACACCCATTAGTGGAAGGCAATTATCATTACTATGCTGAATGAAGGGTTCAAGCATAGTTGTGATGGTCTCTTCAGCTGCATGCTGCAGAGTTCTGAAATAATTGTTACATCTCCGTGATTAAATTTCATTTGTTTTCATTTATTTATAGGTGATGTTTTTCAGCAATACAGTTCTGAGCAAAGCATCTGATATGCTTGCTAGGTAAATGCTTGGGCAGTGATTTTGATGATATACTATCTATTTCTGAAACTGCTGTAATCTGTATTCTTTCATTCACATGCTTTTGGCTTGTGGGGCATGGTTTAAGCACTGACTTGCAAACCTGCTCCATACCTTGACACTTTCAGGTACACACTAGTACATACAGATACAGGAGGTTGTGGGACATGGTTTCAGCACTCACTTGCATACTTGCTCCATACCTTGACTCTTTCAGGTACACAGTACTGTATACAGATACAGGAGGTTGTGGGACATGGTTTCAGCACTCACTTGCATACTTGCTCCATACCTTGACTCTTTCAGGTACACAGTACTGTATACAGATACAGGATCTTGTGGGACATGGTTTCAGCACTCACTTGCATACTTGCTCCATACCTTGACACTTTCAGGTATACACTAGTACATACAGATACAGGAGCTTGTGGGACATAGTTTCAGTGCTCACTTACATACTTGCTCCATACCTTGACTCTTTCAGGTACACAGTAGTGTATACAGATACAGGAGCTCTCTCATGTTTATGAAGTATGTAAGGCTTGGATTTGTGTCTTAAACTGTGCACCATCTCTATAACATTCCATACAATGTTCATGAATACCACTCATACTCAGTAAGTTTATTTAATGTATTCATGTTTAGCTGACTGCATTGGTCCCAATAGGTTATAGCTTATTTTTCGTTGCGATCTAAGATGGTAATCATATTGACTAATGCGAAGTTTGGCAGGGCACTGGGGAAACTCTCTTACTCTTTGTTGAATGAAGAATTTGAATCTGTCTGACAAAACAGCAGAATTGTGTGAATGAGATGGCTGAAACTACACAAAAAATGACAGAAACTGAACCACAGACTGAAAATAATGGTAGTGAAATTATAATTACTGAACTGTAAGTAAGTGAATGGCAGGATACTATTTTGCTGCAATTGTTCAAAGCTAAGGAACAGATATCAAGAGCTGAGATTTCCTAACGTAAGGTTATAGGCAAAACATTTCCATTAGAAGCAACAAAAACACAAAAAATGAAAACTGTAGCAGTATGGTAACGGGGAAAGGGCTGAGTGCTTGGATGTCTCACATGAAAAGTGTGCAGTTATCTCAATGTGTGGAGGGAGAACAGTATGAGTACTATAACACTGTGTGGCAGCTGTGGCAGTCATTTGTGAAAAGCCAGGAGGTTAAATTAAGTTAGTCACTTGTAAAATGCCAGGATATAAAATTATCCAAAGAAAAGGACAACAATCAGAATAAAATGAAGAACTAATTCAAAGTAAGACATGCATGTGGTATGGGACACATTCATCCACCTTTTTTTTCTTCTTCTGTGCAGCATGTTTGCTTGATAGTGAATACACCACATGAAACTTTTCTAGATGTAACTAGAATCATTCCAGTTAGCTGCACATTTTGTGACAGAATGTAGTAAAAAGGCACAGTGCCACGGAATGTGTATATAACTAATGGCTTTAGCTTGCAACCAAGAAGAAAACTGATCATGTAATTTAGAACTGACGACATACAGAAACAAGACAGAGAGACCAAAATTAAATATAAGACATGGTACATAATATAAAATGTATGATGAAAGAAATATATGCAGTGAGTCAGGGTAGGACGTTTGGGCAACTTTGTGTATAATAGACCAAAAATGTTGACATTTATCTAATAGTGTTGGTATATGGTAATAAAGGAGTGTTAAATCCTTGAATAAATTGAAAAATTGTTTATTTTGTGGGGATTTTGTATGTTTATTTGTTGGCTGTCCAAAGCAAATGTGTGCTTGAGTTTGGGAAAAAAGGCATAACAAAAACAGCTGTGGGAGATTTGGTATTAGGCAAAAAAGAGTTTACATATAGCAGAAGATAATTAAAATCAAAGATTGTCTCTGTTATTTTTCCAGTTTTTTAAAAGATTTAAAAAGTAAGAAGTATACAGTCAGATTTTCATATTGCTATGCAATATGGGATATATGATGAAAACACATTGAAATAATCAAGATAGATAAGGGAGTGAGAAAGTTAACATGAAGTATAAATGAAACTAAGGAAATGAAAGACAGGACAGATTTGTTATGGTACAAAAGTAGCTTTATGAGACAAATTTATAAAACAGGGCACTACATTTAAAAATATTTTTTTGTGAAAAAGGCTAAAAAGGCAAAAACAACAGCATTACAGATAACTTACTCAGTCGTATTTTATTTTAGTGGAATCAAAGGAAGTTAAAAGGCATATGAAAGAAAGAAAGGGAAACATGACAAAAATTTAGGAAAAAAGAAAGACATGATGAAAAGTAAAGAATTTATTTAAAAGTGGGAATGAAGAAGTAAGTTTGTTATTAGTAGAAAAGGTAAACATTAGATGAAAATATCAGGGAAAATAATGTATACTAAAGTGGGAGCAATCGTATTTAAACAAAAACAAACAAAAACGTGGTAGTAGAGACATATGAAAAGGAAAAGTACAAGATACAAATAGAAAAGGAATGGATAGTTAAACGTCAATGATAGTTTTGGGCTTCCTTCAAGAAATTTTTATAAATGAGACACACGTTTTTCTTTTCTTTCATTTTTTGTTTTCTTTTCTGATATTCTTCTTCCCAAATGACCTAGGTCACTATATAGAGTGTATTACCATGCAGACAGGTGGCAGAATTTGGATGGGAAAAGAAGGAAAGGAATGAAGATAGTGATATAAACTACAAGAAGTCTATGCATGGAGTGATTTCTACTAGTGATTATTATTGCGTAAATTGTTTATAAAGACAAACATGAGGTATAAAAGTCAGGAAGAAAGAATGCATAGAAAAGAAGTATGTGGAATGTTGGAAGCCATTATATATGTATGTTCTTTTGAAACTAAAACAATGAATATGATTTTTGGGATAAAATGTATTATTACTCAATAAAGAATGGGATCTAGATCAGTTACATTCCCTGGGTTAGGGTCCTTAGGGCCCTTGTAAAGTCAAAGTTTCAGGCACCTGAAAGACAGCTTAACGATCCATAAGTCTGACCAGTCTCATATGCAAAGCCATAGAAAGACTTATCATGGAATTAATCAATCAGGACACAGGGAATCTCTGAACAGTAGACACATCTCAATCTGGATTTGTCAAGATTAGGTCATGCTTACTCAACCTGGTGGAGTTTTTTTTGAAAAGGTCACCAAAGCAATGGATGAATGCAAAATGGTACACACTGCATATCTTGATCTGGCCAAAGCTTTTGACATAATTCCTCACTTGAGAATAGTAGAAAAGCTAAATAAATTGGGAATAAAACCTGATGTCACCAGCTGGATTGTCAACCAGCTCACAGACAAGATGCAGATAATCAACATTGAGGAAGTTGCCTCCACAAACAGACCAGTCACCAGTGGAGTCCCCCAGGGTTCTGTGCTGGGACCACTCCTGTTTGGCATCTACTTTTCTGAAGTAAAAGCCAATGCCAAAGGGCTCTGGCTTATTAAATTTGCAGATGACTGCAAGCTAGGAGCAGTCATTGAAACCCCAAATGAAATGGCTATCCTGCAGGAATGTTTGTCTCAAAAATATCACTGTTAACAAAATCATAGTCTGAAACTAAATACCAAAAAATACATTATTGTATCCCTGGCGAAGTCATCTATCCCAGGGTACTACCATATTGACAATACACCTGTAAGAGTTGACACGCTTTTTCGGGATTTGAAAACTTATGCAAGCAGTGACTTAACTTTTGACCAACTTGTGTCTATTGTTCTAAGAAAGTCATTCAATACTGCACAGCTTATAAGCAAAGAGATTGTGTCTAGATCTAGGGATATCATTGCAATCCTTTAGTCAGCCCTCATTTGTCTAGTCATTGAATATAATGCTCTCTTTGGCATGTATCTCTCCAGGCACATGCAACAACTAAAACACCCACAGAGCTACCTTACTGAAGGGATGCAAGACCTAAACAACATGCCCTACAAAGTCCTGTCAGTATACTCGGTATCCTACAGACTGCTAAGAGGTGACCTGTGTCTGGCATATAAGGCATCCTCTAACCAATTACTGAAAGATGTACTGCACATCAGCAAGTCATATGGCATTAGAAATACTCAATCTAGGGATCTAAAGCTCTTCTGCAACATCAACAGAATGGTTTGAAGGGATACGTATATTTCTTGGATGATACTATACTAAACAAAGTTCATCGCTGTCCGTTTTCATTTGCAACTCAGATCTATGGATGGAAAACAGAAAATGTATCCCAGAACTGCACCCTGAATTACTAATGGGCAGAGGCAACTCCAGACATTTTAGCCCATGCATGGGTCCCCTCAAATTATCTATGGTATTATTCCAGTTATTCTCATTAGGGTTAATGTATAACTATTGACCATGGGATGGATAAAGCCAATCTATAATTAAATGGGATAAGTTATTTCAAGCATAAAATGGGGAAAATGACCAGGCTTAAAATATCCCGCAAGGGCAGCGAGCCCAGTACTTACCTGTGAACCTCTGAACCTACTACAGCAATCTCCTTACCAGCTTAGTGAATGATGAGTCATTGTGCTGACAGTAGAGTCACCTATCATTTCTGTTGCTGCTGTGGTTCAGAGTGCCAGATTTGGAGTGGTTTTGCTTAGGGTGACTCTGTTGTAGGTATAGATGAAGTGGATGAGTGGTCTGATTTTACTGAGATTTCATTTTATTTCTATGAGGTTTTGGAAGTGCTTCTTTTAAATCTTCGACATTAGCCATTTATTGTGATTAGTGAAGTACTGCAGTGAATGTAGATGAAGCCCCCATAGGTTACATTTTTAGGTAAGAAAAAGTAGGGCTGTATCTTGCTCATATAATGAATTCATCTAAACAGCAAAAAGAAAAACGTCTTTGGATTGCTGTAAGTATGCCAAACGTACCCCTCCAACTCCATGCTTCCTTAGCTAAATAGGGAAAAAAAAAAGTAAAAAAGTCTTCCCTTACTTAGCGATTGGCTACCTTCAGTACAGCAGCCAATCCACAGAGCAAAAAAAAAAACACACTACACTCATGCCCCATTCTGTACCACCCAATTCAGTACAGAAAACAATGCCAATACTACAGAGCTCGCACCCAGGTCAATTGCCCCCTTCCCTCCAACTTTTTCTAGTCTGCTGGAGAGCAGCCTCTAAAACAATTACACACCACACAGATGGAATTATTAATGCTGAGAATAAGTTCATTATCTATGAGTGTGAGGCAGTTATACACTGTCTTAGGAAAGGCTGGAAACAGAGGTGAAACTAGCAGACACATATTCCATCTTGTGCAGGGCTTAGATGTTTAGATTAGTAAAGTAAATGCAGCAGAAGGTATGTAATTATGGCAGAATGCACACAGGATGCAGAAGGCCATCCACTGATTAGTCTTGCCCAAGATTTTGTAGATTTTAAAATAAGATGGAAAACAAGGGTGTTGCACTGTGCACTATGCAGGTAGGTGAATATGAAATAGGATGTATCTCAAGCTTCAGCAGAGTAAGAGGAGAAACTTCTCAATTTGATCTTCTAATGCTCACCAGTATGAGCAGATTGGATGAGACCGAGAAGGGCTTCCTCAGACAAATTTATAGTAATACCAGGCACCTCAAAAGCCACCAAGTTTAAAAGGGCACTGATTGGCCTGAAGGGAATTAGTATCCTGGCTCTGTGTAATTTAATGGGAGGACAAATGTATTTAAATAGCCTACAGGAAGTGATTTCACATTATGATGCATTTATGTGTACATGCAACAGCCAGTGAAAGAGAATAAGGTGTGAATTTTGTGGTCAAATTAACCTAAGGAGCAGACAACAACAGAGACAATGGGTATAAGAATACAAACAGAACAGGCTGGGAGGGTGAGAAAAATCTTTAGAAACATAGTTCGATTGCTGGATGGCATGTGCACTACCTCAAAAAAGCAGCAGTTCAAAAGCCCCACAAAGGTTTGAAAAAGCTCTTGGAACGCAACAGTCAACAGCAAATACAGTTCTAACCTGTCTTAAAGAAATCACAACTCCTGAACTGGCCTGGCTCTCACTTCTGTCACACAAAAGAAACCAGGGTTTAATGCCAACAGTTAGACCACTTTAACAGCAAAATATAATGCAGCTATTTAATGGAGTTAGTGAGTATAAGCTCAAAGTGCCTTCATAGGATCATAGAATCATAGGAGATTACTAGGCTATTGACTCGGAGGTCATTTTAAGCCTAGCAGTTTCATCCCAATGCAATACCACAGAAATGCTATTCGGTACCCAAGATTACATTTAGTGAGGACTACCCATCTCCAGGAGGGTCATGGACTCTATTCTCGGTAAGAATTTACAGTGTCCCATCCACTCATCCAGGTTCCTCTTGAACAGTGTCATAGAGGTGCTCTGTTTCACATGAATTGATAGCATGTTCCAAAGATGCGGCAGTTGCTGGGAGAAAGATCTGTCACTCCAGCATGTCCTGTTTAAGTTGTAGGCCATATTTAGGTCCCTGGAATAGGTAGCCCTAGTCTCATTTGATTTATGGTTATGCAGCAAGTTCATTAGGTTTGGGTCTTGGATTGCTCTGTAGGCCAGGCATAAGTCTTCCCTCAGAAGTCTATACAATATGGAGTATAGTGACAGGGACTTTAGTCAGTCTGCATAAGGCACATGCTGGAGCCCCTTGATCTTCTTTGTTAGAAACCACTGAGGTCTCTCTAATTGCTGCAGGTGCTTAGTATGGTACATGCCAAATGGGACATTATACTCAATTATGGTTGAGATAAGTGCTGGATATAGGGGTGGGGGGTTATAACTTTATTTGCTCTCAAGGTGATGCCTTTACTAATCAAGTGTGCTACATAGAAAACTTTCTTTACTACTTAGGCACATGGTGGTTAAAGGTAAGGTTGAAGTCAACCGTTGATCTCAGTTTCCCTTACCTCTTCATTTGATTTGATAGTGTTAGGGGCATTGTTTGTGCCGAAGGAAATGATGATGCATTTTTTTGCATTCAGTTTGTGACTGTGACTAATACACCAGTCATTGGTCTGTGTGAGACCCTTCTGGAGTATACTGACCTCATTTGGGGATTCAATGATTGCACCTAGTTTGCAAACATAGTCAGCCACAGCCCTTTAGTTTTGACCTGAACTTGTGTGTATATACCAAACAGTAGGGGGACCAGCACTGACCCCTGTTGCACCCCACTGGTAACAGGTCTGCTGGTTGATGTTGATCACCCACTTTGATAGTGTACGTCTGGTTTGTGAGCCAGTTGGCAACCCATCTTACAATGAAGGGGTTTACATTTAGTTTGGTAAGTTTATTGGTCATGCCTGCATGTGGGATGGTTGTCAGGTTGAGGTATGCTGTGTGCATAGATTTTCTCTCGTCAATGACCTTGATGATGTTTTCAAAGAAATCCAACAGATTTAACAGGCAGAATCTATCCTTCACAAAACAGAATTGGGTAGGATCCTGGCTTTGTAGGTCATCTGTGTCTTTATTTATGAGGCCCATAATGATACGTTCCATGAGCTTACAAATGAGGCTGGTCAGGCTTATGGGGCTGTAATTCCCTAAGTCTGCTGCTAGGTCACCTTTGTGAAGGGGAAAAACTGTTGCTATTCTCCATTCCACAGGAACAAAGCCTGTGGTTAGGCTATGACTGAAAAGGGTACTTAGTGGTGATGCTAGTTCATGTTTTAGCCTGTTTAGAAAACAGCCTGGGATGTTGTCTGGTCCCATAGAGGCTGTGTTTTTTTTTTGCCTTGGACAAGGCTTTGAGGACCTGCTCTTTAGATTTGTAGGGTTGAGGGACATTTCAGGAAAAGTTTGCTCTAAGTTAGAAGGGGGAAAATGGAGTGAAAGTTTTGCTAAACCTATCCACTAGCGGTTTGTTGTGGAGTCTAGTTCTGCACATGCTTGGATCCTACCCTTTAGGTTATGTGCATAGCTGTAAAAGGCCTAATGGTTATCCTTGGCTGTACTTGCTAAGTTTATGTCTTTCCCCATTTTAAATGGCTGTGTACAGGGCCCAAAGCACCTCCTGTAATGTTTTCTATATGGGCAAAACAAGAAACAAATTCAAAGTCAGAATTACCCACCACTTGTCTGATATTTGTCTCAAAATACAAAAGAACTCCTTCTAAACTACCAGGGTTTCAAACTTAATATCTTGAATGGCTTGGCCCTGGAACTGGGCTTACTACAAAGGAGCAAAAATACTAATCTGAAAAAGTCTGAACTGGCTTGGCAAATCAGAATAATGCATACAAGAAACCTGGGATAAACACCAGCTACCCTACTGACAGTGTGCTAGATTTTAAAAAAGTGCCACAAAGCATACTACTAAGATACTGAGGTCCTGGAACAGCCCCTAATGTGTATGGACATCTTCTGTGGACATTTCTGAACAGACAATTCATGTATTTTGCAAAATGTACAATGGCTTTGCTCAGGCACTTTGATATGAAAGATTCAATTAAACTATCTTGTTCACGTTTTATTCTACTACCACATTTTCTGTTGTTACGTTCCGATTTACTACTTTTTATCTTTCACTTGGTTACTTTTACTCTGAATAGACAGCTGAGCTTCTGTTATATGGTAGGATCGGTGTTTTAAATGATTTTCCTCCTTGATAAGGTATTTTAAACTGACAGCATACATGGTGTAGATGTAGGCTCTGTGCTATAAAAAGAGGTCACAGTTTCTCAAATTAAATTGGCTCAGAATTTGATATAAATAAGGTTGAATTATACTCTGCATTGACCATGGCTGATACATATGAGCCCCATCAAAGTGGACACTGTTGGTCATACACAAGGAAGAGCTCAGCTTTATAATTTTAATGTAGGGTTAATCCATCATTCCATAAGAAC
Organism: Protopterus annectens; assembly: GCF_019279795.1. Lineage (NCBI taxonomy): Eukaryota > Metazoa > Chordata > Ceratodontiformes > Protopteridae > Protopterus > Protopterus annectens. The sequence continues at coordinate 678,519,799 of NC_056732.1, read as the reverse complement.
TCCATAAAAGCAAGCAATGCTGTTTTTAAGCACCAAACCTGCATATAATTGCTTGAAAATGACTTTCAATGATTTTGGTCTTTTATGAGACCCATAAAAGTGGGCATAAGAAAAAACTCAAAGCAGGTATGGGCCTTGAGTTACAAAATAATAATAAAAAGATCTGACACACCATCATGCTCTAGGCCCATATTCGATATTAGAGTATCTATGGACTACTAAGATCTGATCTGTGAATGAAAAGGCACTCCCAGATTTTATGTATATTTGTTTATACTAGAAAGCAATATACCAAAATGGATCTGATGAACCTCACAGGGAAAAATATGTATTTAATGCATTTAAACTTATATTATATTGTAATATGGTGGCAGGTTTGCAGTTTTGATTTCTTGGTGTCACATTTTAGCTTTTGGTAGATGAGAGAGTTAGCTGCTGTACTAAGCTCTCAATAGATAGGCTATACAGGGAACCCTGGGTTACCTTAACTGCACTGAGGAAATAATTAGCCAGTAAATAGGCATGCAAATTAGGGCTAAGCCCTCTTTCTTCTAATTGGTGATACTTAGGTACCCATGAAAATCAGTGACAGTCATAACCCCACATTGAGTGGCCTAAGTGAGAATGAAAAAACACACCCATTCAACATCTCACTGAGGCCCAATCAAGGTAAGGACTCCACCCCTCTAAGAACTATATGGTATGTAAATGCTTGTAACTGCTGTGATCCTTATGATGCAAGGTTGCTCATCCATTCACTTCAGTAAAGTTTTGTTGGATTATCTACTGCTGGCCTCAGGCTTCCTCTGAGAAGAGGCCACTAACTGCTTTTGGAGAGCTCATACCTACCATACAGAAATTTGTTTAGGTAAACTATTTGATCCTTTGTCTGTTTTTGTTGTTTCCTACAGTACCTTAGGACTGTAGGCTGGATTCAATGGATTTGCCTTTCCTTTACCTGAAAGTGGATTTTTGACTTTTTTACAGATTGCATCAAGAGGAGTATTATAGCAATAACCCACGCCTGGGTGTGAGTAATGCGGGATTTAACCACGGTTGGCGTGGTTTGGTCCCGAGGGCGAAGCCCGAGGGACCAAACAAAGACAACCGTGGTTAAATCCCTCATTACCCACACCCAGAAGTGGGTTATTGCTATTATACAATGACATTATTTAAGAAAAGAAATAATTACTTTTCTTAAATAATGGCAGTGCATAATGCCTCTTTACTGCCCTTCCGCAGCTGTCTGGTATTCCGCGGCAGTTCTGATGTACTGCGCATGCCTACGCAGTACATCAGAGCTGTGGGCAAAAGCAACGGAGAACGCAAGATCTCCGTTGCTTTTTTCTGTTTCGCTATGTTAAATGGGTTTAACATAGCGAGACAGCTTTAAAATAAGCAACGGAGATCTCTGTTACTTATTTTAAAGCTGTTTCGCTATGTTAAACCCATTTAACATAGCGTGACAGGTTTAAAAGCAACGGAGATCGCAAGATCTCCGTTGCTTTTTACACACTGTGTCGCTATGTTAAAGGAGTTTAACATAGCGAGACAGCTTTAAAAAAAGCAACGGAGATTTGCGTTGCTTTTTTTAAAACCTGTGTCGCTATGTTAAACTCTTTTAACATAGCGAGACAGTGTTTTATACTAACGGAAAAAGTCCGGGCGACCGGACCTTTTTCCGTTAGTATATTGAGGGATTTACAACGGGCACGCTGGTTGGGCTGGCCAATCAGCGTGCACATTTTAGAGGAAGAATTGTATAATGACAGATAACATTCACATACTGTGAGGAGACCAGTAGTGTGCATGTGGCATGCATATGATGTTGTAAATTCATACACTCTACAATGTGCCACTACAAGAACAATGGACAGCCACAGTAAGGAACTCTCAGCAAGTTATTTACTAATGCATTGTAAATGAGAAGGATATGGGCATACAGGACAGTCAGAAAGGGAAAGAGCAAGCAAAAGAACACACAGATGGGAAAGGGGAAGAGAAGACTGAGAAGGCAGTGGAGAAGCAAATGTACTTTTTTGTAAGACAGATGCCCCTTTTTTGTTCAAGATGAGTACAAGGGGAAGGAAGTAAGAGGAATGTCTGCACAGAAAGAGAGTATAGAGATGGTAGCTAGAGCAGCCAGACAAGTAAAGACAGAACACAAACAAAGACAAACAGGGAGGTGCTACATAAAATGGGAGTACACAAAGGAGAGACAAGAGACACAGAGAGAGAGAACAACTAGTGAAGGGGAGGGGCTGGGCTACAAAATAAGGAGGAAAGTAAAACATAAGGAAGGAAAACACCATTATGGGGAATACAGCAGGTTGACAGCTGATGTTCAGTCAACACTGTGACTCCCCTACTCACTGTGCCCAGCTTCTGGTGGCCCAGTTGGTTAGGTCAGGCAGTGTTGTGATTCTGCCATTCATACAAGTTCATGTGCCAGGTGGCCATTGTTGGCGATAAGCCAACAGTCCACCAACACTGTGACCACATCCTCCATCCCCTGCCAGATTATATAATGTGACCTACCAGTGTGGGAATACTGAAAAAGAAGGCAAAAATATAATTACAAACAAAATTACTCTCAAATTTTAATACCAGAGCAGTGTCTCTGTGTGTTCTGGGTCCCAGAAAAGAAAAGTAATTACAATAGTTAGAAAATAAAGGGATGCTACCTAATGTAAAATGGAATTACTGGGGGATTAATGGCTTTACTTTGACTCTGAGCTCTTAACTTTTTATTCACCAAAGCCAACATATCCAGGGTTGCATTTCAGCACAAAAAATGTCTCTCATAAGCATTTCCACAGGGGAGGAAAAGGTCCCAAATACCCACATTCTCACATCTCTCTCTATAAATATATATAAATATACACACACACGCACACATCTATCTATCCATATATATATATATATATATATATATATATATATATATATAGTTATATATGTATATATATTATATGGGTCTACTGTAATGGCCGAATTTACTAAAGGACGATTTACAGATGACCGAGACTAAAATGCCGAACTTACCAAAAGTCGAAAACCCACAAAGCCGAATTATACTTGGCCGAGTTTAATATTGCCAAAAGGAAAACTGGCAAATGTGACAGTGCAAACACCAATTTGTGCTTCCACAACCTGAAGTAAGCAAATGTAGTGCAGGCACACGAACAGCAGCAGTAGACACTTACACTTAGACTAACACAGTATCATGAACAAAAACCTGCTTTAAAGAAAATAACTGCCCAACCATTTCCAAACTGTGTGTAGTGTTACATTTTCAAAAACGTAATGATAGCGGAAATATATTCTAAACGTATAAAATTACATATCAGCAAACACTCATTGAAATTGCTCCTGTCGTTTTATCAGTTTACGTTTTTTAGGTGCGTGAAGCAGGACATCCAGAATCATTCGAGCCCATATTTCATCCACTCTTGTTTTGCTCACGAGCTATAGTTGACTGTATAACATACAGATCAGACACATACCATCCGGCCAAACACTTAAACCGCCTGTGCCACGCTTCAACACTGTTTTGAGTTCGTGGTAAGAACATATCATTTAGTATGGACACGTTCCAGAATGAAATAGGGAACAATGGAGGAAGCCATACACAACTCGCAGAATGGGTTGTAAACTTTCTAGGTTTGCCAAAAACATACCACTCTGCAAAATATTTCATTAAATATTTGCTTTCTACCAGAAACTCCTTTCAGTGCATTACATGTTGGTATGACATCTCTCTCTTTGAAAAACGCTACAGCAGCCAACATTTTAACATATGATTGGAACCTCATATTCCCATTATATAGTGAGGTTAAACCCAACGCTTATACCTTCCTTCACAAGTTCTGTCCAAAATAAAAGTAACAACCTTTGCTGACAGTACCATTCATATTTGCATGCAAACTTTTAATAGCCACAATTTCAAAGTCACATAAAATATATTTGCATTGAATACCTTGCCCACTGTTATCCAACAACTCAAATACACAGTGCCACATATAATTATAAGAATGCAAGGATTTCTTTGACATCAAGCAATACATCAACGGAACACACTTCGTGAATGCACCATACTTAACAAGACCGTGAATTGTGTATAACTTCCTACACATGATACCCTTTGTGATGTATCTAACGTCCATTAGCCAAATCACTGCCTTACTGAGATCAGACAAACTTTCAGCAGTTGTTAATACCACCACTATATTTCCTCACTTGCATCACCTACTCTTTTCATACTGAATTGTCCAACTTTGATTGGAAAATCACTTATATTAGTATTGCTAAGAGTTACTGATGGACAGTTATTTCTTAAGAGATGGACGAGTTCGCACTCTCCATACTTGCTACAATAATGCCTTTCTGCTAGGCAATGATGCAGCAAACTCAATAGCAGATCAAGCAATCGCATCATCTACCACTATGCATGGAGTGTCCCTAGGCTAGACAAGGCAGCTTTTCGCTTTACTATACTACAGACACTATACCTCTCCACCTCAGAAGGGTCACCAGAATGATTATGTTGCACTGACTTCACTAGTTCCTCACCATCCGTTACACATGTGGTTACAGCTTTACCCTTGCAGTTTATAGTTTCTAAATTTAGACTCCTTGTTTAGGTGGTGTATGTGTGTGTCTGTGTGTGTGTGTGTGTGTGTGTGTGTGTGTGTGTGTGTGTGTGTGTATATATATATATGTGTGTGTGTGTGTGTGTGTGTGTGTGTGTGTGTGTGTGTGTGTGTGTGTATACATTGCTGTTTAATGCTAATTTATAATGAAAATTGTAAAAGATGTTGGAGCTTTTCTCACCAGGCTTCCGGTGAAAAAGGGCTCTTCAGCTCAGTCGGACAATCCCGGTCAACAAATGTAAAATAAATAAATAAATAAATAAAATATGTATCCCTCGATAACCAGTATGTCCTTTCCTTTCTGAGACTTTTCGGTGGTATACATGCAGCGTAGACTTCCTGGTGTGCTACTCATCACATTTGCCATGTTTGTAAGGGTACGGTGTATGTAATAGGACAACTTTGGATTGCTTTTCTAGTGTCTGAGTAGGAAATAACATTTGAGTGCTGATCGGCCAAATGTAATTCGGCTTTGTGGGTTTTGGCTTTTGTAAGTTCGGCATTTTAGTCTCAGTCATAAATCGGCCTTTAGTAAATTTGGCCATTACAAGTAGACCTATATATATATATATATATATATATATATATATATATATATATATATAGGTTCATAGAATAGTACTAGGCTAACTGCCCTTGTGAGTCATTTTAAGCCTAGCCACATCATTGGTCTTCCAGTTAACATCAGTAATGGTGGATGAGTCAAGAGTCAATGGGCTTATATCAATGAACTGGGAGCTGATGAGAAATTCATCACTTCAAATTCATATTCTCATGACTGGGTCATACTTATCAGGACATAAGAGAGGTGAATGTAGGATTGTTGCATATTTAAAGATACTAAAACTATCTGCCAGCACAGAACTAAATGGCATGCTATACTGTCTGGAAATTAAAATATCTTCACATCCTTTATGGAGGTTGGAGAGGATACTTTTCTTTATGGAGGTTGGGGAGGATACTTATACAAAACTTGAAGTGGAGGAGGCTTAAATTTCTTTCACTAGACATGAATCATTTCAGCACAGAAAAAAATGCTGGATAACTGGATAACTTACAAATGGGCCTAGATAGGATAAAAGAATATGCCTCAGGGGAAACAAGAATTAGTTAATCTTTTGAAAAAGAAACTATATAAGTGATAAGAAGGGGTTATGTATATCACAAGGCAAGGTGATGTACTGGGGACATGTTCTGCAAAATGCAACACAACAGGTGTTATATACTTGGAACTAGTGAACTACTGCTCCATGATTCATCTTATTCTGTCAGCAATGTTACATCTGCTACATGTGCTGTTATACAGTGAGTCTGAATGGAAACGGAGAGAAGAATACAAACAAGCCTATAAACACAGAAATAAAGTTATGACATGCGATGAAGAAGTCATCCACTTTTCTCCATCTTTGTTATTAAACTGATATGTAATGCTTCACAATAAAGAAACAGCACTGTTCTGTTGAATACACTGCAAGGTGGTACAAAGAACCCCATTCTATTTGACATAAGATCACTGACTATAGCTGAATTATGCCCGGATATACAGAACAAACTGTTAACCTTATCTGGGTTGAAAAGACATTCAGGCAGCATTTGTACATTAACAGAATTATACCATCTGCCACAGCTACCTTTTTAAGGCCATGGACACTGATGGTAATGGTGGTTATTATTTTAAGTTCACTCTCTTTATGACATTGAATATAAATGAGCAAGGCAACCTGAAAAACTTGATAGACTACCACAACTACCCTGTAAAATGCCAGAAGAGCCACCAGTCATGGATTCAGTGGACACATACTAGGTACTAGCCATTGTAGAATTACCTGTGAGGAATACTCCAATCTAAACAGAGACTAGAAATTATCAATTTTTTGCCACGTGTGGCTTAGCTGTGAAAGGATCAGCAAATCATGATGACTGACTATACCTTTCCTTTACTGATAAACAGTAGCAGTTACTAGTATTCTAAAGCACTTAGTCAAGTGTCTTCAGATTTGTGACTTCAGACAAATTACACTCCATACTGTGGATTATAATATATAGGGACCTTCTAGGGCTTTTGCTAAGTTCGTAGGTTCATAGGTAAGTACTAGGCTAGCTGCCCTTTTAATCCATTCCAGGTTCCTTTTTTGTGCTCAAAATAACCAATCCTATTTGGTTATAGATTGGCCTTACCCATCCCATGGTCAATAATTATATATTACTCCTAGTCAGAATAACTAGGATCATACCATAGATAATTAGAGGGAATCCATGCATGGGATAAAGCATTTAGGAGCCGTGTCTGTCCATTAGTAGTACAGGGGACAGTCCTGGTGTAAATTTTCTGTTTCCCATCCATAGATTTAAGTTGTGCTTGAATATGGACAGGGATGAACTTTGTTTATGTGGATGGGGAGTCTGTTCCACAGCAGTGGTATCCTCCATGAGATATATCTGTCTCTCCAAACCATTCTGCTGATGTTGCAGAAGAGGTTTACATCCATAGACAAAAGTATTTCTTATGCCATTTGACTTGATGATGTGCAGTAAATCCATCAATATTGGGTTGGAGGATGCCTTGTATGCCAAACACAGGTCACGTCTTTGCACTCTGTAGGATGCAAAGTATAGCGACAGGGCTTTGAGTCGGTCCATGTCAGACTTGTTGTTTAGGCCTTGTATCCTTTTAGTTTTATGAACTGGACAGTTATTGACAAGGATACTGAATATCTAATTAAAAGCTGCATTGCACATCAAATGGTTCAGAATGTATCTCCACCTGCACATCTTTATCTATTGGACTGACCAACTGTGCCATTAAAATGTGTAAACATTTATTTCTGTGCCTGTTTTATGGACTCACTGTTCGTAGCCATAGCCGATGCTTATTCAAATGACCTTTTATTAATCTGCATGGAGTAAGCAACATCAAAAAAGACAATATCAGTACTGAATCCAACGTCAGAAAGAAATGTTTTTCCTAAAGTGAGAGTTAGTGATAGATTAAAGAAATTCAAAACACTTCTAACTCAAACTAGTTTTTAATACTGTATGCTTCATCGTCTCTCAGTTAGCCATTGCAAGCACGTAGGTTTCTAGCTTGTTCCATAATTAATTTATGGAGTTGATCTGAACTGTCAACCAAATAAAACACTAGGATTTTGTTATATCTCGTATATTAATATCCAAAAAAAGCTAATATAGCAATGGTGTGTGTGTGTGTGTGGGGGGGGGGGCTTAATGATGATCCGTTAAAGAAAATATCTTCAATGGTGAATATCACAAAACAGTATCACTGAAACTTTCAGTGAAAATCAAAAGTTTTTTTTTTTTTTTTTTTTTTTGCAGTTTGGGCAAGCATCCTTGCACCATCCATGTGGAGTGAGATCCTGCACTCTTCAGTGATTTATATATTTCAGTGCCATGCTTGCAAAATAGCTAGGAAAAGTACACAGCTACCATTCACTGAAAGTGGCTTTCAACAAACTGTAGTCACACACAACACACTTTAGTTTACTTCAAATCTGGACAATGCTGTAAAACATAGTTGATAAAAAAAAGTACAAAGAAAAACAAATCATGGAGTTATGAGCATTTGCCGTTTGATGAGCATCAGAATTTCATCTATGCACCTTGTGGATGATATTCACTTCTCCACTTGATAACAAATGCCTGTTTTGTACATTATTCACAAGCTCGCACTCCAGAAACTCATTATTTGAACAATGAACTGCTGTTTAAGTCTGCTGTCTCTGGAGACTGAGCATTCCATGTTTCCTGAGAACATTGATTCTATGTGGGATGTAGTATGCCTTTAGAAGGCCGTGTTGGAAGCCTTCTGTTTACATCTGTGATGGACCGACATGCACTAAATGAGGTAATCATGGAGTTAAGCAAGGCAATTGTTTCCCATTATAGCGCCGCATAGAAACAAGTGATACAGATGAAAACCTGTGTTTTTTTCTCAAACAAAATGCAGATCTCTTGTGGTGACTGTCAGTTAACAAGCACAACTTGTTCTAACAACTTAAGATTGTTTGGCATGCCCAAATGAGTAAAAGGCCAGGATGTTACCATTTAGCTTACAAAAGAGGTTACTGCAGATGTTAAGGGGTGGGATACATCAGCCTAGTGAGAGTGGCAAATATGCCACACTGAACAAACATTAAGATGTTCTCTCATTAGTTCCAGAAAAGAATATTCAACTCCCTGGAAAAAAAGGAGCTATCACGTACTTCCATAGAATCATTGACTTTTGATAACAATTATTGTATAGTGGTGTTACTGAAACATTGTGAGATTTTACACTTACTAATATTGTGAAACTGCTGGACTTGTGTGATACATTTTGTTATTCCGCTAGGTTACGTTTGTCAGCAAATACTACCAGGCCAAGTCACTAGAGGAAACAGGTAATAAGTGCCCACAACTATATATCTTATTCAATGCATACAAGAAAGAAAGAATGTCAGTTGTCTCAGAAACCTATACCGGCTCTGAATAAATATGTCAGTACCAGCTAAGAAGCTTTGCAACTCTCAGTGTCTAAGGTGGACCTCTAATAAAGTAAGATGCAGCCTGCCTGCCATTGGGCCTGACTCTTCACTGATGGCCCTGACTGCAAGACTGATGTTAAGCACTGTATGTATTGTATAACACCCTTGACCTAAGCTCTGTCCTGGTTTGGAGACACTGTCATGTCTTCTTACTTGTCTTTGACTGTGCCAAGAGTTCATAGCTAGTATTCAGCAGCCTACCATGTGCCACCTGGATTAGTCATATTTTTCTGTTTGATTCTGATACCCTGATTTCCTGCTCAACATCTTTGTACTGAATGCATTTCAGTGGGACACTGAACATTGGGACTGCTATATACATTTAGACTTTTGCAACATTTTTAACACAAGCCCACCAAAAGAAGAAGGCAGACACTTAGGTATGACTGAGATGCATACACTGAAATAAGTAAATGTGTGGCATCTCTGTTTCCTTCTCCTTCTCATACTGCAGCTACCCTCCCATACCCAAAGACCTGGTTACAAGAAAACACTATTGTAACACTGTACTTTTATCTTTTGTTACTTTAAGCAAAGTGACATGTTTTAGTTTAATAGGTATGAAATGTGAAATATAAGGTCTCTCTGAACTGTGAACCTATTAAATAGTCTCAAGATTACCACCTAGTCTGAGGTCCCTGAGTGTGTGTGTGTGTGTGTGTGTGTGTGTGTGTGTGTGTGTGTGTGTGTGTGTGTGTATGTGTGCACGCGCACGCTGGGGGATTATAGAAGTCAGATAATTGCAATGGAGGGTAAGACTAAAAAAAAAAGAGATGAAGAAAAAATCTTGAGAAGCTAAGAGCTAAGGTGGAGATAATTACTAAAGATGTAATTATGAATTATGGGAAGTGAGGGAAGAAAGGAAGAAAGATTGTAGAAAGACTGAAAGATTACAGTGGCAGAAAGGGGTAAATAAGAGAAGAGCTTGCCAAAGACATCAATAATTGCATGCTGCTTATGTAAAGGGAGGATTTTGAACAAAAGGGCAGTGCTTCTTAATATTAAAAAAGTTGTTGACTCAGTAGGATGGAAATTCCTACAAAATACCCTGGAAGAGATGAGGGTTGAGTAAGGTGAGTAACTAACATACTTGTAGAAAAATGTAGGGTATTGCAATAGTACCCACTGCCAAAAGCTGAGTAAACAGACAAATGTCAAGGGAAGGAAAGCTAAAAAGCAGGATTAGACAGGCTAGTCCTTATGTTAAGTCATTTTGTAATTGTAATGGAGTTGATAGGCAGAAAGATCATGGTGGAGCTAGAAAATATGGAGAAAGTGTAGGAAGATAAGATGTAGTTTCAGCTTTTTGAGATGATTGTACCTCGTTAGCAGAGAAAATGGGTCCAGCAGTGGGAGGATATGCAAACAATATGAACAATTCAGAAAAGGTAGGATGCAAATGTAATCCAGAGAAGTTGCTGGTCATAAGAATGGGGAGTCAGAGTTGAGGGAAAACAGTAGATGAGTACTCAGAGGGCTAAATATTTAAGGCTGAAAATGTGGCAGGCAGTGAAGAAGACAAGAAGAACACTATAAAAACCTGAATCCAACTATAGCACGACACCTGAGAAAATGGAAGGGGAGATCACTGTGTACGGAAGAATAAATATTATAAAAAGGTGGTCAACCCTAAAGTGAGCCATTCAGTAAATGCTTCCCAGATGCCAGCACACATAAAATACTAGAGGACTCCAAAATATGTAAATAAGTACATCTGGAGAGCAGCAAAAAGAATAGGCGTCAAAGTGGATAGAAGGAGAGCACACATGGGTCCCCAGACTTTGCAACGTATACAGCTGCAGACAACATCCACATGTGGTTAAGTAGAGAGAGAGAAGTTCTGACAATGATAGAGGTAGACGTGCTGGAGGAACTGGGCAGAGAGCAGCTGCTGATGACTCACCCATTCTGGGAGTAGGGAAGGGCCTTGGCTACATGCATTAGCAACATCCACTGGGAGGCAGTTGTATCACTGACAACATGGGAACTAGCAAACCTCCACTGCGTTAGAGTGTTGCTTGAGCACATGGTTGGCATGTATTGAAGAATGCAGCCACACTGCTGCAGCAGCTTATAGGGGAGTTGCTACAGCTGAAAGGTGTCAAGCAAGTCTGCAGGATATACAGACTGACCAACTCCATAACACCTGACTCTGTCTTCTCAATGGTTATAACTGTCTGATTGGGTGAGGCACTTAAGGAATGAATAGGCTTGAGTGCTCTCACCCTGCATATGAACCCTGGCTCTTGCCCTTGGAAGGAATGGGTGAGACAGTTAAGTGCAAGTAGAGAAGCCACTGAGTGATTAAAAAAAACAGTCACCAGGGCAACAGAGGACAGAAATGTAGAATAGATAAAAAATAGAAAGAGGAAAGAGGAGGTATGGGGTGAGAACACACTGCTATGAGGTGAGAACACAATGCGTGCCACAGGTACTTCAACTGAAAGTCTCAATATACCAGTGATACCATCCAGGGCTCAGTGTTGGGACCCAACATTTCTGGCATTTACTTTTCTAACCAGCTGTCTGGGATTCAGAACTTCTAGCTAGCTAAGTTTACAATTTACTGTAAACTGATAGTTATTGTTAGGGCCCTCTCTGATACCCAAACCCTTCAATAAGAACTTACCCTTACAAATTCCTGGTGTACTGAAGGCATGCCAGCCCTTTACCCAAGCAATGCTCTAATACACTGGAGGATCAGTAGGCCTCATGCTATGACTGATTCAAATATAATTGCATTTGATATATAATCCATGCCTCGGCATACAGTACAAATTATAAAAATGAAGAGGTGCTAAGGGTCTTGGAACATGGGTCCATAAGTCAAGCTTCTTTAATGATCATGTGATGACAGTAGTCCAAGAATCCTCACACTTAACACAGGCAGTTGCCAAGGGAATATAATCTAGCTCTAAAAATATCATTGTTGCAATGTACTTAGTCTTAATGAGGCAAATTGTTGACAACAATGACCCTCCTTATGATTTACCATAGTACATGAATCAAACAACTGGAAAGACCTTATAGGTTTCTAACTAGAGCAGTCATGGACTTAATCACTCAGAGCTACCAAGAAAGAAAGGAAGCACTTTTCCTTTACTTAATATTTTATAGACTCTTGGGAGATCTATTTCATGCCTAAAGTGCCATCAGACACCTGGTTCCCTTGTACCAGGTATATTTTTGCAAGTCAGATAGTTCCACTGATATAGACCTAAATTATCATCAGCTGTTAAACAGAATGTGATAGAGAGACAAACTCATCACTCAGCACCTTCCTGACCTCAGGAACAGACTCCTCATGCAAGTTAAGCAATCCAAATACGCTATCATTTTTCAAACAGAAACTAGATGACTGAATGAGTATGCATAGATTTACCCTGCATTGACTGGATTAGCCCTCCTACAGAAAGGGAGTGCAGCCTGAGGGAAGATACTAGCAAGGAATAAATGGTCATGTGAATCAATTGCCTTGAAATTTCTATGAATCTATGAATATATGAAGTAGGCCAGGAAGTGAAGAGGAGCAGGATGACAACCATGCAAGTGAGTGTGTTGATATGAGGTTTTAAGTCAGAGGAAGAGTTATGGAAAAGGGATAAATAAAAGATGGCAGGCTGGGTAAGAGAGATAGATGAACCACAAAGCAGAGATATACAGGCACTGAGTCAGGTACCAGAGAAAAATGAGAAGGAAAGAAAAAAAGTTCTACCAAGAAATAGAGATAGACAAGATGTACGTAAAGGGTAGAAAAGGATGGTTGTAGAGAAGAGAAATAGAATAATTTCTCCAAAAAATCAGGAAGAAATAAGGTTAAGGTGGAAGAAAAGGCTAAAGTTGGAGGAGTGATAGTAAATAAATGAGAAAGGTGGAATAAAAAGAACAAGAGAGGATGAGCTAAAAGACCAAGACAAGAAGCTGTGTGACTTCAAGGAGCAAAATTTAACAGATGTAATACTTATCAAAACATAGCAACATGGTTACTGTAGCATAAAGGTTATCCTCTCACATAATTTAGATGACTCAGGAAATTGTCTTCACAGAGATACAGGGCAGAAATTCAACTACAGTTTAATAGGATTGCTTAGCAATTTGCTCATAACATAAAATCTTCCGGCTACCAACCTGTGCAAATGTGGAATGAATAATCCAATTTACTAGAAACATAATTCCACCTTCATAGTAAACTAACCAAGTTCACATCCAAATTTAAACTTGATCTTTGCTTCTTGTTTTAATAAAACTTCATCCATGTGTTTGCCACCACCTTCATGTTTTTGCAGCATGGAAAACACATTTATCTTTTTTTATTTATCCTGAATGGCATTTGTTAATGTGGAATGCTACTACACAAACATACAAGGTACGTATAAGTTTTCTGAAATGCTCTTGTATTCTGGTTTAAGTTTTCTTATAGTTTTGCCAGTATATCAAAGGGGTGGAATACATGTACATCAAACAGTATACACAATACATGTACATCAAACAGTGTACACCACATTAGTGGCATCACATGTGCAAAAAGTACTTACGTTGTGGCAGAAGCCATTAATCTACTATTCATTCCCTTCCTATACCTATATTTCTGAAGTTTCTATGTCCCCTAAAATTATATGAGGGTACACAATGTAAGTTACTTAAAGTCAACATGAAATACAAATTAGTCACTATTGTGTAAGGAAAAAAAAATATATAGGTATATATTGGATAGAATAGCAGTGACTTGAAAGTCATATAGCAAAATATTCCAAATATTCAAAATAATAATAAAATGTTTCACTTGCTCTAATTATGGCCATGCTCATTTATTCATTCTTATTTTTTATAAACTTCAACAGTACATTTATAGCCTCTTCTAATAAAATGTATTCAAAAACACAGATGGTACAACGTCATTTTGGTGGAACAAAAGTAACATTGTTTTTAAAATCAGCAATAAGTCCATGAAGAGCCTCCTTACAGCCTAGAAATATTTCACATGTGACCCTCCCCCTCAGTAAAGACATTGGGACAGATTCATTAATGCTTACAACAGGGTACACAATCTGTATTCCTTCTATATGTTTGTGCTTTCTACTCCCTCAGCAGGATTACATTAAGTGTACATGTACATGAGTGAACAGACAACACAGGCATAACTCACTCCTTCTTCCTCCTAATGTTAGTTTTCCTACTGATTTTCTGCAGCCTTGAATATTGAAGAGGATTGATAAAGGTTATGAGGAAAACTGAAAAAGGTTAAAACAAAGTGCGGACTATGCCTATACTTAGTATAATCTATCTGAGTGAATAGACAGCACAAAAGTGTGGTACGGATATTCTTGACTACAGATTGTGTATACTTATTGTACACTCAGCATACACTTAGTGCCGGCATTCATGAATCTGGCCCAGTGTCTTCCCAATGTCATAAAAATAAATCATAAAGTAATTCAGATGAGATGATCTGATAAAAGTATAGTATATATATACTATAGTTTGTTCCTGTAATAAACATTATATAGGAGAAACAAAAAGGTCATTGGCTGATAGAATAAAAGAGCATGTTAGAGATGTTAGAAATAATAAAGTTATGAGTCCTGTAGCAGAACACTTTAATAAAGAACATAAAGGTGAAACAAGCACTATGAAAATAACAGTACCGGAACAAGTAATATTACAATATGGAAATGTGGAGCTATTAAAACACATATTGAGATGAAAGGAGTCTATCCTTATAATGAAATATAATACATTGTTACCTAATGGATTAAATAAGGAATGTAATTGGCAGAGTTTTTTATGAATTTTTAACTCTGACTTTAAGAATGTATTGGAATGTGTTTTAATGATTAGTATGTAAATTGATTAATTAAGATGTGTTAGAATTGAATATAAAAGGAGGGATTTTTTAGCAATGAAAGTTTTACTCTGTAAAGGCTAAGGCCGAGGCGCTAGAGAATTTTGTTCTTAAGAAAATAAAAGTGTATGCTTGGAAAGTAGAGCTGTTTTTCACTGGTCATTTACAAATTTGAGCTGTTTTGTTGTGACTATATTATTCTTTCATGACCAGTGAATCTCTGTGCTCCTTTCCTCGAATCTTTTGGGAAACAGGAATGGACTTTACAAATAGAAGTGGTGAAATAAGTAGTCGAAATGTGTTACCAATGACTAACGGGAATGGTGAAACAACTTCAAATGGTAATAAGAATGGCACGTTGGAAATGTCGGGGGTTTCGGTATCTAATATTTTCAAGAAATGGGAGGATTCCCGACAACAGACTAATACTAACCCATTTGCAATGGTGGGTAAGAAAACACAGGTATCGGATATTCCAGCAGCACAAGAACTATGTTACAAATTAGAGAAATTGATTTTTAAAGAGACCTCTGTATATTACAACATTGGTAGTCTCCAAAGGTATCAGGAGTTGGAGATTACACCGAGAGGTTTAAGGTCTATTAAAAATCCTTCATCACCTTTTGTATTATTTTAAGAGTTAGAGGTGAAGTTTCAGGAGCGCTGGATAGCAGCAGTGCATCGCTGCAGTCTGAAATGGGTAGTGATAGTCATTGAGAGAGACAGAATAAAGAGAGAGAAACTTTTACAGGAAACAAAACAAACATGTGAAGAAATTGTTAACATAACATCCAATTCGGTATTAGAGACTTTCTTAGTAAACATAAATAACAAGCTTTCATCTTATGACAAAGATTTATTAGATCGTAAAAAACATAAATTACATAGAGACATTTGAGATTATGAGTATGAGAAAGCGTTTGTTCTTTCAACCAATCAACGACCTAAGAGGAAGAGCGTTAGCTTTCAAAAAGAAAACATCATTTCCGGTCAACAGAGCAACAGAGGTTTTACCTCCGGGGAAAGTGGAGCGTCTGCATCTTCGTTTGATGAAGAGGAGAGAATGAATGACAATTTTCCGGATTTGGAAGGAGCAGCGGATCCAGAGTCCTTTTGGAAGACCTTTAGGGGCTCTAATGGACAAAGTTTTGCCACTAGGAAGCGGGGATGACAGGGACAAGACCGCTATAGAGACCCGGGAGAGAGACGCTTCAAAAGACGCAAATGGACTATGTAAACAGGTAGGCGGTACTATTGCACCGCAATATGTTGTTAATTTATCTGATTATATATTTGATGAGACAGAACTGTCGGTTTTGAACAAAGGAATTAAGTTTATACCGACAGTTCTACCTAGAATGTATGAAGTTAAAGGTGAAAATTTGAACTTAATACGTAAGACACATTTAAAAGAATATTTTTATTATTCAAAAGATAAGAATCAAAGTATGAGTAATGAAGTTTCAGACTCCGATAGTAATGGTGATTGCTATTATTCTTGTGAATCGGACTCTGAAATAAATGCTTATAGCTTGTTAGATACAAGCAATATTAAATCTAATAGTGTATTTATGCCACCTAATAAGAACTCATTCATTCAAAGTTTTAATAATGCTGTGAATTTAATAATAGAGAAAGAATTTGAAGAATTTGATGGTTTAAAAAAAGAATATAATTTAACGAAAAATGAATGGATTAAATTGCAACATATGAGTAGGAATGATGAAATAGTTTTTAAGCCATGAGATAAAGGTGGTAAATTAGTAGTAACAAATTCAAAAGATTATTATAGAATGTGTATGCAACATTTGAATGATCAAGTGGTATACAGTAGGATAGATTAATCTAATTTTGTACAAGCACAAGGTGGCTTTCAAATGTTGTTAAAGAAAGGTGTAAGGTTACATTATTTTACAACACATGATATAACACATAAACTCAATGTTAAGAAAAATACAGTTGCAAAATTTTTTTGTGTTCCTTAAATTCATAAGGATTCCTTTAGACCACCAGGACACCCCATTGTATCTGCCACTGGTTATTTTACATACAATTTTAAGTTGTTTGTTGCATGAAATTTTAGTAAAAGAAGTAATTAAGTTGCCATCTTATATAAAGGATTCATTTGATTTTTTGAGTAAAGTTAAAGATGTGATATGGGCTGAAGACATGTATTTTATAACAGTAGATGTGGTGAGTTTGTACACTAATATATCACATGTTTTTGGTCTTGAAGCTATACAATATTTTTTAGGGGATAGTCCCAGAACACAGTACATTAAGGAAATGGCACATTTTTGCCTCAAGAATAATATGTTTGAATTTGATGGGAATTTATATAGGCAGAATGTAGGTACAGCGATAGGGGCTGCATTTGCCCCGGTATATGCTAATTTGTTTATGGGGCTAGTAGAAAATGCAGGTAGAACCAGTAGAAAATGCCCATATTTATAGGAATTAATTTTTTTAGAAAATATGTGAGTAAGTATTTTCGATTTATAGATGATTTGGTTTTTATTTGTAGAGGGGGAGAAAATGAGTCATGTAGTTTTATAGCGTATTTAAATGCCAATAAATATGGGATTAAATTTGATGGTGTTCAAAAAGGTCTGCAGATAAATTATTTGGATATAACATTGAGAGGTGAGAATAATAAGAGAATTTATACTAATGTATATAGAAAATATGATCAAATGAATCTGATGGTATATGCTACTAGTTGCCATCCAAGCCATACGATAGAATCCATTCCGTTTGGGGAAATGTTCAGGATTAAGAGACTGAGCAGTAATATTATGGACGCATATAAAGAGGCACAGGAAGTAGCCTCGATGTTAGTAACTAGGGGCTACAAGATGGAGAATATACATGGAAATTTGCAGAAAATATTTGGTAATAAGCAGAATAAGATGCTAGTTAATAGAGGTGTACAAAGTGGAAGGGAATTAAGAGCTAGAGGGGAAACATCGGAAAAGGAGATTATGTTCTTTGTTACCAAGTATACTTCATTTTCACATAGAATGATAGGGGTGATAAGAGAGTACTGGAAACAAATAAGAAGGAATGTTCAGTCACTGTCACAAATAGAATTAAGAATTTCTTATTAAAGGGGAAGAAATCTTAAAGATATTTTGGTGCATGGAAAATATATAAGACCAGTAGAAAAGATGTTGAAAAATGTGGAAATAAAGGGAACTTTTCCTTGTGGAAAATGTTCTATATGTCAACATATTATAACAAAAATAGATAGAATAGGTAAAAAAAAGTTTGAAACAGTGGGAACATACTCTTGTTTAAGTAAAGGTGTGATTTATACTATAGTTTGTTCCTGTAATAAACATTATATAGGAGAAACAAAAAGGTCATTGGCTGATAGAATAAAAGAGCATGTTAGAGATGTTAGAAATAATAAAGTTATGAGTCCTGTAGCAGAACACTTTAATAAAGAACATAAAGGTGAAACAAGCACTATGAAAATAGCAGTACCGGAACAAGTAATATTACAATATGGAAATGTGGAGTTATTAAAACACATATTGAGATGAAAGGAGTCTATCCTTATAATGAAATATAATACATTGTTACCTAATGGATTAAATAAGGAATGTAATTGGCAGAGTTTTTTATGAATTTTTAACTCTGACTTTAAGAATGTATTGGAATGTGTTTTAATGATTAGTATGTAAATTGATTAATTAAGATGTGTTAGAATTGAATATAAAAGGAGGGATTTTTAAGCAATGAAAGTTTTACTCTGTAAAGGCTAAGGCCGAGGCGCTAGAGAATTTTGTTCTTAAGAAAATAAAAGTTTATGCTTGGAAAGTAGAGCTGTTTTTCACTGGTCATTTACTTGGTTGTTATACAAATTCATGAATCTGGCCCAGTGTCTTCCCAATGTCATAAAAAGAAATCATAAAGTAATTCAGATGAGATGATTTGATAAAAGATATACAGTTCAATTTAGGATGTCCCACCAAGGTTCATAGCATGAAATATAGACCACATTCCCCATTCATACCTCTGCGGGCATGAAAAGGCTCTTCAAAGCCTTCTAACGATGCAGAGAGATGCATTTTAAAAGTCACAGCAACCTGTACTGAACTTCTAAATAAATGACTATAAGCCTATTACATGCAACATTTCAAAGCAGGCTAGTAAACAGTACTGTCCTCCTTCCACTTCTTTCCCACATTACTACAGAGACAATCAGTCTCAGTGATGCAAATGTCTGCCCACTATTTAAAACATCCGTGGAGGTACCGCTATGCACTGGAATACAGTGACACAAAATTCACCAATGAACCCTGCTCTGAGCTTGAAAGCAGATAACAGAGGTTATTCCATGATTCCTTCTACCTGCAAAGACCGGTTCACAAGCCTCTTGGAACATACGCACATTTAAAAAAACAAACATGTAACTCCAAGCCAACTGACATACAGAAGTGAGGTTTAAACAAGAATCCATTTTGTTTTTCTTTCTGCTGATCAAAGACACATACAATCCTACATGCACAAAGTTCTGCTCACTGCATATTACTTTATTCCTGTCTTCTAGGTTCGTAGTTTCATAGATTAGATCTAGGCTAACTGCCATTTTGGGTCATTTTAAACCTAGCCAATTATCCCATATGAGGATCAAACCCTGCATCCTGTGCCTTTCAGTTAAGCACCTTAAACATTATGCCAACCTCCCATATCTTGACACCAACAACCACTGAATTCAGGTAATATACTGTTTCCAAACATATAAAAGTCCTATCTGAATCTTTAATCCTCCTAGGATGACAATAGTCATCACAGACTGTTAATCCATCCTTAGCGCGGTTAGCTCTTATGGTAAAAGGATGGAGCAGAGTCCTGAAGATGAGTCAGGTTAGTCAGTTTTATTTGCAAATGAAACTGCAGTCTCTGTTGTTAATGTGACTGTTATCGAACTTGTATGACTGGACATCTATGAACTGGCTATAGTTGAAGCCAGCAAGACTGAGTTACTTGTCACACAGTTATAGTTTGAAGATGACTGACTCCATAAAGTAAAAAAATAAATAAACATGAATGGACTCTTAACTTTACATACTCCATTTGACTGTAGTGGGATGAAGCCCTGTCTATGGCTCAGATGACCCATGTTCAATTCACTGCAGTGGATTAGGAAAGGTGGAATTGAGCTGTCAGCACTGGTTCACCCATTCTGGGTGGAGGACGGTGTCTCAGTCTGCTATAACCATGAATCCTGTAGTAAAGCAAGAGTTCAGTACTCAGCATATGGACAGGGGACCAAGTGCCTGACCCTTCCAAACTGTGATATGCAGTTGTATTATGGGGGCATATGCAAGAAACTGCAGTGTGCTGTGGACAGGAATGAACAACAGATCCTAGCACAAGGAATTACAGGTAGATGATAGACATGAGGATGAAAAGCATGCAAAAAAATAGCAGGCAACCAAATGCTAATTCTGGATGGCCTTAGCTATGTACTAATGTCTTCACTTTTAGTTACTTTTTTATTACTTAAGAGTGTCTGTCAAGATATACTTTTTTCTGGCTTTGGCTGTTTTAATTAGATCAGTTTCTTTATGGAGTAACCTTATTGCATGTCAAAGCCTGCACTGTGCTCAAATACCCTAGTAGGTACTTGCTATATTTTCTCCCTCTAGTTCTTTAACAGACCCAGATAAGTACCTAGTTGTGTATTTTTCACAAACAGGAAAATCACTTTAGTTGGTCAACTGTTCACCGAATCTTGAATTTGCTCAGTTTTCTTTGCACTGATATGCTCAGTTCAACTTGTTTAATGATGGCGAATGAACATGGTACATATTCTGAATACTGACCATTGCTTTCTACTGAGATATGATATTCCTCCCATAGACTGTATTTTTCAGCAGTCACTCTATAAGGTTTCAGACCAAGCTAGCAATCATCTCATCTTATATAGCTGCAGGCATTATTGAAAAATGTCCTAAAAGGAGTACATTTCCTTAATGAGAAAATTGTCTGGCTGGCAGACCAAGACGGACATGGGTGCAGGAGTCCCTGCTTTAGCTCAATGGATTCTGGGATGTTTTTTCCATTATAGAGGTACTGTATTACAATGCAACAATTTACATACAAATTTATGTATATCACACCTATGCTCCTGGCTGAGTATACTTTGTAACAAAACATTTTGCAATCTGACGTCCCAGCTATTGCAAAGCAGGCTGCTTTGTATGAGTCCCTTCCGTTTATACTGGATTAGATTGTTTCAACCACTATAGCTCCCCTGGCATATAAAGCTCTTTTATCAAGCAGTTTTACCAGTGAGCAGTACTAAAACTGCCAAGAGTATTTACTCGTAAATTTGGGAGTCTCTTTGACTATAGCACAGCTGACAGGGTGATGGCATTACTCCATACTGGAGGCTACCATTTCTGTAATTCTAAAACCCAGTAAACAGCCTGTTATCCACCCACTTATCAACCAGTACCATTTTTTCACTTTGGAAGCTGAAATACTGGATAAACTCTGTTAGCTTGGATGAATGCAAGCAGAATTTAGTGCTCTGGAAGCACAGTGGACATCTTAGAAGGCATAACTAAGAACATTATTCATGCCTTTTGAGAATACAACAACCAGTCTGTATCAAGGGTAATGATGTCAGTAGATATAGAGACATTTGATGGAGTAAGCTGGGGATATCTATAAACAGGCTTAGAGGTGATAGGGTTCTAAGTGCTAGTGACAAATGCATTGGGGTTTTCTCACAGTCCTTTGGTTTACAGTCAGGGACTAAGTATGTATGTCTTCTGTCACCATTCCTGTTCATTTTCCTATAGATATTTTAACTGGAAGACATAGCAAGAAAGTGACTGTTAGGCATGCAGTTGTAAAAGAATTGGTCAGTCAAAATCCTGCTGCATGTAAGCAGTATAATAATACACTGGTCTCCTTCTCAAATGAAAAGGGTAAACACTGGGGGGCCAATATTCAGCAGCCCTGAACTACTGTCTTCACAGACAGAAGCTTGTAGATTGTCTGCATCCCATGACACATAGGGAAAAGAGGAAGAACTAATCTGGTTGTTTGGTTATCAGCAGCTCGTAGATATTTGAGGATCAATAGGAACATGATATTTGAGGTAATAGATCAAAAACCTAGATGCCTTGAAAAGGAGGAAGATCTTGATAGACCTGGAACATTGGTATTCCCTCCCAGTATCGTTTTTATAGAATAGCTTATTGATCTTAAAGTGGAGAGAGTCAGTTACTTTTCATATATTTTTTTTCTCCATTACGTGCTGCCATTTAGCCCTCCTGAGACATCAATGGCCAATTTATCTCTCCTTTGATAAGGGCCAGCAATGGAAGGTCATCAACCAGATAGCCATTTGAGTTGTATTTAGTTCTAAACCATTGCTTTGTTGCAGCCTGGCATCTGTAGATCCCAAAATGCCATCTCAATTACTCTTGCACATTGCCACATGACTCATATCTCTTACCCTCTGATAGCAAAAACTCTGGACAAAGCCAAAAATTGTGTGTCTGTGGGTGGGTGGGTGGGTGGGGACAAAGGTCCAAAATCAAATTTTAATTACTACTCTTATAAACTTAGAATGTTGCTAAAATAATGTTTTTGCATTAGCATGCTATTTTCTGCGAGATATAAAGTCTTAAACTTGGGTGTGCTCAAATGTTCATTATTTAGTGGCATCAATCCCTAACAATTTGCCAGAAAACCAGGAAAAGACTAAACATGTCAGGCAAAAATATGGACATTTTGCAAAAATCTGGGCAGTTGAGAGGTATGCCACATGTGAGTCAATGTGTGGATATTGTGCCGATTTACACTTTGATTGATGCATCTGTTTCAGCCATAATGTTGTAAACTACACCAACCACCATAGGGTATCAGTCATGAAGCAAATCAGGAGTTTCCCTCCCTAGGGATGAAGAAACCAGTGTCATCCACTCACTCCAATACTCATGGTTTACAGATATGGCTTTATCCCTCTGTAAAGCAGGCATGAGTGAGGACCAGTTACTCGGTTTTGATTGCTCCTCACTGTCCTCGAAGAAACACTGCTTTAACTGTTTGTTATCTTTGTGAGAAGGAGGTGTAAAGAACTTAAAAGTCAATTTTTTTTCTTTAAGGTTTGGGTTTTCTATAGAAATCAATGGTATTAAAAGCCCTCCCATATGCAAATGTACTATACGTGTATCATCATAGTCAACTTCCCCCACCTGATAGCTGATATGCCAAACTCTTTGGTTAAAGACTGAACAGAAGCCTGGGGACTATACTACTAGAAACTGGATAAAAGGATTGGAGTACTCAGTTGCAAAGTGAAGCTGGACCACAGTAATGATCTTAAGCAGCCCCTGATAGGGAAACATTGATTTTGATCTAAATTAGATCCAGTTCTGGTGAAGACATTCCTGGAGCTTAAGAGTGCAACGTTCCTATGCTCTGGTGAATGCACTACTATTGGTAAGATACTTATATAATTTTTACATATTTAAATATTACATTGGTTGAAATGATCAGTGACAAAAATTGTTATTATTGAATAACTGTTCACTTGATAAAGGTGAGAAAATGGCTTAAGTAAAGACAGTTGGTCATAATGTATAAACTGCAGCTGTTGAGAGATAGATACTTTAAAATTTAAAAAGATTAATTCTAACTTTTACCTTGCATCTTGATTCTGTATTCTGATAACTATTCAGATTAAATACAAATCATTTGTTGTATTCATCTATATTTATGGATCAATTCAATTTTGTTTTTGAACAGTAAAATCTTCTGCATGCAAGGTCCCATAATGCCACGGATGCAGGATGTCAGAAAGCAGATGCTCTCTGTTAAAATATTCACTGGTTGTGTATCCCTTATACTTTTCTGGAACATAGGTATGTGAATTTTTATATTAAATTAGTTAAGTCTTTTGTATCACAATAGGAGAAATATCTTCAATGTACTTAAATGAATGTTACAATTGCTTTGTTTTTCAGGATGCCTTGAGATTATTGACAATTACTCCAAATGGATATGACAGGGTCTAGAATACTGAATGCCTCATAACATATGAATCACCTTAGCAGTATAAAGAGTAAAATAGCTATGCAGATGCTGACAAAGTCATATAATCTATATTTGATACCTTATTCTTCATAGGTTCATAGGTTTGTAGGCAGTTACTAGGCTAATGATCTGTGATGATCTTCAGAAGCCTAGCCATGCATTTCCAATACGTTGCTAGCCCCAGTATTTTTATTACAATTCACTCAGAGTTCCTTGTATTCTAATCTGGGGTAAGCAGACATTTACATTTTACCACTGTCTGTAATGGACAAGTGTGTCGATAAAGGTTTGAATTTGCAGTTTCCCTTCCACTCATACAGATTAGACTTGAACAGAGTAAGAGCCATACTTTGCTTAACATGGAAAGGAAAATGATTCCAATGTAGCAGTATTCACTGTGTGACATATCTATCCCTCCGGCATGCTCTATTTAAGTTGCAGAAGAGATTGCAATCCTTTGAGTGGGTGTTTCTGTCCCTAGTGGACTTGTAGATGTGTAATAGAGCTGAAAGCAAGGGGCTTCTAGAAGCTCTGTAAATGAGGCAGAGATCACCCCTCTGTAGCCTGTAAGATACCAAAAAAAGGACTGGTCTTTAAGATGATCAGTGTAGCTTTTGTGATATACGCCTAGATTTTCTTAGTGAGAAAGTGTTGTGATCACTTGAGTTATGTTAGCTGTTTGGAGAGGTACATACTGAAGGGGCATTATACTCAATGATTAGTGTAATGAGTGTAAAATACAGTGGAATGATCACATCCCTGAACCTGGAAATCATACCGTTACTAATAAGCTGTACGGTTTAAAAGAACTTCCTTACTATAGTGGACACATGGTGATTGAATGACAGCTCGTTGTCCACATGGGTTTATGTGCCCCTAACTACTGGGTCAATTTTCTGGGGTGTGTTTTTGATGTGATATTTACAGAGCATATAATGCTTGCCAAAGGATACAATTATGCATTTTTTTATGTTTAGTTTTAGGCCATGGCTTTGACAGCAGCTATTTGTTTGGGAAAGACTTTTTTGAGATCTCTTGGTATCTTCTGGAGAGTTTATGATGGCCCAAGTTTATAGTCATCTGAAAACTTGGTCAGACATAAGTCATTGACACTGTAATCAGCTATTCACATAACTATTCTGAACAGCCAAATATAAGCAAAAACATGGCTCTTTGTACTGCCATCCATACTCAACAATAACATCTTCACTCCAACATGACAACATTAGTAGGATACAAGACCACAAATGTGGGCAGTACTGAATGTATGGTAGGGTGATGGGGGCAACTACCCCATGTGCGAGCTGTTCATGTGCATATTGCTGGGTTAATATTACATCATCGAATCACAATTAAGCAAACGCTTCTTCATCAAACACTAGTTCAGTGAGCATACTATATGATGTTTGCAGATGACATTGTGATCTGTAGTGAGAGTAGGGAACAGGTGGAGGAGACCCTGGAGAGATGGAGATATGCTCTAGAGAGAAGAGGAATGAAGGTCAGCAGGACTAAGACAGAATATATGTGTGTGAATGAGAGGGAGGATAGAAGAATGGTGAGGATGCAAGGAGTAGAGGTGGCAAAGGTGGATGAGTTTAAATACTTGGAGTCAATAGTTAAGAGTAATGGTGAGTGTGGAAGAGAGGTGAAGAAGAGAGTACAGGCAGGATGGAGTGGGTGGAGAAGAGTGTCAGGAGTGATTTGTGACAGACGAGTACCTGTAAGAGTGAAAGGGAAGGTCTACAAGAGGGTAGTGAGACCAGCTATGTTATATGGGTTGGAGACAGTGGCATTGACAAAAAGGCAGGAGTTTGAGCTGGATGTGGCAGAGTTAAAGATGTTAAGATTTGCACTGGGTGTTACGAGGGTGGACAGGATTAGGAATAAGTATATTAGAGGGTCAGCCCATGTTGGAAGGTTTGGAGACAAAGCCAGAGAGGCAAGATTACATTGGTTTGGACATGTGCTGAGGAGGGATGCTGAGTATATTGGGAAAAAGATGCTAAGGATGAAGCTACCAGGTAACAGGAAAAGAGGAAGGCCTAAGATAAGGTTTATGGATGTGGTGAGAGAGGACATGCAGGTGGTTGGTATGACAGAGCAAGATGCAGAGGACAGGAAGAAATGGAAACAGGTGATCCACTGTGGCGACCCCTAACGGGAACAGCCGAAAGAAGATGATGATGACTATCTATCAAACTAACTTTTCAGAGAAAACTTTCCTAAGGCAAACTGATGGTAGTCTACCCTAGCGACTATAAAGAAAATCATAAAACATAATACCTACGCAGGTGGGGGGTTATGCTCTTACACCCCTGAACTAAATATACCAACTCTGAAACCTCATTACAGTGGGGAAAAGGACAAATTCCAGATGGTGGCCAACCATCGGTTTGCCCTAGGAAACTTTTCACTGAAAAGTTAGTTCAATGAATAATATGTTCACGGAATTGGTGTTCGATGAAGAAGCATTCGTTTAATTGTGATTTGACGAAGTGATATGGACCCCATATTGCTGATCGGGCATGAGTACTGTAAACCTTAAATAACATACAACTTTGCACAGCTCCTCATGGTGTCCTGCAGAGTGATACAGGCAACAGAGAGACCCAAGAGAGACTTTTCCAGATTTAAGTATTTTTTTCTCTGTTTTTTTGCTCCGACTGCCTTTTCCCACCTAAAAAGTGAATTTCTAACTGATCTGTGCTTTAAAAAGTTTAAATTGCATTTGCCTTCTGATTTTTACAGTTTTTGCACTTGTTTTATATCAATTTAAGTTGTTTTTGTATTAAATAACTGTTGTAGGCTACACACTAAAGTGCTCTAGCCTGTTTATAGCATTTACAGCGTTTTCTGTGTGTTTTTCTGCTGTTTCCTGAAAAAAAACAAAAACAAAAAAAAAAAATTCTCTTTTCCTGCCTTTGCTGAACTAGATTAGTCCAAATTTCAGGTTTTTCTGAATTCCGGACTGTGGTATAGTTTCTTGTGTTGCCCATATCCTTACTTGGATAGGAGGAAGCTTCTCTGTTCACCAGTGTGAGTGGGGAGCTTTGAGCAGCCTATCTGTCCCTGGAGGAGTGGTCTCAGCCCTGAAACTAGTAGCTTATCGGTCGCTCTGGGTCAATTCCTATCTCTTTCAGTTTCCCTGCTTTAGAACCCGCATTTGTGTGGTTTTGCACGATTTTGCACATAGCGCAGCATCGGACAGCGCTGCTTAAACGGGTTTAAACTATTCCTGGCTCCACAAAGTCTGCTCTTCACTTTTTCCCTTAGAACTGTTCTAAATCTCAAAGTAAGCACTCTATTTTCATTCTAAAGCCCTGCAGTTGCTCATATAAGTAATCTTATAAGTAAGTACTAATAAACTAAAGCACTACACCCTCTTATACTCCCTTTAAGTACTTGGCTCCCTATTGGTCCTTTTTGATCAGTCAAAAAGTAGTTCCTTATACTATTCTGGCATGTCCAAAAGTCAGATTCAGGTTTACTCTCCAATCCAGCTGGTGAATCTGGGAATCTTGAGGCAATGTTACAACTGCCTTTTGTACACAGACCACCATCTCCTCCTCCCAACAAGCTCAAATATATGTGAGAGATGCAAGTATATAGCCAAACTGGAGGCTGAGCTCTCTCAACCCAATACTGGCGCAGTCAATCAGGAGGAGAAGGTAACCACACACACCACAAATCCAGTCTCACATAGACCTATCACAACAGAAAACCAAACACATAAACACACAAAAACATACTCGGAGGCTCTAAATAAAAATCTGCCCAAGCAGCAGAGACCTCCAAAACAGACATCCAAGCAACCGCTACCCCACAACAATACCCATGTATCACATAGTTCACAAAGTCAGTGTGCCACACAGTCACAGCCCTTAAGGCTAAACAACACACCTAATACACTTGTAATAGGTGATTCTATTGTTAGACACACTGACATCCCACTCACCAGGCTGAACAAGGAGAAGGTCACTGTAAGCTGCCTGTTGGGTGCCAGGATCCGCCACATAACACAAGCACTCAGGTCACTCCAAAGCAAATACAAATATGACTCTGTCATTGTCCATGCTGGTGTGAATGACCTGAGACGTACCTCCCTGGACTACATGAAAAGAGACATAGAGGAGCTCTCTAATCATGTAGCCCAGGCTGGTATGACCCTGACCTTGAGTAGCATCTTACCCTCACCAAGAATGATGCCACAGTATAAAGACAAAATGATCAATTTTAACAATTGGCTAAAGTATTGGTGTCATTCAAAGGGGATTCAGTGTCTGTCAGCCTGGGATGACATGCTCGACAAGCCACGTTGCTTCACTAGGGATGGCTTGCACCTGTCGCCCCTGGGCTTTCGAATACTGGCTAAGGCTCTTGCCACCCCCATAGTGCCTTTTTTAGGCAAGGCTCAAAAGACAAACCCACCTCCATAGACAACACAAAGAAAAAGAAACTAAGGGTAATGCTGCTCAAAGCCAGAAGTCTAAACCTCAAGATGCATGCACTCGAGGCTCTCCTCAGTATGGAGAATATCGATATCTGTGCAATAACAGAAACCTGGTTCAAGGCTCCAGAAAGCACCCCAGCACTACCAGGTTATACCTCATACCATGCTTTTCGGCCCCAAAACTTGGACCGAACCACAAAAGGAGGGGGAGTATCCATATTCATCAAAGATACCCACACCTTCAGGTTAGTGGCACTGCATGAAGCATCGGAGACCATCCATGTGCAACTAACAGTGGGCAAAACTGCCTTTCAGTTTGCAGCCTGCTACAGACCACCCTCCCAAACTCAGGAACCCCACTCGGCTTTCCTGAGAACACTGGAGAATATGAAGGTCTCTCCAAACACCATTATATTGGGTGACTTCAACTACCCAAACATAGACTGGGAGCACTACTCAAGCCCCAACACCCTCGCCCAACAGTTCCTAGAATTTATAAACTCAAATGCTATGGAACAACTGGTCACCACCCCCACAAGAGGGGAAAACATATTGGACCTGATCATCACCAACATGGGGACTCTATGTTCCATACCAGAGGTATACCCCTCATTGGTAAGATCTGACCATAAATTAATCTCACTGGACATCCATATCCCGTCCCCACACCCAGCAAAGGAAACCACGGTGAAGAACTTCTCAAAAGCAAACTTCACACTTCTCAAAACCGAGGTGGAATCCTTCAAAGCCCCCGGGCCAGTGGAAAATACGGCCCAAACTGCAGAATCCTTTACAAACACTTTCTATGGACACCTACAGGAATGCATGGATTGTGCTATCCCAAATAAAACAAAGACTCATTCCTCCAAAGGCAGAAGACCTGTCTGGTGGACCCCAGCCATCAATAAGCTATACAACAGAAGGAGGAAGCTACTACATGATAGAGCAAAATCCCAAAAAGGGAAGGCATCTCTGATCAGTTCTAGCAAGAAACTATGATCCCTGATAAAATCATCTAAGGCCAGCTTCGAAAGAAAAATTGCACAAGATGCTAAAGATAATCACAAGGCCTTCTTTAGTTATGTTAGGAACCTGGGTGGCAACTCCCAGATATGCTCTGAGTTAGTTCAAAATGACAAAAAATACACTGAACCCACAGACATTGCCAACATCCTGGCAGACAGGTTCAGTGCAAACTCCCCCCCGCTTCCCCCCCAAAAGAGCAAATGTCTATCCCAACAGAGTGTAGCCTCCCTGACACCACAGATGCACAGGTGAGAGCTGCCCTCTCCAAAGCAAAAAACACAGCATCAATGGGACCGGACGGTGTCCCGGGCTGCATCTTACACGAACTTCAAGAAAAACTGAACCCTCACATAAAGTCACTGTTCAATCTCAGCCTTACTACAGGATATGTACCCAAGGAATGGCGTACAGCAACAGTGGTCCCACTCCACAAAGGTGGTGCTGCAACGGACCCCGGAAACTATCACCCTATAAGCCTGACTAGCCTGGTCTGCAAAGCTATGGAGCATATCATCATGAAACTCATAAACAACGACATTGGGAACCTCCAAACACTGTATCCTACCCAATTCGGCTTTGTTAAGGGCAGATCTTTCCTCTTGAACCTGGTCGACTTCTTTGAAACAGTCACCAAGGCCATAGATGAAGGGAAGGTAGTCCACACAGCCTAACTGGACCTCACAAAAGCCTTCGACACAATACCCCATTCGGGCATCATAAATGAGCTCACCAGCTTAAATATCAACCCCTATGTCACAAGATGGGTTGTAAATTGGCTCAGAGATAGAACCCACATGGTCAGAATTGCAGGTGCCATGTCAGACTCTAAACCAGTTACAAGTGGCGTCCCACAAGGCTCAGTCCTGGGACCTCTCTTGTTTGGTATATATTTCTCTGAGGTACAGGCTAACATGGGCGGACTATGGCTGACCAAGTTCGCAGATGACTGCAAACTGGGTGCCGTAATCAACTCACCAACTGACACAAGCATCCTCCAAAAGGGTCTCACAAAGACGGATAACTGGTGGCAGAGCCATGGCCTAAAGCTAAATGCCAAAAAGTGCATAGTCATCCCCTTTGGGAACAACAAAGTGCCCACAAATTACCACATAGGTGGTAATCCATTAAGTACGGAAGAAGTAATTAGGGATTTGGGGGCCCAAGTAGATAACAATCTCTCCTTTGACAATCATGTTGCCAAAGTGGTTAGAAAGACCTTCTATATAGCCCACCTTATCATGAAAGGGTTCACATCTAGATCAAGAGAGGTCATTGTGCCCCTCTACTCATCACTCAGCAGACCCATAATTGAATACAATGCCCCATTTGGGATGTACCTTACCCGACACCTGCAGCAACTGAAAAGACCCCAAAAGTACCTCACCAAGAGGATCAAGGGACTCAAACAGATGCCCTACGCAGTTAGGCTAAAGAAACTCCAGCTCTACTCAGTTGCTTACCGCCTATTCAGAGGCGATCTGTGCCTGACGTAAAAAGCCATGTCCAACCCAGAATTAATGGACATGCTCCACCTCAGGAAATCCAAATCCCTTAGAGCTACACGCTCCAAGGACTTAAACCTCAGCACAGAAATAAATAGGACATGCTGGAGGGCCAGATTCATATCCCAGAGGCTCCCCTCACTCTGGAACAAAATCCCAGTCCATGTTAGGCAGAGTCCCTCAATGACCCTCTTCAAGAGAAATTTTGACGAGTGAATGGGAGATCGTAGGTTTACCCATGGGATCTCTTCTGTGTCCCTACTAGACAGAGGCACAGTAAAATAACCTCAAAAGAGCTATCTTCTGTGACCTACTATACAGAGGCACAGTCAACTAATCTAAAAGGGTGGTGAAAGCCAAACACACTCTGGCTAGGCTTATAAATGTCCTAGCACAGATAGCCTAGTATCAACCTATGAACCTATGAAATGTATTTAGTAACCTTTTGTGTTAACTGTAGAAAGGTGCTGCAGGAGAAGTTTTCTTTTTTTTGGTCCTCAACTGAGACTGTCCATGACACCAGCTGACCTAGCTATGGCTGTGGATTTGTGTTTTGTACAGTAGCAAACACAGTGACCATATTACAAAAAGTTACTTCACACATAATGTACTTTCATTTAAATGACTAAAGTGAAATGTTTATCGTTACTACAATGGGTAATATACAATGCTTCTCAGTGACATATTACAACAATTTTATATAACAGCAGCATTAATATGTTTCAGGACTAAACCACCAAGCCTGCAATGTGCTGCACCAACACCAACTTCTACAACATCCATATGTGTTGCTACAAGGTTCTTATGTGACTATCCACTTTTCAAATGCATGACTTGTAAGACTTGACACTTGACAGCATATTTGTAATCCCAGTATTCACTTGTTCATATACACTCTCAGTCATATGTGCATATATGTAATCAAGTATAGTGAAAATGCAGTTCACTATTCATGTCTAACTCAATATTCACTTGCTTATGTATGCATTCAGTTTGTAGCTGAAATCAGATAATGATTTGTTGGGTGTCCCTTGGAAATCTAAGGTACAGAGTTTGATTCTTCCCACCTTCATTTGCCTACTGTGTGACTCTGAGCAACTTATTTAATCTGACAGTGATCCAGGGGTTCCTGTGGAAAGATACATTTTGTCCAATGGGCTTACCTGGTCAACCTGGTGTGTGTGTGAGTGTGTGTATGTGCACGTGCATGTGTGTGGTCATTTTTGTTGATTAGATCACCAGGTCTTTCAATTTGTATGATTTTTCAGTAGATGGGGTACAATTTATTGTGCCTTGAATACAGCTGCGATTCATAAATGGTGAGCTCTTTGTGCTGTGAAAATTAGTAAAACTAGTGGAAATGCACAAGGTGTGGGTGATTCAAAGATACAGATATTGCGGCTGGACAATGGCCAAAATAATACTCTATGCAGCACATGTTAATGCAAGCATAATAACATGGAAATGTGGAACCCCAAACAAATGAGCCAC
Organism: Protopterus annectens; assembly: GCF_019279795.1. NCBI lineage: Eukaryota > Metazoa > Chordata > Ceratodontiformes > Protopteridae > Protopterus > Protopterus annectens. The sequence continues at coordinate 678,487,229 of NC_056732.1, read as the reverse complement.
ATGGTTTATTCAAATGAAGAATCCCAACATGACAATTCAGTTCAGAAACATATAAAATGGTGGTGCAGCACAGTAGTGCATAACCATTTTGAACACCATGATTTCTGATGTCATGTCAAAGCCATACTATGAGCATCAGTAGCAGGAGCACAGCGGCATGTGATAAGAGGAGCTATCAGAGCAGTGCCTGCAGGCTTATTCATTGAGGCCATCCACACCACTGGAGGAGATATGGACAGCACCTGATGTACAACCAACGTAATGACCAACAGACAGCATACCTTTTTGGAATGGACAAATGGGCAGGGATACTATAAGCAACCTTGACAAACTGTATGACCCACAAGAAGGATCAGTGGAGATGCATGATATGCTTATTCTTGTTAATACAAAGTTGTGTGCAGTTTTAATCATCTTTGCTACAATGACCTTTCAGTGACCTTAAGGGGAAGATTTTAGGGATATCAAAAGCATATGACTCACAAATCCTAAACAAGTTTCTTAGTGTAATGCTGCACATGGAGGAGCATATCTGGTTCACCAGGACAGCACAGGAGAGAAACAACACTATGCTGAGTTTTTATAACATAGTCTGATTTCCTGAGGTCCTTGGAACAATGATGCCATCAAGGCCTCACCCAGTCCAGATGTCCTGAAGTATATCAACAGGACTTCTTAATACTCTATAAACTGCCAGATTCTCTGTAATGGCCAAAGCATTATTAAGAATTGTGTAACACCCAAACAGTTCACATGATTCACACATTTGCACATGTTGTCTGACCTACATCAATGATTCCCACAACTGACATTCCCACTGGATCACCTGGCTGGCTGGTGCGCTCACATGCTAGATACATGGATTTAAGCACACAGGTACCACAAGAGTAAGCCACATATAATATGTGGTGAGTTGGGTGTTGTAGGTAATGCCAGAGATATTGAGAGCAGTACACAACTTTGAGAACATGCAATAAGTGGCCTACAATACAGCCAATGTTTAAATGTGAAACGTAGTGTTTGTATTTGGACTAGTGAAAGAATACTTCCAATGGCTAGACATGTTAGGAGATGTAATTTAATACAGTTCAGACATACAGCAAGTTTACTGTTGTATGTGCTACGTTATCCTGTGCTATGCTATGCTACATGGCATCACACAACTGCACCAGCAGGTGAACGTCATGTTATGGGCTTTTATGCCAGTCATAACAGCTGAAGGTTAGGGTGGAGAGTCAGTGAAGGACCA
>NC_056732.1:678438480-678480980 GCF_019279795.1 Protopterus annectens | reverse complement strand
GGTGTGAGGCACGCACATCATGGTGAACAGGAAGTGTGTGACTTCTGTGCTTGTGCAAACAGTATGTGAATGCTTGTTGTTCCATGTTGCAACACTGTGGCCATATCCTAGTTTCACAGTGCAGTGCTATGACCATGTCCTAGTGAGTATCTGGTTGAATTGCCAGAGCTACTTCAGGCTGTGGAGAATGCAAGTCTCTAACCTGGTATACCAGCTAGAGTGGAAATTTTCTTTTCTTCCTTCGCAATATTTTTTGAGCATCTGCTGGGCAACTGTGATGGACAATTCAGGGAAGTGGATGCTTGGCTTGAGCTGGCATGGATGCCACTGGCATCACCAATTCTGATGAGCAATACCAGCATCGTGACAGTGATCAGATGGTCCATCACTCTGACCTGCTTCACATATGGGAGGCAGTGGTTCAGAGCAAAGAGTCAGGTATGTACTATAAACATTGTTTCAGTACTATTGTCTTCTAATGTCCTAATTGTTGTGCATGCATACTCAATAGTATGTGCTTTGTTTTTCATCAGTAGAGTTGTAGTACTAGAACATCTGGTTGCTGCAGAAGTCTAGCAGTGCTTCTCTGTGTAGCAGTGTGTGCATGGGTTGTGTGACAGTCCAGTTCACTTCTATACTGGTGTCACTGCCACATGTGTGTTTGATGATCTTTGCTCATTCTGTCACCCTTTTAAAAGATCGGTTATGGAGGAGGAGGAGGAACATGCTCTGCTGTTTTGTTGTAGTTGACCTGTAGGAGTCCATGGTGGTGCCCATTCCTTTTGCCTATCAGAAGGGAATGTGAAGGCTCCTATCCTGAAGGTGGACAGCAGAGATCTCTTGACATGAGGTTTGGTGATTGGGCACTGTCAAAATGCATTGGTAGCTGCCCACCTATATATGAAAAAGAAAATGCTTTTTAGTCTGGCTGGTTGAGTCATGTTCAATCAAATGATCCAGGGTCTGGACTTTGGGTCTCCAGGGCAGCAATACACCCATAGTATCAGCTACCCGGGTGAGTGATGCCAGAGTCCGTTGCCATCTTGCCTGACTCGAAAGCCAACTATGCAAGAAACCCACTCTGTCCTCATCCTGGTGAGTTCCTCCCCTTATGTATCTTTCCCCATCATTACATTGTAAGCTTGAGTGCATATTGACTGGCCTCACTAGCTTGTCTTAGTTGTGACATCTATCACGTTGGCCCTGCACACTCCCCTAGCACTGCTCATATTATACTGCAGCTCAGCGCTCTGTCCCATAACTGTTGCACTGCTCTTTTTCTTTGTGGTCCTGTGCTCTGTATTAATGTACTGTCCACTGTCTAATAGATGTCTAATTACCTCTGAGGTGTTCCATGCAGTGACCTTCTTAAATAATAACAGAGAGCAGTCACACAGTGCTTTCTCTATGAATTCCATCTTATAAAACCTATGATTATTTGTCCTAGATCTCTTAACCACAGATCTATTTCTACTTCTGCCTTTATCAGTCAGGATTAATATTACTGACTGTTCTTCTTTTCATGGGATTGTCCCATTGTGGGCTGAGGGTCAGAAATCCAACCATCATCCATGGGGTTTAGGGATTTTTTATTGGCCTATGTGCCTCCACCTGTGTGCCTAGCACTAGCTACAACTGACTGGGCATAGGAAAACTACATTGTATTCCTCCCCTGGGCCTTAAGGGGCATGGACTAACCATCTATCCCACTTCTCCAGCCTGATGTCTGGCTTCCCTGAGCACTAGCCCACACAGCACTCAACTAGAGAGAGATGCTAGTATGACCCCCCCCCCCCAGGATAGGATTACCCAATCTTCCCTGCCAACTCCATCAAACGGCTGAGCTGCTAATTGAACTCTGGTCACCTGGATACTAGTCGGGCTTTATCCCTCAATGTCACCAAAGCAGCAGGACAAAGAATATTTTTTTCGTTTCCTCTAATAGCTGCAAAAATAATGATTTTGTATCTGAAGCACTTAACATGATATGAAACAAAACAAACTACTCAAATTTTGTAAGACTGAGCTTTTAGTTTGGAAAAAAATAAAGTACATTCCTTTGTATAGGTTGTGGGAATGGTTTGTCCTGCAAAACTTAATATTTCTATAAAAATGCCCAAATTTAGGCATTTAAAAAGGTGGTAACCCTAACCACATTTAATGAGCAGGGTGGCTCAGTAGTTAGTATTAACACCACAGTAACAGAGGCTCAGATTCATCCTTAATCTGTGGGTACTGTCTGTGTGCCATGAGCTTGCTCAATATACAAGTTTTTGCTTGACTTTCTGATTTTTTTCCCAGTTGACAGCGGAGTATTTGTAGAATAGCTGAACGATTGTGCTGGATTATGCTTCTATCTTGCATTTGCTCCCTCCTTCTCTTAGTCTGATTTGCACAGGTCAGTTCAACTAATAGGTTAAATGAATTTTCACTTAATGCAGACTTTTACATTTAATTAAAACATATTGCAGACACAATCTCTCTGACTAAAAAATGATATTTGCAAACATTTCTAACACATTTGTTGCCATTACAATTATTATTATTACTGAGTATTACTATATTTTTATTTTTCTAAATTTTTTTATGAAGCCCTGTCAAGTCAAATTAGCTTAAAATGAAAACAACAAAGTAAGCAGGAAATCCAAAGGTTGCATATGACGCAAGAAAACATATTCAGTTTAATCTCTGACTTTATATCATACCGTTCCTTCTTGTTCAGGGAAGAGAGTTTATGAATGTGAAACCTCATTTAAAAGTGTTGTGATTTACTTGACAATGCCTATGACATCAGCGTTTATTGTCTGAGTTAATTTGTGAGGAAAATGTTCCCTTATCATACTACTTGGTAGCATCATACTTGAATGAATCTGAGATACTGGGCAAGAGATTTGTGTCTGTGCATCCTAGATACGTGGACTGAAAATATATTTCTTTATTCTATGTGCTCTTGAACTTAAGTTCCAGCAGCTGTTTTTTTTTATTATTATTACTGGACTGGAAGTCATAATTATAATTGAGTTGGATGAATACATCACTTTCATTTATGACTCCAGTACATATATTACTGCTATCTCTCATTTGCTGATATAGGTATTACTGGTACACTAGTTACTGAACGTTATTGAATAGTTACTTTAAGGGTAAGTTGAACAGACTTTAGTACACCCATGGAACTCGAAACAAATAACCCCTTGGAAATAAGCCCTATTGGCACAAGATGACTCTGTTCATCTGCTGAAGAAACCAATGAGATGTTATAATGGGGTGCATTATATACCTCAGCACTTGTGTTGCTACATATGATACAAGTGATTCTGCAGCTGGAAATGATGTTGGAGAGTATTAAGAAAGTGAGGATATGTACTTGAACTGTAAGATATTCAGCAAATGGAGCACTTAAAAAAAAAGTCAAAACTGTTTTGGAGGTAACCACCTTTTAAATCTCAGGCTAAAAATATTAATTTTAATTAAACCATGACTTCAGAGCATTGGGCTAATCTGCTTCAAATATTTCAGTCATGCAAATGGGGACAGCATAGTGGAATATTTCAGAGATGTGAATCCTAAGAATAAGTTGTTGTAAAATTTTATAAGTAAAGGAGAATATGTGGAGTCTGAATAAAGATGGAAAATAAATTCTCAAATTTAATCATGACACATGCTTTTAGCAGCCTTTAATCACAGTGTGAATGATAAATGCTAAAAGGATTCAGACATACAGATGCATACAACACGCATAGCAAAATATATTGAATACAAATGTTTAGTAAATGTTAATGGTATGTGAACTAGTGTCATACCAGGTGAGATCTGTAGACTAAATCACTAAATGTCCATTTAAACTGATGTGATGACTGATTGAATGTTTCAGCTGCCATCACACCTAGCTGAAAAACAACAAATAACTGAAAAAAATTGCTTAGGGGAAAAAAATGAATGGAGGGTCTCAATGAAAGTAGAAGGTTAAATGATAGTGATGAAGAACACTGAAGAAACAACATGGACATTACATTTTGTAACTGAACTGTTGTGGTGGCTACAGACATTGAATGATTCTTATTGTATATGCAGGCAACATTAAATGCATGGATTAATTCAAGATTTTAACTTGTACAAGATGAAATAAATGAGAGCTGAATGACAAAAAGAACAAAATGCAAGAAAGGAAACATGCTTCATAAGATATGAGAATATCCACCCCCTCGCCTTATAAAGAGATAGATAGATAGATAGATAGATAGATAGATAGATAGATAGATAGATAGATAGATAGATAGATAGATAGATAGATGGATGGATGGATAGATAGATAGATAGATAGATAGATAGATAGATAGATAGATAGATAGATAGATAGATAGATAGATAGATAGATGGATGGATAGATGGATGGATAGATGGATGGATAGATGGATAGATGGATGGATAGATGGATAGATGGATAGATGGATAGATAGATGGATAGATGGATAGATGGATAGATAGATGGATAGATGGATAGATGGATAGATGGATAGATAGATGGATAGATGGATAGATGGATGGATAGATGGATAGATGGAGAGATGGATGGATAGATAGATAGATGGAGAGATAAATTGATAAATATACATGTATATAATGAGTACACTCAAATAGATCCAATGATCATAATATCAACAGACAAAATATTGACAAAAACATATATAAAACACAAAATATTGACAAAAACTGAGTATGATCTGCATCTTAATCCAATGGAGGACCGCAAGCACCACTGCACCCCCCATCTTGGGACGTGTACTAACTCCGATGTCACCTTGTGATAGTGAGGAAAATTCTTCCCTGCTATAAAAGTGATTTTGTTGATATTTTGTGTTAGATATTTTTGTCAGTATTTTGACTGCCAATATTATGATCATTACATCAATTTCAGTACAACTATATCTATATATTTATATATCTATATGTATATATATATATATATATATATACACACACACACACACACACACACACACACACACACACACACACACACACACACACGCGCGTGTGCATGCGCATGCATATATACAAATCCACTAGCAAAAAACAGCACACCCTTATGGTGCACAGGCCATATACATAAATCTTCCTCGCATGTTCAGCCCAGCTCTCTAACAATTGAAGCAGGATACACAGTTATGCATGCTTCTAGTTTTATTTTAACTGATAACAGTCAAAACTTACAAGGCAACTCCATTAGCACCAAATGCAAACATGTTCGAAAATATGTTTAAAAAGAATATTTCTTTCCCTTCTACATCTGATATCACTTAAATGGACAGTGATTTGATGTGTCGATTTTCTAGATGTTTGTCATTGTAGAAGGCACTACAATGGGATATTGCTATATGTCTTGTTAGCATTCCCAAGGGTAACATATTTAATATTATAAAAACATTTATAATAGGTACAACAATCACAGCTTGTATAGCCTTTTTCCTTCCAGTACTTTGACTGTCAACAAGTTTACTCAACTTTTTGTACCAGCTTAAATATTTACCAAGATTTTTAACCCTTCTATAGCAAAAGTTACAGTTATCATAAAATAATTATTTAAAAAAGTGACAGATTTTAATATATGCCACTGCATACAGTATACATAACCAACTTAATTTTAAAGATGTTGTTGCCATTTGTGGCAACCATTTATTTTACCTCCCCTAATGTCAGAGGAAACCTTAACTCTGGATTTCAAAAGACTGTTTCTGTCAATATGAGCTACATCAGCATGAACGATAAACCTATGTTAATTGTACACCAACACTAAATTTTTTCATCTATTGTCTCTGCCTATATTTTAGGCTCCTCTTCTTCAATGCCAATGTATCTAAACCTTAGATATTGTGATGTCCAGCAAAATGATGGAATGGATTATGTGAGAGAAGACCTGTGACAGTCAGACTCAACCAGTGAAGAAGGTTGGAGAGTGGCGTTGAATAGAGAAAGATAGTGATAATTGACATAATAGACTGACTTCATATAGAAAATGGGAAAAAATGGTTAATGATGATGATGACCAATAATGACCTTTTACTGGAACTAGTGAATATAGGTTCATAGATCATAGGATCATTGGAGGTTACTAGGCTATTGGCCCTGAGGCCCTTATAAGCCTAGCCAAGAGTTCAGCCCATGTTTAGACAAATCAGCATCCGATGCCCCTGTCCAGCAGGGACACAGGTGGAATCCCAGGGATATATTTTCTGTTTCTCATCCAGTTATCCGTATTTCAGATTATCTAGATTGTTCCTAGGCTAACAACCTGGGGGGTGTCTTTCTAAGCCTAGACAAGTTTTCCTGAAAGAATAATGATGTCCTGTATCAAAATAGGGCATTGATGGCCAGGCATTTCTAAGCTACTTCTGTCTATAAGGGACATGGGTGCCAGGCCCAATGTAAATTTCTTGTTTCCCCCTCCACTAGTCTAGGTTGTGCTTAAACTGGGTAATAGACAAACTTAGCTTCACATGGATGGATGCCTTTTCCATAGTAGGGGCAGTCTCTGGGACACATATCTGTCTCTCCAGTACATTCTGTTCAAGTCACAGACAAAATTCAGGTCCCTGGATGGTATATTTCTGGTAATGTTTGACTTACAAATATGCAGGAGATTCATAAGAGTGGGAATTGCAGATGCCTTGTAAGCCAGGCATAGATCACCCCTCAACAAATGTATAGGAGACTGAGGAGAGGGAAAGGGCTTTAAGATGCTCTGCATAAGATAGATTTGTTATGCCTTGTATTCTTTTTGTAAGGAACCTTTGAGGTTGATTTAGTTGCTGCATATGCCTGATCAGGTACATACCAAAGGCAGTATTGTACACTGTGTTGGTCTGATAATAGAGGAGTATAGTGGGATAATGACCACTATTGACCTAGATGCCATACCCTTACTTATAAGTTACACAACATAAAATAATTTCCCTACCACTGTGGCATGTGGTGGTTGAAGGTAAGGCCACTGTCTACGTGTGTACCCACATCTCTGACCACTGGGTTGACTCTTAGGAGTGTATTATCAAAGTGATAATTAACCTTGATGGTTGACTTCCTAAATGGTGCAATTATGCATTTCTTAGCATTGAGTAAGACCGTGGCTTTAGCACCATTTGTTAGTCAGAGATAGACCTTCTTGAATAATGCTAGTACCTACAGGGTGGTTGATGATAACCCCAAGCCTGCAATCATCAGTAAACTTAGTCAGCCATAAACCATCAGCATTTGCTTCAATTTCAGAGAAATAGATGCCAAAAAGGAGCAGGCCCAATACCGAGCCCTGGAGGACTCCACTAGTGACTGGCCTCTTGTTAGAGGTGGCCTCACCTATTTTGACCTCCTGGGTCCTATCATTGAGCAAGTTGTCTATCCAATGGGTGATAAAAGGGTTTATGCTAAAATTAGTGAGCGTGTATATAATGCCTGAGTGTGATATTGTATTAAAAGCCTTGGCCAAGTTGAGGTAGGCTGTATGCACAGTCTTGCCTTCATTCAGTGCTTTGGTGACCCTCTCCAAAAAGTCCACCAGATATAATAGGCATGATTGTCCTTTAACAAAGCCAAATTGTGATGGGTCCTGTGTTTGCAGGTTATCTATGTCTTCATTTATTATGCCCATGATGATTCCTTCCATGGCCTTACATATGAGGCTAGCCAGACTTATGGGCCTGTGGTTACCCAGATCAGTGGTTGGACCTCCTTTGTGCAGGGGAATGACTGTAGCCATCTTCCATTCATTGTATACAAAACCTGGCAGAAGGCTCCAGCTGAAAAGTGGTTCAAGTGGTCAAGACAGGTCATGTTTCATGCTATTTATTAAGCATCCTGGGATGTTATCTGGGCTCACTGATGCAATGTTTTTGGCCTTGGAAAGTGCATTGATGACATGTTTCCTAGTAATGTTTGGGGGGATTGTGGTATGCAGTATTTCCTTTGGACTATCATGAGTAGGGATTTGAGCTGAACCTGTCAGCCAAAAAGTTGGCAATGGCCTCCAGTTCAGTGTGGGTGATACTATATACAATAATTTTTGCACATTGTTGCGTATTTCCCCTGAGGTTACGGACATAGCTGTAGAAAGCTTTGTGGTTGTCCTTTGCCTGAGTAGCTTTTTTTTCCCCAAATGTAACCTTTGAAGTATTAATTAACAATCTTAGCTGCCTGTTTAGATTGGTCAGGGGGCTTTTAATATGTATGGCTTTGTTCCTCCTACACTGGGCTAAGATTGTTTTTCTTTTGTTGTATAACCAATTGTTATTATGATTCCACCAGGGTGGCTTGCCCCTTGAGTTTGTCTTATTCTAAATATGAATGAGCACAATTCCCTCTATTCATCTATCAATATGGTTGTACAGAGATTTTGTAAATAGATCAGTATATGCTATGGTGTTTACTGTGATAGGGGGTACAAGGGTTCAGTTAGTAGAGAGAGGTTAGCCTTAGAATAGTTCATAAAGGTTTTTGGTTTCACTGGATCCCTGGTTTTAATTTTTATTTTAAGCAATACTGCCTTATGGTCAGATCTAACAAGTGAAAACATTACACTGGAGAGTAGTATTGGCCCCCTGTGTTCGTGAGTACAAGGTCAAGGATGTTTGTACCCCTGGTAGGTGAATGGACCAACTGTTCCAGGATGTTGTTATTAACAAAGTTTAGAAATTGCTGGGCTTGTGCATTAGAAGTGGTGTAGGATTCCAAATCTATAGTTGGTTAGTTGACATCCCCCATGATTATCATATTGGGTTGAACAGTGAGGGACTGTAGTACATTGAGATAGGTAGTATGGATTTCTTGGGACATGGAGGGGGACGTATAAGTTACAAGGATATGGTACGAGACCTTGTTTCTGGTGAGTTGCACATGTATGAGTTCCAGTGGGTCATACACTTTAACTAGTCCAGATGTGAGGTTGGTTTTAATATAGCCTGAGACTCCTCCAATTTTAGTTCCCTTCCGTGCAATAGCTGGTCCAAATGTGTGAAAGGCGTTATAACCTTGCATTGCTGGGGTACTCTCTGTCACTTTAAACCATGTTTCTTTATTGTATAGATGTCTACACTCTCCAGGGAGAGGAAGGCTTACAGGGAGTGGAGTTTCTTGTTAAGACTTCTAGCATTGAGCAGTACCACCTTCAGATATTCCTTTGTAGATTCAGTTAAGTCAGGAGGTTTATCAGTTTGGCATTGCCCAAAGAAGGCACTATGGGGGTGGAAAATGTTGTTGCCAAAATCAAAAAGCCTAGAAGGGTTAAGTGTAGACCATCCCTCGTAAAGCAGCATGGTCTGTCAACCATGTCATCTCAGGCCATCAAATATTGTATCCCCTTGGACTTACACCAGAAGCTAAGCCAATTGTTAAAATCAATCATTTATTGCTGGTAATGTGGCATCATCCTTGGAGAAGGTAGTATGCTGCTCCGTGCTAGGGTTATACCTGCCTTAGGCACAAAATCAGTGAGCTCGATCATGTCTCACTTCATGTAGTCAAGGGAGGTATGTCTTAGGTCATAAACACCTACATGGACTATGACAGAATTGTACTGGTACCTGTGGTTAAATGATCTGATAACCTGTGTGACTTGACAGATCCTAGCCCTGGCAAAGCACTCTCTCCTCACTCAGTCTGGTGAGAGAGACATCGGTGTGACTTACTAAAGAATCAGCAATGACCAGAAAATTTGGCTGTGCACTTCTTTGCCTTAAGAGCTTAGCACTAGAGACATTGGATACAGTGTTACTATGTGTAGCTGTGGGTGATGTTTTAACTGAGTGTTTACATGATGGCTGAGGACCCTTTTCTTTCATTGTGCTGTGCAGGAGGTCTTAGTGTCTTAGGAAGGTTACCTGCAAGTGTCTCAGCATAAGTAGTTTTATATATATATATAAGGTCTTTACCTTGTACAGTAGGTGCAGTGCAAATGCCACTGACAACCTCTATAGGATTAGTTTGGGTTGTATGAGAGAGTTTTGCCTTCAGCATTAAAGTGTATTTGCACTGTTCCCTTAATTTATTTAATTTATTTATTTATTTATTGACATTTGTTAACCGGGTTGGTCCAGCTGGGCCAGAGGCCCGTTTTCAGTGGAGACCGAGGAGAAAAGCTCCAGTTACAAAAAAAAAATTAAGGATTACATAGGTAACAAAATAGAAAGTAGCAAAACCAAGTGACACTGCCAAAACATATTAGTACTAATTTGATCGTAATCAAACATATTTGGATTACCCTAAGAAAAAAATCACAGTGAAATAAATAGATGAACTATTTCTGATATATGTACAAACAAATTATATACAAGTGGTCAGATATATTGCCTAGGCTTCCTAGGAAGGTATATTTGCTTTCAGGAGCTCAGAGTGAAGAAGCAGCATTGGATAAGGGGAAATTAGGTAGGTTCTAAGCAGGGACAGGATTTGGTATTGAGAAGGTAAAGTTTGAGTTCCTTTTTAAAGTGTGCAGGGTGTATGATAGAGCGTATGTGTAGAGGAAGTTTGTTCCAAGTGTGGGCTATTGAGCAGTTGTATAGTAGTTTGCCTATGTTCTTATTTGGATGATCTACATTCAGAAGTTGCTGGTTAGAGGTACGGAGTGTTCTAAAAGGGGTGTAGGTAGATAAAAAAGTAGTGAGAGCTGAACAGGATGAAGGTCTGTATAGAATGGAGTGTATAACTTGAAATTGAGAAAGTAGCAGTAGTTGAGGGAATTCGAGCCATTGTAATGAGTTCAGGGCAAGGCAGTGATGGGAGTTGTAGGGGGAGTTACTAATGAGTCTTGCAATTTTGTGGTAACTTTGTTGCAGTTTGTTCAAGGTAGTAGCTTGTATATTGGTTAGTACTGGGGCTGCGTAGAGAAGTGTGGGCAGGAGGAAGGACTGTGCTAAGGAGAGTCTAGCATTTGGAGTAAGAAATCTTTTGTTGCGATAAAGCAGGCCAAGTTTCTGGTGTGTTTTTTTTTTTTATTCCTTGCAGTAAGTGTAAGTTAAATTTGAGTTCGTCATCAATAATGACGCCTAACAGTTTTGTGTGTGGTTCAGGTTTTATGATAGTGTTGTTGGAGGATGTTATAGTAAATGTGGATTTATGGTTTGAAAGTGAGCGGGGAAGAAAGAGCAAGAGCTTGGTCTTCTTGGTGTTAAGGATAAGAAGATTGCCCGATAACCATTTTTCTGTGGATAGAAAGGATTTTTGAGTAAGGGTGTGAAGGTCAGTAATACCACTGGAGATGGAGATGAGTGTAGAGTCATCTGCATACTGTATAAGAGAAGATTGTCTGCAAGAGGAGAAGAGTTCATTTGTAAAAATGTTGAATAGAAGGGGACCCAAGAGACAGCCTTGTGGAACATCCATTGGAAGAGATATATAGGGAGAGCAGGAGGAGAGTCATTTGACAGATTGCTGCCTACCAGAGAGATAGCTGGAGAACCAGGCATGGGAGGTAGAAGATAGGTTGAGGTTAGATAGCTTAGTAAGGAGGATAGAGTGAGAGACTGTATCGAAGGCTTTGGAAAGGTCAAGGAAGAGGCAGGATATTAGTTGATTGTTATCAAGGGCTTTGGCTATGGTATGAGTGAAAGATAGGAGGGTGGTGGAAGTGCTGTGGTAGGGACGGAAGCCATGCTGAGTGGGAATGAGAAGGTTGTGTTGGAGGAGGTGGTTGAGAAGTTGTGACTGAATTAATTGCTTGAGTATCTTAGAGAGGGGAGAAAGAATGGCAATGGGATGATAGTTAGATGGATCAGTGGAGTTGCCACCCTTATGCAGTGGGATAGTAAAGAAGGACTTCCAGATAGCAGGAACTGTAGCCTCTTGTATAGATCTGTTAATGAGAATGGATATAGGATAGGCTATAGATTCTGCAGCAAGTTTGAGGAATGTAGGAGGTAGGTTATCGGTAGAGGGAGAACATGGTTTAAGTTTTAGAAGAAGAGATTTAATGTAAGAAGTTGACACAGGTGTAAATGAGAAGAGATTCTGGTTGTGGGGGTTGATGGGGGTAGTGGTAGTTGCAGTGTTAGTGTTAGAGGGAGTGAGGTTTTGGATGGTGCCAATGAAGTGTTTGTTGAGTAGGGTAGCAATTTCTAGAGATTTGTTGGGGTAAGGTGAGGGGATAGAACTGTTGCCAGGGTAGAGTATTTTGTTAAGAGTAGTCCAGAATTTGCAAGTGTTGGATCTGTTGCCTAGTTGAGAAGAGTTGTAGTAAGATTTTTTTGTCTTTAGTGACTAATTTCTTAACTAGGTTACATAGTTGTCTGTATTTATGTAGAAGGGGGGAGTATGCCTACTACTATCTGTTTTATTAAGAATAAGTAGGTTGTCAGTATACATGAGGCAATTGCTGTAATTTCTCAGAATTTCCATCTCAACCAGACTGGCTACAGACAGAGTCAGGAAGTGTGTATCCATTGCTACTGATCTACTAGGAAGGAGTGGGGGAAATTTAAATATTGAATAGGTCAATAAGACAAGGAACTTGATGCGCAATGTTCATCTATGCATGAACTAGATGCCCTAGTAGTTAAAAAAATCTTCTAGACAGTAAGGGTATTTTAAGGGAAACTTACACTATGAGAGGTTGGTGTTGACACACATACAGGAGGAATTACACTGCAAAATATCTGTGACTACAGAGATCACTGCTAAGCGCCGCTGTGCGGAGACCAGCAGTTCTGACCGAATACGGTAAAAAAGTAAAAAAATGCAGATATTCAACACAAAACACTCAGTTAATGCAGCTGTGACAAAAACAATATGAAAAACAAGTGCTGAAACAGTGGATATTATAAAAGAAGTCTTAGCTTGCTCAATGGTTATGAGTCAAGTGTTGTATGACTGTTGCACTTAATTAAATAGCAGAAGAGATACAATAAAAAAAAAACACAAACAAGGTTCTGTGGCCAACATAATGTATTTCACTGTTGAAACCAATATTATTTACAAATAAAAAGAAAAGCTACGGGGCAGCTTTTGCTCCTATATATGCAGAGCTTTTAATGGGTATGTGGAAAATAACTTATTTACGGTAACACAAATATGTATTCAGCACATGACTTTCTAGCAAAGGTGCCTGGATGACTGCTGGCTAATATGGAGCAGTCACTGAATCCCCAAATGACTTAGCCATCCTATAGGAAGGTTTGTCTCAAATAAATAACTGGTTCCAAAATCCTTCTTCAAAATGCCTTCTGTGCAGAATCTGCATGTCCTCCCTGCATTCACGGTGGTTTCCTCTGGGCACTCCAGTTTCCTCCCATGTTATAAAGGCATGCATCTGGAACATTTATCTTCAGGCATCCTCTGAAAATTGGCTTGTTCCAAGTTGGACTTTCCCGTTAAACAAATGTTAACTAAATAAAATCAATAAATAAAATCAAGGTCTGAACCTAAATGTCAAAAAATGCATTATTGTATCCTCTGGAAAGTCATCTATCCCAGGGAACTACTACAATGACAATATACCCCTAACAGTTGATTCATTTGTTTGGGATTTGGAAACTTATGTGACCTAACTTTTGACCATTTGTCTTTTGTTTTAAGAAAGCCCTTCTATATTGCACAGCTTATAAACAAAGGGATTGTGTCTAGATCTAGGGATGTCATTGTCTCCCTTTACTCAGTCCTCATTAGGCTAGTCATTGAATATAATGCCCCCTTTAGCATGTGTCTGTCCAGACACATGCAACAACTGGATTGCTCACAGAGATATCTGACAAAAAGCATAGAAGGCCTAAACAACTTGTCCTACATGGACTGACTCAAAGTCCTGTCACTATACAAAGTATCCTACAGACTGCTAAGAGGTGACCTGTGTCTGGCATACTAGGTAACCTCTGACCCATTACTGATGGATTTACTGCATGTCATAAAGTCAAATAGCATCAGAAATGCCCAGTTAGGGATCTAAACCTCTTCTGTAACATTAGCAGAATGGTTTTAAGAGACAGGTATATCTTGCAGAGGATACTGCTGCTCTGGAACAAACTGCCCAGCAACATAAAACAAAGTTTATCCCTGTCCATATTCAAGTGCAACTTAGATCTATGGATGGGAAATAAAAAATTTACCCCAGGATTTCCCCTGTACTATTATTGGACAAAGGCAGCTCCTAAATGCTTTATCACATGAATGGGTCCCTTTAAATTATCTATGGTATGAGTCCAGTTATTCTTATTAGGGGTAATATATAATTATTAACCATGGGATGGGTAAGGCCAATTTATCACCAAATGGTATAGGTTATTTGGAGTGTGAAAAGGGAAAGTGGCTAGGCTTAAAATGGCCCACAAGTGCAGCTAGCCTAGTACTTATCTACAAACCTATGAACTTACGGGATGGCAATATTGAAATGTTGGGAGTTTTTGTTTTATACTTGAATTCCTTCCTTTGGGTAAAAATTTGTTTCAAAAGTTTGACTTATTTACTACTATTTTTTTGGGATGTTTCAGTAACAAAGCTGATTGATGGACCAGTATCCACTACACTTTGTAGAAACCCTTTCACTAGAAATACCTTCTTAATGGCTTCCAGCAGCCACCCAAAACATTCTCTAAAAAAATTACTAAATTTGAATATTTAAGGATTGGACACTTTTGCAGTAATGATGAAGAATTTAAAACACTGACAGAGATTTAAAGTTGAATTCAGAAAGGTTACTGCAAGGTTTAAGACTTGTGTGCACCTCAAAGTTAACATTTCCAATTCAGGGAGAACCCTAACAAGGTGCTGGACCACTAATATGTACAGCTGCATCATAGGCTTTCTCTGCAGCCTGCTGCAAATGCTAATGAGGCATTCCAGTGGGCCGGGCTATGCTAGTTAGCCATGTGATCTCCCACCAGAAATTCCTGCAGTAAAGCATTTATGCAGCCGAGTGACTTAGAGAACTGCTTGACAGTGTAAGCTACATCAGCCACCCATGATAATGAACACAACCAAAAGCTCGTGTTCACCCGCTGGTGTTAGAGGCATCATGGAGTTTAGCAGACCTGCACTGCTGGGTGATATCTGCATATGTGTTTGAGTGTAGCTGCATGTATGTAACAGTATGAATGTTGTAAGGTGAGTGTGTGTGTGTGTGTGTGTGTGTGTGTGTGTGTGTGTGTGTGTGTGTGTGTGTGTGTGCGTGTGCGTGTGCGTGTGTGTGTGTGTGTGTGTGTGTGTGTGTGTGTGTGTGTGTGTGTGTGTGTGTGTGTGTGTGTGTGTGTGTGTGTGTGTGTGTGTAAATGTGTCTGCATGGGAGTTCAATGTAGGGGGTGTTAGTTAGAGAATAGGTAAGGTATGTATCTCTGTGTTTTTGTATATTATTGAATGTATGAGCATATCTGTGAGTGCAGTCAGGTGAGAGTGTATGTGTGTGTATGTACATGTGTGTGTGTGTGTGTGTGTGTGTGTGTGTGTGTGTGTGTGTGTGTGTGTGTGTGTGTGTGTGTGTGTGTGTGTGTGTGTGCCTAGTGTATGCATGAATGTGTGAATGCATGTTTGGGGGGCTGTCACACCTCCACACTCCCCTAGACTAAAGATTAAATCATGCAGCCGTGGACGGTCATGATACTCCCCTTATATTGTGCCTTAAAAGCACTTAATATATAATAGATTAGAAGTTTTCAGCATAAAAGATGTGAGGTGTGGGAAACACTAAACACTAGGGAAACTGTCTTTATATTGCGCCTTAAAGGCACCTACAGATACTCAAAACTTGTAGCCCCATCACTCACCCACCCACAACTCTTGAGAAGATACTTAGCTCTCTGTGTCACCCCTAGACACCAGGTGTAGCCCTAAAATATTACCTTAAGTTGTCATATACAAAAAAAAAAGTTAAAGTAATACGGGGAGATTTGAACATTGCACCTTTGCCTCATTAAGTAGGAGCCTTAACTCTCTACACAAACTATTAAGTTACTACAGTAGGATAATGTCTGGCAATATTCACTGATTATGCTAGTGAATAAGTTACAAGGGGTACACGGGGTACATAAAAGAGGCAACAGCAGGAGTGGTCTGTAAAATCACAGACAGTTGAGAGGGATGGGGGTGTGTCAGTTTGGGTGAGTGCAAAGCCAGAAGAAACACTAGATGACACCAGGGAGAATTTGTAAAGTGTTACTTGAACTTGTGTAAAAAGTTAATAGAGCAACAGGTCTAGCATTACGATGCATTGCATGACCCATAAGAAGATTGAAATTCTAATGTCTGGCCTTAGTTACTGCAATCATCCACAATGTTCAAGGGGCAGGGTAAATAATAGGATACATCAGGGATATTCTGTTGACTCAGGGACAGGAAAAAGGTGTGTGTGTGTGTGTGTGTGTGTGTGTGTGTGTGTGTGTGTGTGTGTGTGTGTGTGTGTGTGTTTGAATGCATGCAGTGTGTGGCAGAGTGCATGAGAGGGGGTGACTGTGCCAACACAATGAAAGTGCTGCCAGTGTTGACTACTGTTGAAAAATGCTGATTTATACTTCCATTAGCTAAGGGTACTTCAGATACAAACACATTAGCCAATAGTGAGGCCTTTCCTCATTGTGGCTAACATGTCTGAATCACAGTTTTTTTTTTCACAACACAGAAACAGTACCTTTTGGCTGTAACTCTCACTGCCTCCTGTGGGGTTCTTCCTGAATCATAAGGTTAGTGTTAGGGAGTGCAATAAACATAATGTTCATCTAGTTCATGCTGAGGTGTACAATATTACTAGAAGCATCTTTTGGAATGCAGGGATACAGCTTCCTCTGATGGTGGGAGGGGGATAAAATAAGAATGGTTACTTCCTATGGTAACAACACCTTAAATTAATAGACACTGGCACTTATTAAAATCTGATGACTTTTTAATAATTGTTTGGAAGATAGATATAACTTTAGTACAGAAGGGGTAAAAATATTTATGAATATTTAAGCTAGTACAAAAAAATGAATAAACCTGTTGGCAGTCAGAAACTATTTGTAGAAAAAATGTTTGATTGTAAGATATGCGGCTGTTGTTCTTAATGTAAGTTTATTTATGAAACTACTTTACCTCTGTAAATACCAACAGGACATTTAACATTAGTTAACTGTTTATGTATATGTCAGACTGGCTTATTTATTTGACATTTGTTAAATGGGAAAGTCCGACTGGGCAAGTGCTCTTTTTAAGCGGAGGCTTGGGGAGAAATGCTCCACAACATTGTAAAATTACAAAACAGTATATAAAACACAGTAAAACAAGCAATACCATGGATATATCATATTTTATTTATTTTATTTTTATTTTACATTTGTTGACCGGGCTAGTCTGGCTGGATATATGTCCATTTTCAGCAGAGGCCCGAGGAGAAAAGCTCCACTATATATACTAGTAAATAACATAAAACAGCACAGTAAGAGACAAATATAAAAATCAAAAAACTATTCCAATGTAGCATAGTGACAGTACAGAAGCCATTTAACAGCTAAAAAAATACAGCTAGGATCGCTAATCCCATATTCTTTGCAGAAGCAGGAATTGTAAAAGACAATAAAAATAATAACAAACAATGGAGTTTATACAATATTTACAGAATTAACAATTATGATAAACATTTGTGCCAGGCTATAGTTTTAAGAACTAGATTTGCACAGCAGGAAGCAACATACAGGTTTAAATAATATATGAGATGACAGGTTGCAGTAATATATCTAGTGTAAAGAGAAAGTGACATTATAGGAATAGGAATATCCAAGTGAATGCTAGGTGAGCTACAGAGGAGGGGTAGTACTAGTGGGAGAGACAAGTAGAAGAGATGAATGTATAACAACAGGTAATGGAGAGAACCATAATGAAAGTTGGATGCTGTGGTCAGTCAGGATTTAAGCAAGGGCAAAGCCAGTGTGATTTGAAATAGTTCTTTAATTGTTTCTTGAAAAGTTGTGATGAGCCTAAAGTAGTCAGTTCTGTGGGAAGTTTATTCCAGTACGAGCCAACAACATTTGTGAACAGGGAGTCACCAGATTTATTGTGTGATTTGAGAGTAGCTACTAGCAGTTTGTTAGCTGAGCGAAGGGAAGTAAGATTCCTGTAAGGGGCAACAAGGTTGTTAAGTATGGGTGTATAAGTAGGGTAATGGAGAATTTTATGGGTGATAACTAATTGATGTAGAAGAATAAGATTTTGAAGTTCAAGCCAGCCAAGTTTTTTGAGGTTAACACAATGATGGGTACGAAATTGGGAACCTGGGGCAAACCTGGCAATGCTGTGGTAGGATGTGACAAGTTTCTGAAGGTTAGATTTTGATAGGTTGATATAGGATGGAGAGGCATACAATAATGTAGAGATGAGATGAGTTTGTGCTAGAGACACCCTGGTAGTTGCTGTAAGAAAGGGCTTAAATCTATAGAGGGCACCTATCTTTTTATTAACAGCTTTGATGGTTAGGTCAATGTGGGAATCAAAGTTTAGTTGATTATCTATTGTAAAACCTAGTAGTTTAGTGGAACAATCAGGTATAATGATAGTGCCATTGTCAGAGACAATAGAAAAGGAGAAAGGGGCAGATTTAAGGGTTGGAGAAAAAAGTAATAATTTGTTTTTTTTTCGGATTAAGGAGGAGACAGATATGTTGGAACCAGTTTTCTGCTGCTGTAAAGACTTTTTGGGTGGAAGAATGAAGTTCAGCTGGAGATACAGCAGAGCAGATGAGTGTTGAATCATCTGCATACTGAATGCATGAGGGTGTTGGGAGTGAAGTAGACAGGTTATTTATAAATATGGAGAAGAGAAGGGGACCTAAGATGGATCCTTGGGGGACCCCGATAGTGACTGGGAGTTGAGAGGATAAATGGCTGTCCCAAAGGACTGCTTGTTTCCTGTCTTTCAAATATGAGTTAAACCAGCGCAATGCCAAAGAGTCAAGGGAAAGAGATTTCAAAGTGTCTAGCAGAAGCTGATGGTTCACCATATCAAAGGCTTTAGAGAGGTTGAGAAATAAAGCAGAGGAGAATAGGTTGTTATTGTGATTTTTGTTGATAGAGTCTGTAAAGGAGAGAAGAGCTTTGGAAGTGCTATGGAAAGGTCTAAAACCATGTTGGGAGTCTGCCAGTAGGTTATTATGAAGAAAATGATTTAAAAGTTGATGGTGTATACAACGTTCCATAATTTTAGATAGTGGTGATAGTAAGGCTATAGGATGGAAATTAGAAAGTTCATTAGTGTTTCCTCCTTTATGCAGTGGAATGATATGGGAGACTTTCCAGGGGGAAGGAATAATAGATTCGGTTATTGTTCTGTTAATTAAGATAGAGACTGGGTATGCTAGCACTTCTGCTGCTATCTGCAGATATTCAGCTGGTAGTTGGTCGGCTGAAGGACTACATAGTTTCAGTTTTGAAAGTAGCTTACGAATATAGGTTGTGGAGACTGTACTAAATTTTAGAGTGGGGGTGTTGTTATGAGGAGAGGTATTTTGAAGGGATGTGGAAGGAACCATGGTCTTTGCTAGAGAGGTGACTGTTTCAGAAAAGAAGTTGTTGAATGTATTGGCTATTATGTTAGGCGGGGTCTGAGCTAAGTTAGCTGGAGTAGGTGTTTTGGAATTCCCTGGATGGAGCAGTTTATTGATTCCTGACCAGAATTTTTTGGGGTTATGATTTTGATTTTCTTGATATTGGAGGTAAATTTTTTTTTTATCAAGAAGGGTGAGTTTTTTTGTAGTATTTCTAAGGTATTTGAAGTTTTGATGGTCAGTTGGGTTTTTAGTAGTTCTCCATTTTGTCCGTAGTTTGTTCCTTAATAGCATTGTTTGCTTGGTTTCTTTAGAAAGCCAAGGAGCAGCTTTGGATCCTGTTCTAATTAAGAGAGAGGGGGCGTGACGCTCAAGAATTTGGAGGAATGTGTTGTTGAAATGGGTAACTGCCTCATCAAGTGGGAGGTGTTTTAGAGCTGACCAGTTACATCCTTTGAGTTCATCAAGGAAGTTTTGAAGGATGAAGTTTTTTTTTTGTTACGTATAGTACGATAGCTAGCCTGTTTGTGATTATTATTTTTTTGTTTAGTGATATAGGTGAGAACATGGTCACTGATATTGTCAGGGAGTATTCCAGTTTTATATGAGAGGGGATTATTGTTGACCAATATCCAGTCCAAGATGGCCTGTTTATTGGTGGATTTGTGAATCCTAGTTGGGGAGATTATGGTTTGTTGAAAAGTAAAGAGGTTTAGGTGATAGTTGGGTTTGGGGGATATGCAGGAGTAAAGCTCCACAACATTGTAAAATTACAAAACAGTAGATAAAGCACAGTAAAACAAACAATACAACGGATAAATCATAGTAAAACAATATATTGAGGAACATAGCATAATGAAGTATAGTACATGACATTTCTAGGGAACATTAACTAATGTAATAGTAGTTAGTGAAAACTTTGAGTGCAACATATGGAGTGAGTGAGAGTTTAGTAAGAAAGTAAGGAAAAACAAAGATCCAACTTAGTCAACACAGCTGATACTGGGAGCAGGTTAGTTTAGAACTGAGATTCTATAGTAAGTTACAATCTATTGGTAGGAGGAGTTGTAGCAGGGGGATAGGGGAAGTAGGTAGGAAGGATGTGAGTCCAGTGATTGCATGATAGCTAGAAGTGACTGTGTGGTGGGGGTTCATGGAGGGTTTTTGCAGAGACAAGTCCTGGTGCTGTATAAATGTTCCCTAAGGGTTCGTTTGAAAGCTGTGGTGTTACTGAATTATCTGTTAGCTAGGGGAAGCTAATTCCAAGATAGGGCTGGGAAGTAGATGTAAAGGCTTTGCCCAATAGATTTTTTTGCCTTATAGATATGACAATTTATATGACAATATGACATTGTGCTGCCTTCCACAGTGGAAACACATCTACAAAATGGAAACAGTGAATTACTGATCATTTAAGTGATATGAGATGTAGAGGGGAAAGAAGTGCCCTTTTTTAAACATATTTGGAAAACCCCAATGCAACTTTTGCTTTTTTAGGTATTGACAGGTTATGCCTGGGAAACATGTCAGTTGATGAGAAGACATGAATTACAAAATAAAAAAAACAATGTGGATTATTAATATAGGGACAATGTATAAACCTGGATTAAATAAATACCTGTGAAAATTATTTTTTCCCATTAGATGGTGCTGTATGCATATAAGACAATACCTAGCATTCATAATAATATTAATATATCATTTTATGAATTAAAGCTTTTGTGAATTAAGATCTTTTATATATAGATTAATACTTATATGAGATTTAATTTGTATATAAGACATTACAGTATATATCTAATGCAAGAACATTAGCTTGGACATTGTTTTGTTGCAAATGGTCACATGATCAATTTCATTGAAAGTATAAACTGCTGCCTGAAGTGAAAACAGTCTGCATGTTGTGCTAATGGAGCCACCTTTCTAAGTTTTGATTGTCTTATCAGTTAAAATAAAACTGGAAGCTTACTTAAATCTGAAGTGTGCATTATTCAAATTTAATTGTCCAAGTGTTGCGTGGAGTTTTCAGGAAGCTATATATACACACACACACACACACACACACACACACACACACACACACACACACACACACACACACACACACACACAGATACACACACACGCACACACGCACACACGCACACAGACACACACACACACACACACACACACACACACACACACACACACACACACACACACACACACACACACACATTTATCTATATATTATCATCATCATCAGCCCCCCCCCCCATTTCTTCCTATTTTCTACATGAGGTTGGGGTGTCAAGTCACCTGTCACCATCTCCCTTGATTCAATGCAACTTTCCACTCTTCCACAACACTCATACTTGACTGTTGCAGGTCTTCTGTCACACAATCCATCTACCTCTTTGCTGGATGACCTAATTTCCACTTATCTTCTGTTTCAAATCTTCTTCATCTGATTGTCTCCTGCTTTTCTGCATGTGCCCAAACCACAGTAATCTGTTCTCTTTGGCATTGTCTGCAAGCAGAGCTACTTTGGCTTTTGCATTGAGGTCCTCATTTCTTTCTCTCTCTCCCACAGTGTCCATCCTACCACCTTTCTCATGCACTTCATCTCCATCAACTCCAGCTTCCTCATCTGTTCTGCTTTTACTGTCTAGGCTTCTGTAGTACTAGTTACACCACTGTTTTATACAACTTAAGTTTCAGCTTGTTTGGCATTCTTCTCTCATATGCTAACCCTGACACTCTGCTAATTGGCTGCAGCCCCTCTGATTCTAGCTTTGACCTCCTCATTCAGACATCCCTTTTTCTCAAGCAACCCTCCCAGATACCTGAAGCTGTTAACCTGCTCCACTATTTAAACTTCTGCCTCATTCTCAGCTTCTTCTGATTTCTTCCATTTGGTGCTACTCTAGCTGTGTTATCTGTACTCATTTTCATTCCATGTGCCTTCAGGTTTGCATTCCAGTCATCTATTCTTTGCTATTCTTTGTTGAAGTCCCTGTTCAGAGTATGCCTGTAATGCTGCATCATCTGCATACACCAGTTTTGTTGATCTATCCTCTCCCTCCTGTTTGTTAATCTAGTCCATCACCAGTATGAAGAGCAGTGAACTCAAAGCTGAAACCATACCTCTCAACCTCTTAGAGCAAGAAATCTGGACAAAGCCATAAATAAAAGTGGTACAAACGCCCCAAAAGAGGGACAATTTTTAAATATTGCTCTTACAAAGTTAGAATGTTGATAAAATAACAGGATTTGCATTACTATGAATTTCTTGAAGGGCATGACATCTGAAACTCAAATATCTGTCTTTGTTTTTTAATTTCAGTCTTTAATGATTTGCCAGAAAAGCACAATTTTATAAAAAATGGACCAAAAATATGAGGCAAAACTCTGGACATTCTGCGAAAATCTGTACAGCTGAGAGGTATGGTGAAACCTGATGCATACCTGAGAACCCCTCAGTGAGTCAGAACATTGTTTGTATTTGAGTCATTAGGTCCTTGTACATAGTCTGAACTAATCTTACCAATATTTCCAGGACTTCGAACTACCACATAATTGCTCAAATTAGCTTTCTCGGGACCTTGTCATATGCTTTCTCCAAGTCTAGGAATGTCCAGTTAGACTCTTTCCTCATCTCTAGCTTCTTCTCAAGTATCTCTCTCTCTCACTGCAAAACATCAGGTCATTTGTGATGCATTTAAATCTGAATCTGAACTGCTCATCTCTCATCTTACTTTCTGCTACTCTGCATGTCTATTTATCAAGCATCCTCTTAAGAACTTTAATTCAGTGTTACAGGAGTTTGATACCTCTGTGCTGCCCACAGTTAATGAATGTCCCCTTTGTTCTTTACACTGGCACTAGTATGCTTGTTCTTCAGCCATCTGGGATATGCCTCTCTCCATCCTGCTATGAGTACCCTCAGGAGCCATTTCTCTCCTAACTCACCAAACATCTTGATCATATCTGATGTGACCTCATCTGCACCTGCTGCTTCCTGCTGCTTTCCCTGACTTCATTTTTCTTAGTGCTGTTCTTACTTCTTTTAAGGTGGGCTCCTCTTTTACCTTCATTGTAGGCTGTGTTTGGGGCAGTACAGATTTTGTAAGGTTTTCTTCATTCACAAGCTGCTGGAAGCACTCTCGCCATTTGCCTTTGATGTTCTGTAGACTGGTGAGTGTTGTTGCTAGCATCCCTTATGAAGGATGTCTGACTATTTTCTTTATTTTTCTGTCTTTGCCTTGCAACCTGAAAGAGTTTCTTTGTGCCATTTACTGAGTCTCTTTCCCGAAGCTAGTAGAGTGCCTCTGATGCCTTGTTCTTTGCTATTGCAACCTCTTTGGTAGCCAAATAGTATCCCTTCCTAACCTGGTCCATTTTCCCTGCACTCCTTTTTTTCCTTTTGATGAGTTCCTGGACTTCTGCATTCCACCACAAACTTTCCTTATGTATCTTGCCTTCATACCTGGCTCAGCTGCATATCTGTTCTATAGTCCTTACACATCCTGTTTGAAATGGTGCCATTTTTCTTCAACTTCACCTATTTGCTTTTCTTCCTGATGTACTAGAGGCCTGAGTAATTTCTTGAACTCCTGTACTTTCTCTTCAGTCAACATCCAGATTTTTCGGCCTAGTCTCTAATAACGTTACAGCCTTTTCTGACCACTGATTGTAGCTGGCAACCCGTTATTTATAGGATCATAGTTGTATACTAGGCTAAAGACCACTAGGGCCTTTATAAGCCTAGCCATGTCACTCAAATATGACCCTCAAGTTTTATGTTTTGGACATTTATATAGAGTGACTTTTGCTTATGATATGGTTTACTGGCTGTCTTTGTCCATCAGAGACATAGACACCAGACCAGGAATAAATTTCCAATTTCCCATCCAATGGTCTTAGATAGGGTTAGAGAGAGACTTTGTTTCACATGGATGGGGAGCATATTCCAGAGAATGGAAATTCTCTGAGATGCATGTCTGCCTCTTCAACATGTCTTATTTATGTCACAAGCAAAATTTAGTTATTTGGATTTAGTAATTCTAATGCTGTATATTTTGCAGATATGCAAGAGGTTCATCAGAACAGGGTCTAAGGCTGCCTTGCAAGCCAGGCATAGATTGTCTCTTAGTAGTCTGTAAGAGAGTGAGTACAGCAATAGGGCTTTGAAGTGATCTTCATAGGACATTATGTTTATGCCCTGTATTCTTTTTTTAAAGAAACTTTGCAGATGTTTCAGTTGCTGCATATATCTGATCAAGTAAATACTTAAGGGTGCATTATACTCTATGTTGGGTCTGATGGGCTGAGAACAGTGGTATTATGACTTCCTTGAACCTAGATGCCATTCCCTTACCTATAAGTTTAGTGACATAGAAGGATTTTCTTGCTACCTTGGACACATATTATTTGAAATCTAGGTTACTACCTACATGAGCTCCTAGATCTAGGAGTGTGCTCTTAGGTGTGTTTTATCAAAGACATAGTTTCCTAGGTGGCTGACTACCCAAAAGGTACTAACATGAATTTCTTGGCATTGAGTTTTAAGCCATGGCTTTGGCATCAGTCATTTGTCTGTGTTAGACCTTCCTGTAGGGTGCTTATGTCTTGGAGGATTCTATGGCTGCTCCTAGTTTGCAATCATCTGCTAACTTGGTCCGCCAGAGGCCTCTGACATTGACTTTGACTTCCAAGAAGTAGATACCAAAGAGGAATGGGCCCAGCACAGAGCCTTGATAAACTCCACTGAAGACTTGCCTCTTTTGGAAATTGTCTCACCAATCTAATCTTCTGGGTCCTGTCTATGAGCCAGCTACCTATGCAGCACAACATATAGGGGTTATTGCCTAATTTTGTAAGTTTGTTAACAATTCCTGAGTTGAGTATTGTATCAAATGCCTTAACCAGATCAAGGTAGGTAGTATGCAGTGGCGTAAGTAGGGCAGGGAGAGAGGGGCAACTGCCCTGTGCACAAAGTGTTGTGGGGAGCTATCAACCAATCCTGATGTAATGCAATACTGGATTTTAAAAGCCAGTATTGCATTTGTGGTCAGACTTGTAGCAACTGATTTCTACATGGTAGCAAGCAGTTTGCTTCAGTTTAAAAGTTAAAAAAAAACTTTTTTTTTTACTAAAATCTGAACACTGTAGCACTCTGTACATCTGGGGTATAAACTGTAGCAACGGTTTGCTACAATTTACAAGGAGTTTTTTTTTTAACTAAATCACCCTAGCACTCTGTGCAGGCAGGGTATAAACTGTAGGAACTGTTTGCTACACTTCTAGCAAACAGTTTGCTACGGTTTATATAAAGAAATTCTTATTAAATACTTAATTAATTAGTTAATGAATTAATTAATTTATTTTGTAAAAGGGAGGAGGGTTGAGGGCAGGGCAAAGAAATGGGACCTGAATGGCTAGGCAGGATGGACGGGGGCATATTGTGCATTTGGCCACCTGGTGTGGCAATAGAGAGAACATCCATTTTTTTTCTCCTCTTCAATGGAAGAGCTGGGGGGGGGGTGGATTGTGGATCTGTAATAAACCGATTGCTATATCAGTTTAATAATGATACACCAAAGTGCTTTTTTTTGTTCTTCATTTGAAGAGCTGAGGGGGTGGGGTGCCGGTTCATGGTACCAACAAAGGGTGCTGGCTGAGCCAGCTACGCTTCTGGCAGTATGCACAATTTTACCACCTCCTTTGCCTTGCTGACTTTTCAAGGACCTGACCTTCCTTTGACAAAGCCAAAGTGGGATGGATCCAGTACCTGGAGGTCTCCAATATCTTTGTCGATCATTTCCATGATAATTCTTTCCATGGCTTTGCAAATAATTCTAGTCTGACTAATGGGTCTGTAGTTTCTTGATCTGTTGATGGTCCACCCTTATGAAGTGGGATGACTGTTGCAGTTGTCCATACTCATGGCACAAAGCCTGTTTTAAGACTATAGTTAAATAGTGACTCCAGTGGTCCTGATAAATTGTAATTAAAAGTATACTGCAGGCATCTCAGGATATTATTGGGGCCCACTGATACTATGTTGTTGGCCTCAGTGAGTGCAGCCAGGACATCCTGTGTATGTATAGTTGGAGGGGGTTATGTATGGGGGTATTTCTAGGGGGGTGGCTGGGAGTGAGTTGGGGGTAAAGCTAGAACTGAATTTGTCAGGCAACAGATTTTCTATATCACCCTGCAGAGTGAATGTGGCACCATTAACCACCGGTTCAGTATTCTGCTATGTGCTGTCATAGAAGTTTTTGACATAGCTGAAGAAGGCTTTATGTTTGTCTTTTATCTAGGATGATATATTAACCTCAGAATTGGCTTTATTGGACTTAATTAGCCTTTTTAGTTGCTTGTTTGGTTTGAAGTGAAAGTTCTTATCTTTACAGGAGTTAACTTCCTGATTTTAGCCATGATTTTTTTTTCTTTTTTTGTATATCTTGTTTGATTTGAGATATCACCAGGATGTTTTTCTTTTGGTTAGTTTAGGGCTTTCTTCTGGTAGATACTACAGTCTTTATGCAGCCATTATTTGAGATATCACCAGAACTGTTTATTTTGACGTTAGTTTGGGCCTTTCTTCTGTTAGGTACTCCAGTCTCTATGCAGCCATTGACATGGATGTTTGGGGTTTCTGTGAACAAGTCTGCAGGGGCTGCTATGTTCACTGGGTTTGGAGGAGGACTTCATTTTGAGAAACTATCACTTAATAAAAGGAAGTTTGCCTTTTAATAGTTCCTAACTGTTAGTGGGTTTACTGGGATAACTGAGTTGATTTTGATTTTGAAGGAGACAACATTATTGTTGGACCTTACTAGGAAGGACATGACAGTGGGGAGGGGGTGCAGCATTATCCCTTATATGTCAGTATGAAGTCCAGTATGTTGGAGCTTTTAATAGAAGTATGCACTAAATGATCGAGGGTATTTCTATTTATAAAGTCTAGGAATCTCTGTGCCTGCATATCTGAGGCCATGTAAGATTCACAGTCCATAGAGGAGTAATTAAAGCCCCCTCCCAGGAGTAGGATGTTTGCTTACATTGTAAGTGTCTTTGGTATGTCTAAGTATGCACTGTGAGTTTCTTGGGAAATGGAGGGTGACCTATAGCTAGCTAGGTTTTGGCATGGGATTTTATCTATGGTGATCTGCTCATGGAGAAATTCCAATGCATCATCCTGTTTAACCAACCTAGGATATGCTTGTTGTTGATGTATATCAAGACACCTTCATCTTTAGTCCCTGTCTGTGCAGCTACTGGTCTAAAAGTGTGGAAGGCACTGAAACCTTGCACTGCCAGGGTACTCTCTGTGACTTTAAACTATGTCTTGGTAACTGTACAATATCTATCTTCTTGAGGGTGTGTGTGTGTGTGTGGGGGGGGGGGGGCTAGGAGTGAGTGTAGGTTTTTTAGGTTTTTTTTCTTTAGACTCATGGCATCGATCAGTAACACCTTGATGTTCAATTCAGTTAATTTTGCTATGTTGGTAGGTTTGCCAATTTGCCATATCCTAAAAAATGCTTGGGGGGGGGGGTTGGATAAAGTCTTAGCCAGTATTTGAAAGCCTATAGGGGACAGGTGCAGGCCATCCCTGGAAAAGCAACATGGTCTGTTAACTGTCCTCCCATGTTCACAAATAGTGGATACCCTTAGAATGACACCAAACATGCATTCAGTTGTTAAAATCAATCATCTTTTGTTTGTATTGTGGCATCATCCTTGGAGAAGGTAATATTTTGTTCAGTGTTAGGCACATACCAGTCTGAGATACATAGTCTGAGAGATCCATAATGTGTCTCTTCATATAGTTCAGGGAGGTACATCTCAGGTCATTTACACCTACATGGACTATGATGGAATCATACTGGTAGGTGTGATGTAATGACTTGAATGCATGCATAATTCGGCAGATCCTAACTCCAGATAGACAACTAACCATTAGCTTTTCTCTGTTCATCCTGGTTAGAGGTGCATCAGTATGCCTTAAGATGGAGTGCCCCATGACTAGAATCCTGGGAAGTGTGTTTGCTTGCCCTATGGGCTTTGAATTTGGGGCTCCTGTGAGTGTGGCTGTAAATGGTGTTAGGTATTGTTTTGTTGGGTTTGCTCAGGACATGCTTTGCTATTGGACACTCTAGGAGGTCCTTGTTGTTTAGCAAGATTGCATTAAAGTGCCTCAGCAAACATTGGTATATGTGTGTGTTGTGTGTGTCAAGTTTCCAGATTTTTGCAGAATGCCAAGATTTCTGCCTCACAGTTTTAGTTTGTTCCTTATAAAATTTGTGGTTTTCTGGTAGATCATTGAAGACTTAAATCACTAAATAATGATATACATTTGAGTTTCAGAGATTATATCCTTTAGAAAATGCATGCTAACACAAATCTTGTTATTATAGCAAATGTCTACATGTATAAGAGCAATATTTAAAATAAGTCCCTATATTAGGGCCTTTGCCCCCCCCCCCATTATTTTGGAATTTTATCTAGAGTTCTTGCACTAAGAGGTTGAGAGGTATGGCTATGTCTGGTGGGTGTTTTGTGAGTGGTTTTAACAACCTAATGTGTGTTTGTATGCGAGTGTTTAGCCTTCAGTGATTATGTGTATGTACGCCTCTATGGACTGTGAATCTTACTTTAAGGATTAAGCAGTGGTCAGTAAACACAATACAATTCCTACATTGTTTCAAGATGCCCATATCCACCAAGCTGGTAGCAGAGTTAGGAAATTACAAATCCATGTTGTCTGGTCCATTTAATTGGTGAGCTACAAGGGTGAGGTATACTGCGGCTTACAGAAAGCTATCAAGGGCATTTCATTTGGGGTAGACTAGGCTATAAAATACTAAATTCTACTACATTTAATGATATTGCCACTTGGTGTACAAACTAGCTGCTCTAAGCTTGTTGATACACAAGGTGTTTACTCTCTGCTTTACAGGGTACAATTTTATGGACAGTTCTATAGAGAACATTTGCTTTCTATGTATTTGCTTCTGTATAGGGCTCTGGTACCTGCCATTGTGCAGTGAGCAGCGCTGCACAAACACAGCAAATTTATACCAGCAGAGAAAACTGACTACTGAGCTCTCTCTCAAATAAAACAACCACAAGTTGAATTATTTTATGTGCTCCTCATCTCATCTAGACCAGGCAAACAACTATTGCCAAAGATGAGTAATCCCAGTCATCCTAATGTAAAAACACAGTAAAAAAGAATCCCATAAATGCAATGCTACTATAAAAAAACTTAGTACCTAGACATCCCTTACAGAATGCAATTTCATGACAAGCAGTCTAAATTCAGCAACAGTTATAGGAAAAATGCATTTTTAGTAAAAATATGCTGTGTTCCTACTGTTTCACTGGGAATTACTTTGCAATCACTGATTCTACCCCAGTGCCCTTCCCTTACTAGAATCTAGATTATTATCTAGTAGGACACATTGTCTGAATGTAGTCTTTTTCTCAATGTTGTGGGGCATAGGCTGTAAGTTTGAATAATGCCCTATCCTTACACTTAACTCCATTAACTGGGAAAACTGCTCATGTACCAATACACTTGCCCAACGTTTCCTGGAATTCATTAATTCCAATGCCCTGGACCAGCTTGTTCTTACCCCTACTAGAGGTAGCAACATCCTTGACCTGGTCATTACTAACAAGGGTGACCATTGATCTACATCAATAGTCAACTCCTCCCTGGTTAGATCCGACCACAAACTAATCACCTTGGAAATCCCCCCCCAACCATCATGAAAAATTTCTCCAGAGTTAACTTTGGGCTCCTAAAAACAGAGGTGACTGACTTCATGGCACCCACACAAATGGAGAATAGTTGCATGACCACCAAATCATACACCAATGCACTGTATGAATATGTACAGAAATGCATGGATCTCACCATAACCAATAGAACCAAGATGCTCTCTTCCAAAAAAAAGAAACCAATCTGGTTGTCCCCTGCCATAAACAACTCTATAACAGAAATTGGAAATTGATGCGGAATAAGGTGAAGTCCCTAGACTGGAAAAACTCCCTTATCAGCCTCAACAAAAAGTTGAGATCCCTCATCAAATCCTCTAAAGCTAGGTATGAAAACAGAATTGCAGCAGATAGTGAAGACAACCACAATGCCTTCTATAGTTATCTAAATAATCTTCACAGCAATACCCACATCTGCTCTGAGCTACTGCACAAATGGTACCTCCTATATTGAGCCAACAGATTGCCAATATACTGGATGACAGATTCAGTGCCAACTTTACCCCCTTCCCCCAAAGGACCAATCACAATACCAGTAGATTGCCATGCACCCAGTATTACTGCTGCACAGGTTAAAACAGCACTGTCCAAGGCCAAGAATACAGCTTCTATGGGATGTGACAGTATCCCTAGCTGTGTCCTACATGAACTACAGAGTGAACTGGCACCTCACCTGTGTGCCCTGTTCAATCACAGCCTCACCACAGGCTTTGTCCCTACTGAATGGCACACTGCTGCAGTCATCTCTCTCCACAAAGGAGGAGTGACTACAGACACTGAGAACTATTGCCCCATTAGCCTGACGAGTCTGATATGCAGAGCTATAGAATGCATCATCATGGACCTAATAAACAAGGATATAGGGAATCTCCAAACTCTGGATCCCACAGAGTTTGGTTTTGTGAAGGGTAGATCATGCCTGCTCAACTTGGTTGACTTCTTTGAGTCAGTCACCAGAGCTGTGGATGAAGGCAAGGTGGTTCATACAGCCAAACTTGATCTGGCCAAGGCCTTTGATACCATTCCCCACTCAGGAATCATAGAAAAACTCACTAAGCTAGGCATCAACCCCTACATCACTAGGTGTGTTGCAAATTGGCTCACAGATAGAACCCACAGTGTGAAAGTAGCTGACTCCAAGTCAGACTGCTGACCAGTCCCACAGGGTTTGGTCCTGGGTCCTCTCCTGTTTGGTATTTACTTCTCTGAAGTCCAGGCCAACATGAAGGGACTCTGGCTGACAAAGTTCACAGATGATTGCAAGTTGGGAGCTATTATTAACTCCCCAAGTGATGATGACATCTACAGAAAGGCCTCACTGAGACCAACGACTGGTGTCAGAACAATGGCCTTAAGCACAATGCTAAAAAACATGTCATCATCCCCTTTGGGAAAACCCCAGTTCCCATGAATTACCACATCAATGATAGTCCACTGAACACAGAAGGCGTTGTAAGAGATCTGGAAACACAGGTTGTCAGCAACCTCTCTTTTGACCACCACATTGCCACTGTGGTCAGAAAGTCCTTTTATGTGGCACATCTCATTACTAAGGGTTTTGCATCCAGGAAGAAAGAGGTCATTGTCTCCCTCTACTCTTCCCTCATTAGGCCAATCATCAAGTACAATCCCCATTTGGCATGTACCTCACTAGACACCTGCAACAACTGGAGAGGCCACAAAAGTACCTCACAAAGAGGATCCTAGGCCTTAAACCCTTGTCTTATATGGACAGACTCAAAAAACTCCAACTATTCTCTGTCTCATATCACCTACTTAGAGGCGATCTCTGCTTGACTTACAAAGCCATGTCTGACCCAGCTCTGTTAGAAATGCTACATCTAAAGAAATCCCAATCCCTCCGCACCACATGATCCAGAGACCTCAACCTCATTACCACAATCAACAGAACATGCTGGAAGGACAGTTTCATAACCCAGAGACTGCCCATGCTATGGAATAGACTTCCCATACATGTCAAGCAGAGCACCTCACTGGGCCTCTTCAAGAGAAATCTTGATGAGTGGATGGGAAATAGAAAATTTACACAGGGGATCACTCCAGTGGCTCTACTCAACAGAGGCACTGGGAACTAAAGTTGGGTGGCATGATACTAGGGTAATCTTATGGGCTAGGCTTATAAAGGTTCCAGGGCTATTAGCCTAGTGCACACATATGAACCTATGGAGTCTGATTGTCATGAGTCTGTCTTTAGTTATGATGACATCTCTCACTGCCTTCTGAAGCCTCTCCCACATCACAATTCCCACACCATATCTAGCCTGTCTTTCTCTTGAATAGTAGACTCTGAATTCCAAGACAAGTAATTTTGCTGCACTACCCTTACACCTTGTCTTCTGGATACACAGAGTTTCCAGACTCCTCCTTACCATCAGGTCATCCAATTCCAAGCTGCGTCCTGGTCAGTGAACCTAAACTGAGTGTAACAATTCTTAGTTCATGTTTGGCAAGTTGATTAGTTTTATGTCCAGCGTTCACTCAACAGCACTATCCCACATAACCCCAGCTGGGCAACTGGACACTAGCTTGTCAGTAGGAGCACAGTCTGTGACCCATGTTCTCCTGTGTTGAGGATACTGTGCACTACAGTTGATGTCCAAAGCGGTTAGTGTGTATAACTCTTCTCCCTATAGGTCACCATGTAGAATCTGTGCTGCTGCTCACAACTCCATTATTGGGTGAGTTTGAGGTGGAAACCCTCAGCATGTTTTTGGAAGGTAGGTGAAATCCTACAGAGACACAGGGAAAACATGCAAACTCCATCCAGACATTTGTCAGAGGTCAGGATCAAGCTTTGTGCCATGTGCAAGGCAGGCGAAGACCTTAACCATTATGAGAAAGGGTCTCATTATATATTATTTTTGAAGAAAGTAAGCAATCAACTTCTGACTGTAAAGAGAATCATATTCCATAAGATATTCCATAATGCTGGAAACAGTTTAATGTATTTATTACATTATCTTTTTCTTTTGCTAATATTTATTTTTAGTAGTAGACATTCTGACTAGACATTGAAACAGGTCTAGATCAAACATTACATTATAAACCAGGGGAGTTACTTCTAAGTTTCTATAACAGACAGAATACAGTGACTATTCCTGACTCTTTTCTGAATGGTTTAATTTGTCAAACCTTATGAAATCTTCTGTACAGAATCTTTGCAAATTGTTCTTTCAGGTACATTGAACATATATATTGCACTAAACACAATTGTGTTCAGTCATGGGTTGGATCTGTCAGGAATAATGTAGGACAATTTCTCTTTCTGTAGTGACAGATGCACCATAGATACACACTCCCCAGACCTTTGATGATGGTGTAATTTTTATGATCTGATAATTTGTTTTAGAATCATAAGTTATATCTTGTTTTCCATCTCATGATGCTACATTTACTGACATTAATGGTGTGGCCATTGCTGATGTAGGTTCTAGTACACTTGCACCAACTATTACTTGTAGATCATAGAGATTTTGACATCCTTTATTGAAGTAACTGTTTTAACCAGAGTGCAATCATTAGCATATGTAGTTATGCATTAATCCTTTCTCACTTTTGTGTCTAAGAAGAATATTTCAAAAAGATGAGACATAGTCCAGAGCCTTGTGGGGCATTATTGGTACCTCACTGGAGCAGTCAAATTAACCCCACCATCAGTTGTTGTGTGTCCTGTTGTCTAACTTTTATTTTAATGATTAAATTATAAGTGCATTGATATTTAATGTTTTTAATTTGTCAGTCTACAGAATATAGATGTACTGGGGAAGAGTTAGAAGGGAAGGCTTTGGAATGTGTACGTAGAACAAAGTTGAGAAGAAGACAGAAGTCCAGGAAGGCATAAATTCAAAGGGTATGTAGAATGGATACAGCATAGACATACTATGTTGTGCTTTGATGCTTAGACAACATACAGTGGATCTTAACAAAGAACAAGAAGGATATATGTGTTAATATTAGAAAATGAGTATATAGAGATTATACCTGATTATATGGCAGAATTACATGCTCAGTGGAGATGACTATCCTGTCAAGGGAAGAGTTGAGGTGCTAGGGTGTCCAGGCCTGGAAATTAATCTTGACCAAGCTAATGTCAATTTAGAAAAATGGGTTAATATAAATGGTGGCTGCAGGCACAAATAAATGTAAAGGTAACGAGGTTCTAAACCCCAGGTGCATGAAAAGGAACAGATACAGTGAATAATACCGGTTCAAAGATTGGGGTAGTGGTTTGAGCTATTTTAATGAGGAGTGCGATGCAGCAAGGTTGACGTTTGTCTGTGCTACCAGTTTTTATCTACTTGGAACCATTAACATCATTAATGTGAACCTCAGCAATAGAGGGATATCTGTAGAATGGATGGGTGCACTTCACTATCTTGAAATACGGAAATCTCGAATTTCATTATCTCGAGACTAAAATATCGAAAGACCAGTTACGCAAAAGTCCACATTACCAAATCTGGAAATGTTGAATCAGCGGTTGTGGTGGTGCGCTGTGTTAATGGATAGCTGGAGATTCAGGTAAGTGTTTACATTTTAAGGGTTTTGGGTACATTTTAGTGTATGTTAGTGTGTTGGGAAGTTGCAGGTGTAGGCTATGGTATGTAGGTAAGAGTGTGAGTGTGTAAGTGTTGAGATTAGTGGTGTTTGTACATACATGATGTGTGTTTGTGCGAGGGGAACATAGAGTGTGTAGTGGTGGGTTTAGTGTCTTTGTCTTTTTAGTGCGACCTCGGAGTTAGTATATATAAGTAGCGGGGGTATGGGGGTGCAGGGGAGCTTGACCCCCCCTACTTATATATAGGGTAGGTTCGTGTATCTGTTTTGTTGTGTTTTGTTTGTTTGTTCTAGTGTGGGGAGGAAGGTGTATGTGGGTTTGTGTGGTGGAGGGTGCATTTAAAAGTCACGCTTTTGGGATTTTGGTATTTTGAATTTTCAGCTTTATTGTCTCGAGATACTGAAATTCGAGATTTCAGTATTTCGAGATTATAAAGTGAATCTGAATGGACAGCAATTTTAACTGGTGCTTTATGCTGATGATATTTCTATATACCAGAACTAGATGTTCCAACTATATTTGGCATGTTATGTGACACTAACATTTTTTCTAAATATAAATCAGGCAAAAATAAGAACTATAAGCATTCAATTATACATGAAATCATGAACTTACAAAGGGGTTTCCGTATTTGTGTGGTCATGAAAAGAAAATATTTGGAGGTGTGAATAGCAGAAACAAAAACCACAATTAAATTCCTATATGCAGAAGTCAATGGTAAAATAAAGTTGAAATTTTATAGATGGAGATTAATATTTATGGATCTGATTTATAAAGTCCAGACTTAACAGGAGTTCATTTTGTTTCTATTGCTGTATATACATCAAGCATTCTTGTCAGCTCTGACTGATACAGTTTTCAAAAAATTCAGGAAAAAGGAGACGTACTCAGCAGTTATATTCACAATAAACCAAGAAAATATTTTCTTGATATATTTTTCAACTATGTTACGAAGCAGCTTCAGGAATTTATATGACACAATCAAAGACCAAGGGCAGCACTGCTAATGATTAGGTATGCCAGGTTTGCTGGGAACCTTAAGAGCAACAGAACAGAGGCTATGTTATTAAAGCCTGAAGATTTTAAAGTAAAGTGGAACATTTGGCATATGTTCAGGAAGGTCTGCTATAGAACTATAAAATAATCTCATGCGAGTAATATGAAATAGTAACAATAGAGGGAATTCTCACATGAATCAGAAAAACAAGACTGTAAAATTATTATTCAGGTACAAGTAAGTAGATAAACAGGAAAACAAGACAAGACCTATATAATATTACACATTGGGAGCAACTAAAACATTGGGGAAAAGTTAAAGGCTAAACAAGAATGCAGTTTTTTTTTTCACATAGATAGGTTTAGATATACAAGGATGCTATAGTTAAGTATAAATCAATATTGACAATAGTGTCAACTAACAATAAGTAGGGCATATTTTTCAAGATAAACAGAACAAGCAAGCCATAGTCAAACAACTGGGTATTCCCATTACCTGAGAAGAATGGGTTGAGATTTGCTTAGCCCTGAAGTATGTCACAAAGTATAAGAAGTCTAGGGTATTCATTTTAGAATGTCTCCACCAGTATTTTATACCCCATCTAAACTGAGTCATGTTTCCACGAAGAGACAGTACATGCTAGACATGTAAATTATATATATTTTGTACCTAGGAGCATACAACCTGAGGTTGCCATGAGCTGAACCAATTCAAATAGAATTCACAAATATTGTTGGAAGCAATGTTTTGCAAGTAAATAGACTTAGTCAAGTTATATGCTGTGGGCCTTGCGATAACCGAGAATTGGGCAAAACACAAGAAGCCTCTTCTGAATCTAATCATAGTGCTAAAGAAGGCAATAACTCAGGAGTCACAAAGTAAGCCGACTTTTCTCTAATTATTAGACTTGTTGATATTCTAGATAAACAAGATGAGTGTATCTGTAAGAAAATCAGGGTAAAAAATTTGTAAGTAAATGTTTCCTGATTTCAAAACCGATCCACATATATCACTAAAAATGAATGATTGAAAATCACAAAGAAGGCAGAAGGAGCCAAAACATAATACGATTATGTATTTATTTATTTATTTTATTTTGTTTTACATTTGTTGACCAGGATAGTCTAACTGGATTTATGTCCATTTTCAGTAGAGTCCCGGGGAGATAAGCTCCAAGAGATTACTAGACTACTAACATACAGGTACTAGTTGTTATACAGTTAAATACTGCAAATTTTAAACAGTTCGGGAATCTTCACAGTTTATACAAAAAACATGTTACAAACATTAGTTAAGATATTTTAGGCATTATGTACAAGACTTCATTAGTAACTAGAAAGTAATTATTAAACAAATACATACTTCAAGTTTCAACAGTTCAGCAATGCTCACAGTTTAAACAATACTTGTTGTCTGCCTTAGGTAGGATGCTTTAGAATTATATGCAGAAGAATTTAACTAGGTATTTTAAATTATCTCTATTAGGATAAGATATGTTTTTGCCAAGGATAGGCCTTGATCTAAAAAGACACAGACAGAGCAGGAATTGGGTCTTAAGAGAGGGTATTTGGGATATAGTATGAGATTAGTCTGGATTTGTACAGGGACATAACCAATGGGTTTTAAGATAGAGTTTCAGATTGTGTTTAAAAAGTGTAAATGAAGACAGTGATGTAAGTTCATGGGGGAGTTGGTTCCAATACTTTCCAACTGCATTTGAGAACAGAGCATCTCCTGCCATGTTATTAGATTTACATGTTGATACAGGTAGTTTATTAGATGAGCGTAAAGTTGAAAGGTTCTTATACTGGGTAATGAGACTAGCAAGTATTGGGGCATTGGTAGGTTGGAAAAGGGTTTTGTGTGCAATGGTGAGTTGTTTAAAGTGAATCTGATTCAGAAGTTCTAACCTGCCTAATTGTTTTAGGTTATGGCAGTGATGGGTCCTAAAGGAGGAAGCAGTAGCAAATCTGGCAATGCTATTGTAAACGTTGGCTAGCTTGTTAAGGTTATTTTTTGACAAGTTAGTATATATGGAAGAAGCATAGAGAAATGTGGAGATAAGGTGGGAATAGGCAATAGTGGTTCTGGCTAGTGGGGAGAGAAAGAGTTTTATCCTACAGAGGGAGCGTAGTTTCTTGTTGAAAGTTTTTATGGTTTTGTTGATATGGGTTTCAAAGTTCAGGTTGTTATCAATGGTTACCCCTAGAAGTTTAGTCGTTAGATTGGGAGATATGAGTGCACCATTATTGGATAAGACTGAAAAGTTCATTGGGAGTGATTTACGGGTAGGAGTGAAGAGGAGGAGTTTGTTTTTTTCTGGGGGGGGGTTCAAGAGGAGGCAGAGTCATAGAAACCAATTTTCTGTTTTATTGAACATTGAGTTAGAGTCTGTAGCTGGGATTGAGATTTAGCTGAGCAGATTATTGTCGAATCATCTGTGTATTATACTCAGTTAGTTAAAGGAATAGCTAGGTTGAGGTCATTGATAAATATTGAGCAAAGGAGGGGGCCCAATATAGAGCTCTGAGGAGCACCTAGGGTAACTGGGAGATGGGATGAGAAGTTGGTGTCCCATAGCACTGCCTGCTGTCTATTATCAAGGTAGGACTGGAACCATTTTATAGGTTCATAGGTTCATAGATTAGTACTAGGCTAACTGCCCTTGCGAGCCATTTTTTAAGCCTAGCCAATTATCCCGTGTGAGACTCAAACCCTGCACTTTGTGTTTATAAGGCAAACAGCTTAACCATTAGGCCACCCTCCCAACCCCTGTTTTATATAGTCGTTGTGTTCAGAAATAAGGATTTTAGAATATTGAGAAGTAAGTGGTGGTTGACCATGTCGAATGCTTTTGAATGGTTGGTGAAAAGTGCTGAAGAGAGAAGATTGTTATTATGGTTTTTATTGATGCTGTCAGTGAAAGATAGGAGTGCAGTTGCTGTACTGTGGAAAGGCCTAAAGCCATGTTGAGATTTGGCCAGTAAATTGTTCTGGAGTAGGTGGTCTAGTAACTGTCTGTGGATGCACTTTTCCATTTTTGTAGCTAATGGGGAAAGTAGAGCTAGGGGACAATAGTTAGAATATTCTCTGGAGTTTCCACCCTTGTGTAGGGGGATAATGTAGGAGGTTTTCCAGATGGTGGGAATAGTGCTTTCTTGTATGGTTCTATTTATCAGCAATGAACAGAATAAGCTATGACTCTGGCTGCTTTTTGCAGGTATTCAGCAAGTAGCTGGTCAGCTGAGGGGTAATAGGTTTTAGTTTACTTAAGAGGTTGCAGATGAGGGAAGTTGGGACAGGTTGCAGGTTTAGAGTTGGGAGACAGTTAGTAATATTGGTTGGAAGGGCAGAGCTATTGGCTGTTAATTGATTAGCAAGTGTTTATGTTGTTGGCCTGTTTATAGGGCAGATTTTGACAACAGATTAAACCAATGAATGTTTGCAAACAAAACTGATAATTGACAGCATTGTTATTGTGCGGAAGTGCATGTAAAGCTGAGTTACTTTTTATTATTTTGCTAAAGTGCATGAAGTCTTACTTTCAGCAAGCTTTTTTCTAAAGGACAATGTACATTATTAAGAGACGTTCTCATTGTCATTCTTTCTTATAGTTTTCTTTGTTTGATTCTCATTTTTCAAACAGATTAATAGAGTAGCTATGTGGTCAGCTATGGCACCCAGTTACGCCAATCTGTTTATGACTAGTTGAGAATGTACAGTAGTGTGCAAGTCTGAATATATGAAGCGTATTGCACTTTACAAACATGTCGCTGATGATATTTTTATTGCGTGGAAAGAAAGTGAGTGCCAGCTATTGGAATTCATAAATTATTTAAATAGTTGGGATGACTACTTACCTTTCATATTTTCATATGATTTTAATTATATCAATTGCCTATATTTGAAAGTAACAGGAACTACTGCTCACTAGAATTTTTATAAAAAGAAGTTCAAAGTAATTCTTATTTTACAATAGTTTGCACCCATTAGCCCTGAAAAATAATGCAGTCAAAGACGGTTGTCGATGAAGATAGTCATTTTATTAATTAATGCCAAGTTCTGTAAAATAAGTTTCTACAGAGAGGTTATCTGGGTGAGCTGATTAGTACTGCTTATGTGGATGTGAGAAATAATAGGTCTACTAGGGTTAAGCCTTTTAGATTACATAAGAAAGATAATAATAATAAAAGGGTAGCCAATGATACTGCTAAGAATTTATCACCTCGTTTGTGCTGAAAGCTCATTAGATGAGGGGAAATCAAAGATATTGTTAGAAATAATTGGATATTTCTTAATAGTTTCACTGGTATAAGTGTCAACATAGGCGAGACACCCATTTTTTTACTAGAAAAGGAACTAATCTTAAAGACATATTCCAAGTTAGATTAAGTAAAATGTCAGGTGATTCATCTTATAAGTCTGTTGGGATAGTAAATTTTTGACTTGCAACTATTGCAAATATGCTAATCAAAGCAAATCTGTTATTTTGAAAGCCAACAATTTGTGGTACCTTGTTTATTTCATTTCAAGTCCAAATTTGTTGTTTATGCTGCCATTTGTTCAGCATGCAGAGCATTTTATTTTGGCAGAATTTGAAGGGACTTAGCTCATAGAATTTACGAGCATGAATATGCAGTAGAGATAACTGATCTCACTAATGCACAGGCAAAGTGTGCTTGTATTTGTAATAGAGCTAATAAAGTATATTTTAACTCTGAAGTCATTGACAGAGTTAGAAATGTGGGCAATAGATTTAATGCAGAAGAAGAACTAGCTTGGAAGTTAGATTTAGAAGCATGTCAGTTCCCTAGCCTTAATGGTAAAGAAACGTTTAAAGCTTTTCGATTATGTTGAGCCATATGATAGGTCATATATAAGTGCCTAGTTTGTTCTATGCTTTGATGAAGTTCCATTGATAAGAATGAAAGCACTTGCAAAGTATTAGTCTGATTTTTGTACAGTTTTTTATTTGTTTTTCAGTTTTTAAACATTCAACTATTGATGTTTTTATAAGTCTTTGTTATTATACTTTTAAGGTGGGTGAACAACATATAACACAGTACACAATGCAAGATAAATAGCCTATATATATATATATATATATATATATATATATATATATATATATATAAATATATCTTTATATATATATATAATTATAGGTTAAATAATTGAAGTATAAAAACAATGCCCACACTTTGAAAAGCAAACTAAATTAAAAACAAAAATGCCGAAAACCTAATGATGATAAATAGGAAGCAAATAGTCTCAGTTTCCAGTTGTAATAGTCACCCCAGGCTTAATTTATCTAAATAATGATCTAAATAATGATACTGTTAGGGGAAAGAATTTTTTAAAGTAATGTTTAGTGTTAAAGTTATGGGCAGGGGAAGGAACAGGGTTAGGGTTAAGTTTAACATGAACAGGAGTGTTTTGACCCCCCCCATCTCATCTTACTCATGCATGCTAACCCTAATCCTGTTCCTGCTCCTAACCTTAAGTGTAATTGTACACATTAATTTACAAAAAACCCTTTCCTAACAGTACCGCAACACAAGATATTCAGACACATACACATACATACATATTACATAAACACGCACAACACTACATTTATCCCTTAACAATCCCCTACCCTAACCATAACCCACCAACACTCATATGCACAAAACACTAAGGGCCAGATTCAGGAAGGCTTACACGGAGTTCAAGAGTAGTGTAAGCCTCCGTGTAAGCCTCCCGATTCAGGAACAGCCCAAATCTCCGTGTAAGAGACAGCTAACACGTCTCTTACACGGACTGGCGTGGAATAGCCAATACCTCATTTGCAGCTCAAAGATATGCAAATGAGGTATTTGAGTGATCCACGAAGCAGAAACCAGTCCGTGTAACGGACGTGTTAGCTGCAGAAATGTACTCAGCTGACAACTGAGTACATTTCTGCAAAATTAAAAACGGAGCTATGTCAGCTCCAAATAAAGGGTGCATATGTTTATTAAGCATGCCAATGGCCAAATATGTGGCCATTGGCATGAAAAAGTGTTGCAAAAATAAGTTATATAACTTTTTTTTTCCCCACGGGATTTTTGTGTTTAACTGTAGCGCACACCCGCGCAAATGGGGTGCGCTACCTAAAACTGAAAACCGAAGCTTATAAACCCACAATCGTGGGATTTATGTATTACATGAAATGTCAATGGAGGGACTTGCAGACCAAAAACAATATGGCCTCCGTTTAGTGGTTGTCAAGGGGGAGCTCCGTAAGACATGTAACTAAGCATTACTAGGCAATCCTATGTAAATGAGGGTTACAATACTGAATCACACTGCCACATAGGTAATGAGCACTTTCTGAGTAGTGTAAGAGTTAGAGAAGG
This sequence comes from Protopterus annectens, assembly GCF_019279795.1. NCBI lineage: Eukaryota > Metazoa > Chordata > Ceratodontiformes > Protopteridae > Protopterus > Protopterus annectens. The sequence goes on along the minus strand of NC_056732.1, from coordinate 678,438,774 downwards.
GGGAGGAACAGAGTAAGAGATAGGTGACATCACGGGGGGGAAGGATAGTAATAAATGTACCAGATTGGAGGGCAATGTAAGGTAACAGATGACAGACAGACATCAGGGAGGGAGGTGTGTCCCAACAGAACACTAGGAAAGTCAAGAAATTTAGGGTATACGTTATCCCTACACTCAAAGTTTCTTGATATACGTGCATGCGTGCGTGTGCGCGCGTGTAAGGCAGGTTCAACATGTGGGAGCGTGTTGCAAACCGTTTACAACGGCTTGCGCGCCGGGGGGGCGGTGCTTGCT